>NC_041393.1:739759617-739844040 GCF_002162155.2 Triticum dicoccoides | reverse complement strand
CCTTCTTACACCAAAGCACCATTCCCCATGGCGCTCCTGGCCTCAAGAAGCACCTCCCCTGCACCTTCTTCTTCCCTCCCCCGCCATCCCATGCCCCAACCACCCCGGCGCGGCACCAGCTCCCTCCGCACGCCACCACACCCTCTCCAGCCACCTTCCGTCTCGACCCACCTACCCCCGCGTCGGTGAGCTGCTAGATCGGCCCCGTCGTCGTCCTCCCGCGGCTACTCGACGCCAGATCCGCTTGTAGCCATCATGGGGGCACGTCAGGGGTGTCATGGAGGGGTCCGGTGAGCTCGGGGTCGCCAGCGACCCACCCCTCCTCGTTCCTCCACCTCCTCCCTCCTATACAGATGCGTATCGCCCCAACTCCCACTGAGATTCTTCCCCTAGCGACTTTCTTGAGCGTGGGATAGTGGTCCACGGGCATTGTGCAGTGCAGCTCGATCCTTCCCCAATGCAGAATGGCTGCCACTATGGGCGCCATGCCTCTGCGCCCCGGGAACCGATCTGGTGGCCCGTGCAGCGGATCTGGCCAGCCCCGGGCATATCCCTGCTTCCCACACACCAACAGCACATGGCCCTGCCACGCCCGCCGTTGCCGTCAAGATGGAGCATGCTGGGTGTGCGCCTGGGGTCGTCGTGCAGTTTGGTGGCCTCTCCATCGACGTCCACCTACACCCTTGCCCCGGATCTGGTGCCCCCGTCTGGATCGAACTCCCAGCTGCCTGCCGCCACCAGCGTGCTTTCCCCTCCTCCACCACTCTCCTCTCCTAGCGGACCCCCTCCCCCGGACACGCGCAACGGTGGCGCTGGTACTGCGTGGGCAAGGTAGAAGTAGGAACTCCACTTCGACGCCGCTGCCCCTGCCCTCTCCCGGCCTCGTCGATCATCCCATCGCCTCGATCTACATTGCCAATGAGGAACCGGCAGTACGATGACTGTGGTAGTGCAGATCGGAGGCACGCGTAATGCGGTTCAGTGCTCGCACGCTTGTAGCCTTGGGCGTTTCTATTTGCGAGCGGATGCAGATTTGTCATCGCGGCTTCCAAATGTAGTTCGTACGGCTTTAGTTCTTTCAAATCCAATTCAGCGTCTCGCAGTTTGCTACCGCAAGTTGTGCAGGTGCTTGTGGGGGTCTAAAGTAGTGCGCTCAGGTGGAAAATATTTTGTTTCTGCTCGCCAACGGCCATGATGCAGTCCAAATTTTTTCGACAGACGCGCTGCACAACTCTAGCCACCGCTCAAACCCACACTGTGAGGGCGCCGATGCCGTGCAGTCTGCTGTGTGCTATTCTCCTGTTCGATTTGCACTTGCATGTGCGCTCGCTGACGAGACAACAACCCACAAAAGCGTCGTGCATGTGCAGTTCCTTTTACTCAAAAAAGAATTTGTTGAAAACCCGCATTTCATTGTAAAAACAACTCATAAGCAACGTGGTTCAGTTTGTAAAAAAGAATCCACAAGAAGTTCACTTCTTTTCCCTTGCAGTGCACTCTTGCTGTGTTTCACTTGTAGTGTGTGCAACAGTGGTTTACTTCTGTTCTTTGTTGCGGGGATTTTTTTCACTTGTGTATGAAAAAAGAAGGAAATTCACTTGTGTAGGAAAAAAGAAGGAAATTAAAACACCACTCGCCCACAAGAAAACAACCCCCGAGCATCATGTGCATGCAGTTCCTTTTGTGTATGCTTGCAATGCATTGTGTTTACGTGTGCAGCCCACCCCATCAGCCATGTTTTTTAAGAAAACAATTTGTATTGTCACCCGTGTCGTTTTCACTTGTGTGTATGCTTGCAATGCGGTGTGTATATGCGTGCAGTGCACTCCTGTGGTTTCCTTTGTAAAGATAATAAAAAATCATCACAAAGAAGTACATTTCCTTTTAGATGTAGTTCACTAATTTCTGCCACGGGGTTTACTTTCACCAACAAAAATGCAGCTCTCTAGTAAAAAGACAATAGTCATGTGGTCCATATAAGCAAAAGAAGTAAAAAGACAATAGTCATGTGGTTCACTTAGTCTCATAGCAAAATAAATATTGTCCCTTTCTTCTGATATTGCATTACAGTTTTTCGTCTGATGTAGTGTCGTTGCTCGTCAAATGCAGTTTGGTTCATCCGAATTGAAAATAAAAATACACAAAATAACAACTTTAAAAAGAAATCATGCAGTTCGTTTGTCCGCCTGATGTAGTGTGGTTTTTAGTCTGAAGCATTGTGGTTTTCTGTCCGACGCGGTTCACTCGTCAATTTTGATGTCGTGAAAAACACAGTGCCCGCATTTTCGTAATTTCAAAAATACTCTTAAATTGTAAAGAATTAGAGATCGTGTTCTACATGAAAAAATTGCGCCTCATCGATATCTTTCCAATGGCGTATAATTTGAATTATTTCGACCAGCGGTTTGTAAAAATTGCATGAAAAATGACCGCTGCCACTCATCATCAGCCACACCATTTTCAAAATTAACTAAAAACTATAAGGAATCTCAAAAACATTTCAACATATGGAAGTTGCGCCTCGTTTGTAGCTTTCCAATAGCATATCACACGCCTGTTTTTGACAAATGGTTCAAAAACTAGAGAAAAAACAATACCGAAAATTTGATTTTTTTTGAAAAACAGAATTCCGTGATTTAATAAATTTAAAACTGCTTTTAACCCGTAACGAATTAGAGAAAATAATAAATGTGAAAAGGATGCACCTCGGGGATATATTTCCAACGGTGTATCATTTGCTTCATTCCGACAAGTGGTTTAGACAAAAAGGCGAAACAACGCTCGCTGCCACTTGTCGTGCACCGTACCATTTTTAAAACTGCTCTTAAACCATGAGGAATCTCGACAAGTGTTCAACATGGAGAAGTTGCGCCTAATCCATAGCTTTTCAGCAGTATATTACACGCGTTGTTCCGATGAACGGTTAAAAACTAGAGCGAAAACAATACCGAAAAAACACAGCATGCAGTTTTTTGCGACGGGAAGTTCACTCACCTGAGTACTGCATCACACTTGATTCAAACAATGACGTGCACTTGCGTTGAGCGTGCAGTGCGGAAGTGTTATCAGAATAGTTACACCGCCCACCCCCGCGCACCGGTCGCCTCCCACCCCCGTGCTCCGGCCGCCTCCTTCCCCTCGCTCTGGCCGCCTACCTCCCCGCGCTCCGGCCGCCTTTCTCCCCGAGATCCGGCCGCCTTCCCCGCAAAGTCCCATGACCGCACGACCACCGCCCAGCCCCTCCGTCCGCAAGCGAGGGCTTTGCGCCGCCCTCCTCGCCCCGGGTGCCCGGCTGGCCGTCGGCGGCAGAAGCATGGTGGTGGGTGTTTGCGTGTTGGGGTACTAGTGTGTTGCTTCTCCAGCGAGGACACCATGATACATCATCACCTCCACTCATCTCCATTTTCTCTGGTATATTTCTGTAGTAGTTCTTTAGTGCGCACAAAAAAGACCAATAGTTCAATTACTATAAATAACTAAATTCCTTAAGCTGGCCTGCTCTCGTACTTCAGATTTCAATATTGGTCTAGTCAGTATGGTGATGATGAAGTTGCTTGTTGAACCTCTCCGTTTAATATACATGAACATGGTCATCTTTTTTACATGTACTAACATCAGCTCATTCGGAGTTGTTTTCGTATGCTTGTAACACAAATCAGTTCAAAATCTTGAGAGAAGTTCGAAGCCGAGATGTTTGCATATATTTTGTTGAATTGAATTCCTTCCTAAAAAAGAACTAAAGGAGGTTAAAAAAGCATGGTTGTGTTTTCTTATGTGGTTTTTCCCTTCAGTTATTACAACTACATGTTTTACAACGTTTCAGCTACAAAAGATACATCCGTTCAAACGAGAAAAAACATCAGTTTGAAAAATATATAAAGGAGGCTTTGAGCCAAAATAACTAATTTTTTGGTTCTGTTTAATTTTCCATCTAAAAAAGAGAACAATTTCTCTCTATCTATCCTTCTTTTGAGGAAGATTGGGATGGGAGTCGACGAGGGGGGGGGAGTGTGTTGTTGCTTCTACAATTTCAAACATGAATTTGAGAAAAGTTATTCCTTGGCTAAGTTCGAAAAATGTCCTTCTGTGAAGTTCAGCTATTCAGCCATGAACTACTAAATGGTGGAGTTGCATTTTCTTTCTTAAGTACATACATGATTGAATGTAATCAGTGGAACATATGTCAAATCTCCAAGATAGATTTCATATTTATTTTCTTGCAAGTAGCAAATCTTTCCGTGGATCAGTACAACTTCTGTACGACCTTTTGTTCACAAATCTTGTAGTATTGTTTCTACATGAATATTTTTAGTACTTTGTATAACAAGTGTGGTCGATTTGTAAAATTATGTGAATGAGTAGCATAAATATATAAAATATGAGAAAAGGCATCCTTCACTCTTGTAGTCTTGAAGGTAATTAAGTGCCTTTAGAAATTCTAATAATCCATCCCAGACTAAGCAAAACAGTACATGTTAGTGTTTTTTAAAAAGAATCTAGTATAAGTTGATCAACATTTTAATTCTTTTCACTATATATGCACTTCATTATAGTCAACCATTGGTTAATTTGTCAGCTGCAAGTGAATAATGATCTTGCATTGTTGAGAAACACCTACCAGAATGTGGTTCAGAAAAAAAGTAAGTTAAAGAGAGGGGGTGTGGTCACTGAACCCTAATGGTGCACTCACGTTGCTAACTGAAATGTTCACTATTTGTATACCACCACTAGTAGAAAAGGGGGCAATGGTCCAGGCCGGGTCAGCCCATTAGTCCCGGTACAGTCCAGAACCGGGACTAATGGTGGCATTGGACCCGGTTCATGAGCCCCGGGGGCCGGCTGGGCCATGTGGGCCATTCATCCCGGTTGGTGGGACGAACCGGGACCAATGGGCATTGCTCCTGGCCCGCCACTATTGGTCCCGGTTGGTGGCATGAACCGGGACCAAACGCTGCCCTTTAGTCCCGGTTCATGCCACCAACCGAGACCAATGAGGTGCCTATATATACCACCTCGCATAAGAGCAGAGCACACTGCTCTGTTTTTTCTGGTAGCCGAGGGGGAGAGGGCTTGGTGGTGCTCTAGCTCACCTTCTATGCACACAAGGTGTTCAATGGAATGCCCGAGCCAGACTACTTAAGCTTTCTCCTCTCCAAACTCGACCTCCAAGCTCCATTTTCCTCAATATTTGTCTAGGTTTAGCGGTCCGTCACGCCCCGTCCCCGTCTTCACCGTCGTCGATCACCCCGCGCCGATCTCATCGCCGCCACCACCGTGGTGAGCCTCTTGTTCTTATCTTCTTTCTGAAAGGAAAAATATTATTACTCTTATGTTTAGATAGATACTTGTATTATTTTCTTACTTTTATTATTGCATCTTATATAGTGCGATGGTTTTGGTATCCGCCCCCGTCGGCCCTCGTCCTCTCTATGATTCGGATGTGGTATATATTATCTTTTCATAACTATTGGTTCATTTATTGTTTATGAAAATTATGCTGACCAACGTGACATAGATTTTATTTATCTAGGAGGTTGTTGAACCAGAAATTCCAACCGACCCTATTGTCGAGAGGTTAAATTTAGTTGAAGAAGAAAACAATTTCTTAAAGGAAAAAATAAGAAAAATTGAGGAGGAGAAGATGATATTGGAGTTGCATGTTGCGGATGTCGTCGATGACCACAAGATCAAGATGGATGCAATGCACTTGAAGATTAGAAAGATTAGAAAATATGCTATTCATGCCGAGGCTTGGTATCATTATGCCGTTGGATCAGTTGTTACCTTGGTTGCGATTATGATTGCATTTGTTTTCGCATTGAAATGATTTACATAGTTTCAATGTATGGTTTAATTAATTTAGATGCTCTGCGGAGCTTTATGTTGTTAGATGAGAACTATGTATGTACTTTGGTTTTAATGTGATGATGAACTTCTATTAATTTGGTCACTTAATTATCTTTTCATGATGTTCTGTAATGATTTTTGATACACTTAATTATATATAATGCATGCAGATGAAGAGGCAATGGATGTACGGGTCAAGACACACCTCCGAGTACATTAAGGGCGTGCATGATTTTCTCAAAGTGGCTGAGGCAAACAAGCAGAATGGTTTTATGTGTTGTCCATGCCCTATATGTGGGAATACGAAGTCTTACTCTGACCGGAAAATCCTTCACACCCACCTACTTTACACGGGTTTCATGCCTCACTATAATGTTTGGACGAGGCACGGAGAAATAGGGGTTATGGTGGAAGATGGCGAAGAAGAAGAGTACGATGACAACTATGTGCCCCCTGAATACGGTGATGCTACTGAAGATCAAGAGGAACCAGACGATGTGCATGATGATGCGGCAATGGGTGAAGCCACTAAAGATCAAGAGGAACCAGACGATGTGCCCGATGATGATGATCTCCGTCGGGTCATTTTCGATGCAAGGACGCAATGCGAAAGTCAAAAGGAGAAGCTGAAGTTCGATCGCATGTTAGAGGACCATAAAAAAGGGTTGTACCCCAATTGCGAAGATGGCAACACAAAGCTCGGTACCGTACTGGAATTGCTGCAGTGGAAGGCAGAGAATGCTGTGCCTGACAAAGGATTTGAGAAGCTACTGAAAATATTGAAGAAGAAGCTTCCAAAGGATAACGAATTGCCCGACAGTACATACGCAGCAAAGAAGGTCGTATGCCCTCTAGGATTGGAGGTGCAGAATATACATCGATGCCCTAATGATTGCATACTCTACCGCGGTGCGTACAAGGATCTGAACGCATGCCCGGTATGTGGTGCATTACGGTATAAGATCAGATGAGATGACCCTGGTGATGTTGACGGCGAGCCCCCCAGGAAGAGGGTTCCTGCGAAGGTGACATGGTATGCTCCTATAATACCACGGTTGAAACATCTGTTTAGAAACGGAGAGCGTGCCAAGTTGATGCGATGGCACAGTGAGGACCGTAAGAAGGACGGGAAGTTGAGAGCACCCGCTGACGGGTCGTAGTGGAGAAAAATCGAGAGAAAGTACTGGGATGAGTTTGCAAGTTACCCAAGGAACGTATGGTTTGCTTTAAGCGTGGATGGCATTAATCCTTTTGGGGAGCAGAGCAGCAATCACAGCACCTGGCCCGTGACTCTATGTATGTATAACCTTCCTCCTTTGATGTGCATGAAGCGGAAGTTCATTATGATGCCAGTTCTCATCCAAGGCCCTAAGCAACCCAGCAACGACATTGATGTGTACCTAAGGCCATTAGTTGAAGAACTTTTACAGCTGTTGAATGGAAATGGTGTACGTACGTGGGATGAGCACAAACAGGAGGAATTTGACCGAAAGGCGTTGTTGTTCGTGACCATCAACGATTGGCCCGCTCTCAGTAACCTTTCAGGATAGACAAACAAGGGATACCACGCATGCACGCACTGTTTACTTGACACCGATAGTATATACCTGGGAAGCTGCAGGAAGAATGTGTACCTGGGCCATCATCGATTTCTTGCGACCAACCATCAATGTCGAAAGAAAGGCAAGCATTTCAAAGGCGAGGCAGATCACCGGAAGAAGCCCGCCATGCGTCCCGGTGATCACGTACTTGCTATGGTCAATGATTTACATGCAATCTTTGGAAAGGGTCCCGGCGCACTAGCTGTTCAGAATGATGCTAAGGGACACGCACCCATGTGGAAGAAGAAATCTATATTTTGGGACCTACCCTACTGGAAAGACCTAGAGGTCCGCTCTTCAATTGACGTGATGCACGTGACGAAGAACCTTTGCGTGAACCTGCTAGGCTTCTTGGGCGTGTATGGAAAGACAAAAGATACAGCTGAGGCACGGGGGGACCTGCAACGTTTGGACGAAAAAGACGGCATGCCTCCAAAGCAGTATGAAGGTCCTCCCGGCTATGCTCTTACCAAAGAAGAGAAGGAAATATTCTTTGAATGCTTGCTTAGTATGAAGGTCCCGACTGGCTTCTCGTCGAATATAAAGGGAATAATAAATATGGTAGAGAAAAAGTTTCAGAACCTAAAGTCTCATGACTACCACGTGATTATGACGCAACTGCTTCCGGTTGCCTTGAGGGGCTTCTACCGAAAAACATCCGATTAGCCATTGTGAAGCTATGTGCATTCCTCAATGCAATCTCTCAGAAGGTGATCGATCCAGAAATCATACCAAGGCTAAGGAGTGATGTGGTGCAATGTCTTGTCAGTTTCGAGCTGGTGTTCCCACCATCCTTCTTCAATATCATGACGCACGTCCTAGTTCATCTAGTTGACGAGATTGTCATTCTGGGCCCCGTATTTCTACACAATATGTACCCCTTTGAGAGTTTCATGGGAGTCCTAAATAAATATGTCCGTAACTGCGCTAGGCCAGAAGGAAGCATCTCAATGGGCCATCAAACAGAGAATGTCATCGGGTTTTGTGTTGACTTCATTCCTGGCCTTAAGAAGATAGGTCTCCCTAAATCGCGGTATGAGGGGAGACTGACTGGAAAAGGCACGCTTGGAAGGGACCTAATAATATGCAGGGACGGATATTCTTGGTCTCAAGCACACTACACAGCTCTACAGAACTCTACCTTGGTGACCCCGTATGTCGATGAACACAAGAACAGTCTGCGCTCCAAACACCCAGAGCAGTGCGACAACTAGATTACATGTGAACACATCAGGACATTCAGCAGTTGGTTGGAAACACGTCTCAGAGGTGACAACAGTGTTTGTGATGAGCTGTACTTGTTGTCCAGGGGACCATCTCGACTATTACGATTTGGAAAGGATACGAGATAAATAGGAATACATTTTACACGATTGACCAAGACCAAAAGAGCACCAACCAAAACAGCGGTGTCCGCTTTGATGCAACAACCGAGAGGGGAAAGGACACATATTATGGTTACATAGTGGACATATGGGAACTTGACCATGGACATGATTTTGAGGTCCCTTTGTTTAAGTGCAAATGGGTCAATCTGTCAGGAGGCGGGGTACATGTAGACCCACAGTACGGAATGACAACAGTTGATCTGAAAAGTCTTGGGTACACTGATGAACCGTTCGTCCTAGCCAATGATGTGGCACAGGTTATCTATGTGAAGGACATGTCTACCAGACCGAGAAAAAGAAAAGATAAGGAAGCGAATACATCATACGATGAGCCAAAGCGCCACATAGTTCTTTCAAGAAAAAGGGACATCGTGGGAGTGGAGGGCAAGACAGACATGTCTGAAGATTATGAAAAGTTTCATGAAATTCCTCCCTTCAAAGTCAAGGTTGACCCCAGCATCCTGATAAACGATGAAGATTATCCATGGTTGCGGCGCAATAAGCAAATGACACAAGCGAAGAAAAAGTGAAGACTTTCTGCCGCAACTATTATGATGATACCATGCCAACTTTGTAACAGACGAGTATGATTCCATTGTCCATTTTGTACATGCACATGCTATGTGGGTGAATTTATGATACCATGCCAACTTTCAACTTTTTTAGAGTTCATTTGAAAACTAATGGCACTAACAGAAAGTTTATAATTTTTGTAAAACTAAAAGAAAAAAGAATTAAAAAATAGAGCAAAAAAGAAAAGAAAATAAATAATGCAGAAAACAAAACAAAAAAACAGGAAAAAAAATAAAAATAGCAACGATAAGTTTTTTGTTGTAAGTAGAAACAAAATAAAATAAATAAACCAAGAAAGAAAACAAAAAAAAGTGTTTTCAAATTTGAAAACTAATGGCTCTAAAAGAAAGTTTATAATTTTTCTAAAACTAAAAGCAAAAAATAATTTAAAAATAAAGCAACAAACAAAAGAAAATAAATAATGCAGAAAACAAAACAAAAAAACTGGAAAAATAAATAAAAATAGCAACAATAAGTATTTTGTTGTAAGTAGAAACAAAATAAAATAAATAAATCAAGAAAGAAAACAAAAAAAGTGTTTTCAAATTTGAAAACTAATGGCACTAACAGAAAGTTTATAATTATTCTAAAACTAAAAGCAAAAAGAAATAAAAAATAAAGCAAAAAACAAAAGAAAATAAATAATGCAAAAAAACAAAAAAACTGGAAAAAACAAAAAAAACTGCCACCTATTGGGCCACCACGGCCTGAATACCACTAGAAACCCAACCTGGGCCAGGATTGAGGCCCGCAAAAGGCCCAATAGGCCCACCATAGCATAGTGTGAGATTAGGCCAGAAACCCTGCAGTTGAGAGGAGCTTGAGAGGGTGGGCGCAACAGCGCTTATAAACCACTCTCGAGCGCTCTCAACTAGCGAGGTGGGACTAAACTTTCGCCGCGCTGTGGGCAGCACAGGGGCCTTTGGGCCCGGTTGGTGGCACCAACCGGGACCAATGCCCCCCCTTTAGTCCCGGTTCGTGCCACCAACTGGGACCAAAGGCTGCAGCTTCCCGCCCTTTGGGCTGCTGAAAAGAGGCCTTTGGTTGGCACGAACCGGGACTAAAGGGTGCATTAGTCCCGGTTGGTGGCACCAACCGGGACTAACGGCATTGGTATATAAGCATCACTTAGCAGTTTTCGACCAAATCACCCACTTCTCCCCGGACGCCCCCTGCTCCTCCTCGTCGCCATCGCCGCCCGACGCCCCTGCTCCACCTTGCCGTCGCCACCGCCACCGACGCCGTCAGGCTGCTCGCCTTCACCGTCGCCGCCGCCACCGATGTCGTCAGGCTGCTCTCATTCGACGTCGCCGCCGCCCCATGTGAGCACAGCCCTCCCGTCCTGCGCCCCTGCGCCCCTGTCCTGCGCGGCCGCCGCGCCGCCGCCCCTGCCCTGCGCGGCTGCCGTGCTCCGCCCCTGTCCTGCGCGGCCGCCGCGCCGCCGCCCCTGCCCTGCGCTGGCGCCGCGTGCCGCCCAGCCGCCACTGCCCTGTCAGGCTGGCGCCGCCCCCCGTCCTCTCCTCTGTTTTTTCAGATTATATGTATATACGATGTTTTTTTCAGATTATATGTATATGTGTGAGTATATGTATGTGTGTATATCTATTTATATGTCCTTTTTAGTTGTTTTTTTCATTTTTATAAAAATGTATATATGTATGTATATATGTTCTCTGTGTATATATATGTTCATGTATATATGCAAAAGATAGATTTTTAGAAAAATAGTATTTTTTCTTTTCATAGATTTTTTTGGTGATATTAATTATTGTAAATATGCAAATGTTTGTATATTCATATGAACAATGAATTAGGCAAAACCTTTACTTTTTTCTTAAAATTTCTATTTGAACATTATTTAAAAAAAACAAGCAATACTACTTCATGTATTTTTAAGAAGGAAGAAGAAGAAAAAGAATGAGAGGAAAAAGGAAATAAGAAGAGGAAGAAGAGGAGAAATAAATAAGAAGAAAAAAGAAGAAAAGGAAGAGGAGAAGAAGAAAGGAATAGAGGAGAAGAAGAAAAAATAGAAAGTTTTTCTATTTTTCTTCTTCTCCTCTATTCCTTTCTTCTTCTCCTCTTTTTTTTTCTTCTTCGTTTTCTTATGTTTTATGGGGTTTGTCGTCGTCCATATACCCCTCCCGATAACTTCAACACGAGGGGGGGTCGATATACCCCCTCCCCAATAATATTATTTTCCCATGTATATGTATGTCGCGTCATTGTCAATATAACCCCCTCCCGGATAACTTCGACATGAGGGGTGGTCGATATATATACCCCCTCTCGACCATGATGTTGGTCTCCTACCCCCTCCCGCCGCGCCCCTAGCCGACAAACTCTCTCGAGGTCACCCAAATTTACCAGGTTAAAAGAGCGTTGTCGTCGACGCCACCCCAAACCCTTGAAGCATTGTGTTGAGGCCACCCCAAACCCTTGAAGCGTTGTCTAGGCTACCCCAAACCCCAGAGAAGCAGCGTCGAGGCCACTAACATGATTCCTTATTGTGATTAGCTAGCTAGTTCTATGTTTGCCACTAATATATATCCATCTGTACCATGTTTGAATAATAATTGACATGTTGTAAATATTTGCAGACACTATGGAGCACTCTCGAGACGAAGCAATAGAAGCGATGTTGGGGGAGATAATCGCACAAGGAAGTGATGTCATTGCATCATTTCTCAACGACACCGATGGTCAGGAAGGACTGGGTGAAGAAGAGGGCTATGTTCATGATGGCTCTGGCCCATTAATGTCGGTACAAGAAGAGGGCTATGTTCATGATGGCTCCGGCCCATTAATGCCGGTACAAGAAGAGGGCTATGTTCATGATGGCTCCGGTGACCCAATGGAGGTACAAGAAGGAGACCGTGCTGACTGCTCTGGTGACCGAACCGAGTCCGGCCAGGTATATATATATTAGTTAGGCCCGTGCTGACTAGTTCATGGATGCATTCATTGTTTTGGTATATGTACACATATTAATTAACTCTCATCTTTCTTCTTTTTTCTAGCCCTCCGGATCGAGCACAACTTCGGCAAAGAGACGAGGCCCGAAGAAAAAGTTGAGCTCGAATGGAAGGTTTGAGATCACAACAATCAGGTGTGACGGTGAACTGATTGAACCCATCCGGACAAAGAACGCATTTGCTCCTCAGTGCGGGATTCTTGTAAGGGACAAGATCCCGATCAGCATCCACCAATGGTATAAGCCTAAGGAGGAATACCCTGAGGTGTCTTATGTCAATGATATGTAGAAAGATGATCTTTGGACTCAGCTGAAGGCAAATTTCACCCTACCTCCAGAGGAGGACCCGGAGAAGCCAGTTAAAGAGCAATTAATCAAGTCTTGTGCTCTTAAGAAGATGGCAACCCTATTCAGGAGGAGGAGGAAAGAGCTGAACAAGTTTGTCGACAAAGAAGAGACACCAGAATTCATCGGAAAATATGAGAAGATCAGAGATCACTGGCCCGCATTTGTGGCCCACAAGACATCAGAAAAGAGTAAGAAGATGTCGGCGACAAACAAGCAAAATGCTGCGAAGAAGCAGTTTCACCATCGCACAGGGTCAGGTGGCTACCTCAAAGCCCGACCTAAGTTGTCCAAGGCTGAGAATGATTTGCTTGATAAAGGGATCGAACCAGAGACAATGAACTGGCCAGACTGTTGCCGGACTTGGTTCTTCGGGGCTTGCGGAACCTTGGACACAGTACCAGGGAAGTGTCGTTAGACGGACGAGCAACTGAAAATACCAGTCAAGATGCTTCGGCACTGTATCAATGCAGCACAGCAAGGGACGTTCGTTCCAGGCAGGGAGAAGGACGAGCTCACAATGGCCCTCGGGAATCCTGAGGACCCTGGACGGACACGAGGCATACCAGGCTCCATTCCGTGGAAGGTTGGTTTTCCGGACGCAGGGGGTTACAAAACCCACGAGAGGAGGAAGAAATAGGAGCAGGGCCAACTGCAAGCGCTGCACGAAAAGGTAATGGGGCTAGAGAAACGAGAAGACGAACGAGAAGCAGCTCGAAGCAAACGACCTGCCGAAGCTTCCCCCGAAGCTACCCCACCATCTCAGCGGAGAAGCAGCGTGGCTTCCACCGAGCTGCTTCAGCCGGAGCATGTCTTGACGGCTCCTGCCAGCTATCCCGTGGATGCTATCATGGAGTCTACAAATTGCCACATTATGACGTGATGGATGAATCTGAAGGTCAAGGCGGCTGTTGGCTCTGTTTATCATACTGAACCCGGCGCAAGTTTTCACTGCCGGCTGATTCCAGAAGGATATGCTAGGGTTATGGTGGATGAAATAACGGAGGGATTTGAGGACCTCCTGCTTGACCACCCTACCGGTGAAGGGGAGACTAGGCTGGGTTCTGCTCTGAAGACTCCATGCCTATGGCGGAAGGAGCTCATCAACCTTCTGAACTAGACGCCTCCGCCTCCTCCTCCTCCTCCGGCGAGTCAGGGCACTCCGCCTCCTCCACAGACTCCTCCTCCGGCGAGTGACGATCAGGGCACTGGGCCTCCTTCTCCGGTGCGTGGCGGCACTCCACCTCCTTCTCCGCATGCGCCGGCGAGCCCGAGCAGCCAGCAGCCTCCTCCTTCTCCGCCTCGCCAGCAAGGGCGGAAGAGACCCGCCGCCACCACGGCTGCTCCGGCGCGTCGTAGTCCTTCTCCTCCGCCTTGTAAGAAAGCACGAAAGAAGACAGCCGCCGCAGCCGCTCTGTGTGCTCCGGCGTCTAGCAGTACAGCCAGAGGCGCAGGCAATACAGATACGGTCCACCTCTCAAGCCTCTAGAGAAGTTACCATATGAGAGGACCGATGAGGAAAACACGACGATCGTGCGGACCCACCTCCGGAGGAGAAGGTAGATCGGGTGAAAGCAAAGCGCACTCTCGATGCTCTGAGGAAACAGGCAAAGTCTCCGCCGAGAACCAACTATGAGCGCATTACTGAACAGACATATCTCCAAGCGGAGCGGTCGGGCAGTACTGTCAGACATCAAAGGTCTAGAGAATGTGAAGCTGCGAAAAAAATTGACTAGCTCGGCGAACAAGCGAACCAATCGTGCCCCCCGCTCAATGTGTCTAGCATCTACATCGTCGCTAATGCTCTGGGGATGGTTGCCGGTTATGGCAATCTTTCATATTACCTACCTGACGATCAACTTCCTGATTTCTTGGAGGTGGACGAGCACAGATACGAGTACGGGAAGCCTCTCATCAAAGATGAAAAATCTCTAACAACTATGATGCAAAGATTCCATAATTGGTACATGAAAACCTGTAGAGAGTCTGGGGGGCGAATGCTTTGTATCTGAATATTAAAGAGGAGCATGACCTCGTTGGAACTGATCTGTTGACTGTTCCATTTGAGGAGTTCTTCGAGTTCTTCAATCAAAAGGCCCTCGATAAACTAACGGTCTTTTGCTACTGTTTGTAAGTACTATTTATGTCATTAAGTCTCTATATATAGCTCGGCTCTTTCATTGCATGTATTTATAATTAATTATCCTCACTATATTATGCAGATTGAGAATCGTCGAGTGCAAAAAACAACAAATGTATGATATTGGGTTCATTAACACAAATATCATAGATGAAATTCAGGTTACGAAGCACACCGAAGAGGCCGAGGCCAACTTGCTACAATCATTGATCAAAAATCAAAACAAAGATTTAATAATCTTTCCTTACAACTTCCAGTGAGTGTTACTGTCGTGTGCATATTCGGTTTCCCTTTATTACTCGAGCGAGGTTATAGTAATGTAAATGATGAGTTATGCATGCGTGCGCAGATTCCACAATGTTCTTCTGGAGATTAAGCTTGATCAGGGAGTAGTAAACGTCTTAGACTCGAGACAAAAAATCCTGAAACCTATGCGGACATGACTAAAATGCTCAACAAGTAAGTTCAATCGATCATTATACACCATATCGGCAACTTTTTGTTCATTTCCTGATATCTCAAGTAATAATAATTATTTTCTTTGTCTTGCAGGGTTTGGAAACAGTTCACCGCAGAAGTTCCGGGACTGCCGAAGGAGCTGCGATATACATACCCGAAAGTAAGTACTACTAGCTAGCTAGTTGCACGCATCTCCCGTTGATTCTATAGCTATACTTTCATCAATGCCATTTATAATGCTTCATTATCAGTTTGATTGACCTCTGTTTCTCGTAAAGTGCTTGTGGCGGGAAGAAGGGAATAATTTCTGTGGATACTATGTGTACGAGTTCATCTACAACGCGACTTTGAAAAATAAGCGGGGCTACTCTAAAAGACAATATGAAGTGCGTAAGCAATAATATTCACAATTTCATTTTATTACACCATCATTTCTGTTGAGTTTCATTCATATATGTATTAACCCCCTTCTTCAAATTAGACGTGGCAGATGCGGGATCAACTCCTAGAATACGATCGCATGAAATTAATTCAAGAGGAATTGGCGGGATTCTTTCTTGACCACGTCATCAATAAAGCCGGAGAATACCATGTGGAAGTTGATTTCAATTGCTAGGGGATTGTAAGAGATCTTACATATTGTATATGTATGTAGCCAGTAGCGTCGGATAGATAATACGAAAACTAGTTGTTCGACCAATCTCTCGGAGAAGGAGAGGTCAATCGATCACTTCTCTCGGTATGCATGACGAATTTCTGTACTTAATGGTTCCCTCCATTTTCTTACTAGCTAGCGCGTCGAGGGCCTCTCTATGTACAGTACGTAGCATCGACCAAGCACGGACATAAGAGAGGACACTTCTCTCTATTAATTAGCTAGATAACACAATATATGAAACACCTAAATTAACCCCCCAAAACCTCCACCCCCCCCCTTTCAAAAAAAAACAAAAACCCCAGCCACTGAATTGCCGACGCATGGACTCCTTTTGGTCCCGGTTGGTACCACCAACCGGGACCAAAGGCCCTCCTGCCTGGGCTCGGCGCACCAGCCCCGTGGAGGCACATCTGTCCCGGTTGCTGTTAGAACCGGGACTAAACGGGGGAGGCATTAGTAACGACCCTTTAGTCCCGGTTCGAGAACCGGGACTAAAGGCCCATACATACTGGGACAAATGCCCTGTTTTCTACTAGTGCACTAATGCATTGTGATATCTATCTAACTAGGCCGAAGGTTCTTAAGGGTGTCCTGATTTGGTCAACATGTTCTTTGTTTATTCTGTTTTAATCTCTGCAGTACATTCCAACTTGGCGTGATTCACATCACCGTTAGCACCATGTTCGCTGGCAAGACCACTGCGCTTCTCTGCCGGCACCGACATGTACTCACCCCGTCCCAGCTCTTGTTTACTGCTTCATTTTGTGTTGCTAAAATACAGAAAAAAACAAGTGAGTTCAAATTGTAAAAAATAAGAAGCTAGATGTTTAAAAAAAATCAGAATCCATTTCAGTGAATCTGTATTGAAAATTAACTCATGTTTTAGTGAATCAGAACTCGTTTGTACTATTTGCTTGATGCGTGCTCATGAGCACTTCAAAACGTGTACTTGTTCCGTGCTTTGCTATAACACTTGTTATATTGCTAGCAAAAAGTGTCATGTATTCATGAATTTGCTGCTGGTGTAGCAGCCGAGTATATATTTTATCATCGGTTCACAAAGGAAAGCTGAATCAGTGCAGTGTGCGTGTTAAAAAATCAGTTTTATATTGTGTGGTAGTTCGCTGTATAGAAAATCTGTAATAGTTTGGCCAGAATAAAGTTTGCATAGTTCTGACTTGCGAGGCAGTAATGTTCAATAAGAGAGAACCATCAGTTTAAATATATATGCAGGAGGTTGAGAGCATAAAAAATGTGATTTTTTTGCATTTAATCTTTCAGCTATAAGAGAGAAGAATTTCTCTCTTGTCTATCTTGATTTTTAGGAAAATTGGGCAGGGAGTCGAGAAGTCGGGCAAAATGTGTTGCTGCACAAGAACCTACAGTTACCGGTGGTCGCCTTGGCCGCACTTTGCCATGAGCTCATCCACCATGGTGACTGGTAGCCGTCCAAGTGGAATGCGGACATCAGTCCATGCAGAACTTGGGACGGCTTCTGGGCAGCTGCAGGTTAGAAAGTTTGTAAGTGCATCTAGTGCCCCTTAGTGATTTTGGTGTATTGAAGACTTATAGGTTAAGAGACTAATATGTTTGTGAGTGTACACAGGCTCTATAAGTCAATGAGGAGTTTGATATTTACAGTGAAAGTCGACCCCTAAAAATGAATGTCTTCGGCTGAAGACTTTGGTTCTCGTGAAGACTTTGAAAGTGAAGAAATTGGTGTGACCATGAAGACTCGATTTTCATGCGAGGAATCTGAAGCGTGAAGACTTTTGTTTTCGTAGTTTCATTTTCTCTTTCATGACTCACAGGAAACACCATACTGTTAAAGGGGGTCGAGGTAATACTAAGGAAACAGATTTCCAAGTGATGCTCATCTCAAAATCCTACAACTACCCAATCCTTCGAGTGAAGCCATTGGAAATCTCATATCAGTTCAGTCAATTTCTTCAGTGACAGAGACGAAGATCTTCTGGTCTCTGAGGAATATGTTCTGACTAAGGAGTTAGGAATTCGCCAGTGTGGATTGCCTACACAATGAGGAACATGATAGCCCTGAGGAACTCGAACCTCAAAATATCCAAACATTGTTGAGCCGCGTGCCAGCTGTTCCAAAATATCCTACCACCTAATGGTCATATCTGCCAAGGGAATTTATGTCTTATCATGTTGGGATACTCCCTAGGCTATAAATAGCCGCCCCCAACAACCACTAGCTGGTTGGCTGCTCCGAGAGAAACTGGCACTTGTCATTTGAGAGCATCCCATCCTCCGAGGACTTTGAGTGAAAATCATCAAGTGAGGAAAACCCAAATCCCAAACCCAAACCTACAAAACCCAAAGTGATTGAGCATCACTTAAGAGATTTTTCATGTGTGGAACCGACGTTTTGTTACCTTTGAGGACTGTGTATCCTCCAGACGGTTAGGTGTCATGGTCTGAGCATCCAAGAGGAATTGTGGATTGCCGAGTGACCAAGTCTGTGAAGGTTTAGAAGTCACCTGTGAGGTCTGTGTGATCTTAGCTCAAGGAGAATATGGTGAGCACTGTGTGTCCGGGACTGTGTGTCCTCGAGTTTAAATACTCAGCCGCTCCAACCACACGTACAACTGTCACAGTAGTTGGAACTGGTCTACCAAGTCATTGTCTTCACCAAGCCAACTAGTTCTATTTCATCAACCCTTTCATTTCCTCATTATGTGTTGATGTACCTGATCATTACTGCTTGATGACATTGCCTGAAGACATTCTCTATTTCCTCAATCCTAATTCTTCAGTCTGTTTGTTATCATCCTGCTTACCCTGTGTTTACGCTTTCTGTACTCCGTGTTTGTCTTTCATTTCATCATGATGACTATGCTGCTACTCTGTTTTTCTTATACCTGACTACTTATTCCCCTGCAAGTAGTTCTTCGCTTAGGAATTTCCTCACCCTGAAATTCCTTAGTGAAGAATTCATAAAAATTGACTATTCACCCCCACCCCTCTAGTCGACGTAACGCACTTTCAATTGGTATCAAAGCAAGGTACGCCCTTGTTCTGTGTGATTTTGGTTTAACCGCCTAGAGTTTTAGTTATGTCGACTGCAGTAATGAAGAGTGTGTCCTGCCCCATCTTTGACGGTCATGAGTATCCCAAGTTGAAGGCCATGATGAAGAAGTGACTCATGGCAATGAACAGCAAACTGTGGACTGTCACTGAGATTGGTCTTACCGATCTATGCAAGATGGCGGAGGCTGATGTCATTCGCAGGTACACTCTACTCAACCTCATAGCGAAGGATGTCATCTGCTCCTGTTTGTCCCAAAATCAGTTCAGGAACATCATGCATCTCAACCATGTGAAGCTAATCTGGGACCGACTCTTTGAGGTCTACGAAGGTCATCATACTCGTCATGATCCTTGGTTTGAGGATTTCAGGGAATCACTCAAGGAGAAGACTTTTGCACCTGAATCATCATCCTCTTCACCATGCCTTAGGGCAAAGGGTGCCAAGGTAACTGAATGCTACCTTTCCGAATCTAGTGATGATGAATCAGGTGATGAATTTCGCCCCAGCTATGTCAAACTTGCTTCCCTTGCCACTAAACAACAAGGAGCTCTTGAAAAAGTTCAAAACATGCTAGATGAAAGTGATGATATGTTGGGTGAGCAATTGGATCAAAATAAGGCTTTGACTGATAGTTTTCAGAAACTTCAGTCAAAGTTTGACAACCTTCAAAATCATCATAACTCTCTCTTAACTGATCAGGAGAAGCTTTCTTATGAATTTCTTCAGGGAAAGCAAGATCTTGAGACGTTAAAAGAGAGTTATGAAGATCTTCAGAAGGAAAATGATTCATTGCTTACTCAACAGATCAGTTCCGCTCAGGAAGAATTTATTCCACCATGTCTTAAATGCATTGAGCGTGAATCTGCTAATTCATCACCTGAATGTTCAAATTCTTCTATTGTTGAACATTCCTCAACTGTCTCTGTGGTCACAAATTCCTCATCTGAGGATACCAGATGTATCACTTACGATAATGCAGGGCTAAAGAAATTGTATGTGACATGCATTTACAAAAGCCTCAAAGGGCATCAGACTGTTTGTGATGTGCTCAAAAAGCAAATCTTGAACAGGAACCCTAGAAAAGAGGGTATTGCCTTTGAGAGGAAACTCAATGCTGATGGAACCTACTGGAAACCTGAGTAGTACCCTAAAACCTCATGGGTTGCTTCGAAAGGACCTCCTGTAGATCCATGCAATTTGTCTAGCTTTACCTCTGATTCTTCATATTCCTCTGATGAGTCATTTGACTCCAACTATAAACTGTTAAAGAATCAGAACGGTGAAGTATTTGCTCGATATGTTGGAACCAACTGCAGGAACGGTCCCCCTATGAAGAAAATCTGGGTTCCTAAAAGTTGCCATGAAAATCTTCAGGTGAATGTCATCAGGACACCACCCATGAAGAATAGGAACCCCAGATCAAATTCTTCATATGGACCAAATTCTTCACGTGGATCAAATTCCTCACATGGATCAAAATCCTCATATGAACATCATCGTGCTAGCAATTCTGTTTCGCAGGGTCTAAGGGCCATGAATATGTGCATTATTCTTCAAACCATTATGTTAATAAGTCCTCGAAGAATTTCTCTGCTTATGCATATGCTTATCCTAACCACTCTTCTATGGAACGAAGTGCATTGGCTTCTATGCCATCATTTTCTTATGGAGCTCGCAGAATGATGAACTCTTTGCCAACCCTCCAGATGTGGGTGAAGAAAAAGAACTAATCTATTATGCAAGGTCAGGTCTCCAGACGAACTTGATTGTCTGAAGAATTTGCTGGAGACCTGAATGTGCTTCAAAGGACGCAAGCTAAACATGAAAAAATGAATGATTCATTTCTCACGTCCTCATATTGCTATATTTGTTACAGTTTTCAAATTAATATCATATTCTTCACTAATGAAGTATATGGGTTCGTAAGTTGCACTGTTTCATCTGCAGGATGAACAAACCAAAGCTACTGAGTGGGTCCTCGATAGTGGACGTACAAATCACATGACTGGTGACAGAAGCTTGCTGATGGACACTGATTTGTCACCATCTGTCGGTGTACTAGAGTAGGGGTACCCTAGTACCCCGAACTTGTGCACGGGCAGTTGTAGCGCCCCGCGGAAAGGGCTTGCCGGGCGACCGCCAAAGTCCTCCGTGGCTCCTTTGGAGCCATTCAAGAACAAAGTGTTCTAGTCAAGGAGACAAGGCCCTGGCAAGAGGAACTTGCCGGGAAGGCCAACCAAGGCATTTCAAGGAACTTGCTGCGACGCGCCGCGCGTCCCGGCAAGGCCTGATGAGCGACAAGCTCCCGGACCCGACAATGCAACGACCGTGGCAAGGCACTTGCCGCGACAAGCGGCCACTCTGTGCCCACGCTCCAGCGCATCCACCAACGTGTCGCTCTGGGGGCCTTCCCAGGCGCGCGTGGCAGGAGGTTGTGCAGCCAGCGGTGCGCGGTGGCATGCGAAGCTGACAAGTTCGCCATCGTGGCGAGCGGTGGCGCCCCTGACGGTCCTTTTCTGCATTGTTTGGGCTACACAGAGGGGCATTTAATGCCCTTGTCCCTTGCCGTCAGGGTTAGGTAGGATACACCGTACAAGTAACTATACCAACCACTCCTCTTTTTATTTTTACCCTTCTCTGCGTTGCCACGTGTCGGTGACCCCTTTAGCATATAAAAGGAGGCCCATGCGCAACGTAGAGGGGGTTCGGATCATTCGGAAGCCAGAAAAACACTTAGCTCTCTCTCGAGCAAGAACTTAATAGAATCAGACAAGCAGCAGTAGGAGTATTATCTCTCTTGAGAGCTTCGAAGCTGGGTAAACTGCTCGTGTGTCTCGCCTCGATCTGCTCTTCGTGCGACCTGCTCCCCCGGCCGAACCGAAAGGGGCTCGGTCCGCCGGTCCCATAGGTGTTAGTGGATCAGTTTCCCCGACATCTTTGGTGCAGCTGCAGGTCTTGGTACAGGTAATCCACTTGTCTAAAAACTTCCCTTGGGTTCTTCTCGTTTTGATTTTCTTCTTGCATATTTGCTTGACTTCTCTCCCCCTTCTGTTCATCAGATCCACCTGTCGTGGAGCCGATGGAGACCGAGGATGCCGGCGAGGAAGGCGCGCATGGCAGCAACGACGACGCCGCCGCCAACGAAGAAGGGGCCGGTGCTGATGAGCCCGCCGGCGAAGAGGCCGCCAAGGCTGCCGGCGCAGAAGCTGGAAAAGAGGGGTCGGGCGATCGCACTGACGGCCCTGAGGCCGCAGGAGCACCAGGCGCTGCGCCGACCGCCGATCCCTCCACCGCTGCCGCGGAGCCAGGCTCCGAAGAGCCCCAGCCCGACGCCTACTTGAAGGCCGGCGACGGTATCTTCATCAAGCTTCCCTGGACGTCAAGCTCCAGGGCACCGGTCGAAGGAGAAACTTTTGATGAGGAGCTGCTCGCCTCCGCCGGGCTGTCATTGGTCGATGCGCCAAGCAGCAGCAGCGGCGAGCCTGAAGAGGAGCAGCTGCTGCGGAAGCTGCTGTCACTCTACCGCGCACGACAAGCCAAGCTGGCTTCCCGGGAAGCGCTTGTCGCGAAGGCGGGAGTCGATATGGGGAAACGCACGGAGGAGCTCCAGGGCCTCAATCAAGAAGCTCTCCGGTCCCTGGCACGGGAGCAGGAGCGACTCACTGAGGAGCGTACAGCCTTCCTCCTCGAGAAGGCCGAAGCTGAGGAGGAACAAAGGCTTGCTGCCGAGAAGCAGTCCGCGCGAGAAGGCGAGTTGGTGCAGCGGAAGGCCAACCTTCACAGCTACGAGGAGGAGCTTGTTGCACGCGAGGAATCACTTGGCGGGGCTCTCAAGGAAGCAAGGGATGCTGCCGCAACTGCAGAGGCCACCAAGAAGGAGCTGGAGACAAGGGTGATGCAGTTGGAGGCCAACCTCAAGACGAGTGGCGAGGAGCTTGTTGTGCTCAAGCGCGAGCGCGAGAAGGATGCTGCTGCTCATGGTGAGCTGCAGGGTCTTCTCGCTGAAAGGAGCAAGGAGCTCAGCGCCGCCAAGGACTCCAACGCGGATCTCGAGTTGAAGCTGGCTACGCTGACTCAGACGCTGGACGCCGCCAAGGAGCGAGAGGTGACCTTGTCGGAGAAGATTAAGGCCGACAAGGCGCTGCTGGCAAGCATCGCCGTTACCCAGAACTCATTTAGGGAGACGGTGGAGCATTGGACCGAGGGTCTGGTGAATATCGCCGCAGTCATCGTCGAGGAGGACTTTGGGTATCCTTCCAACAAGCATCTCCAACCCAGCGCCAAGCTCAGCCTGTTCTTCAAGGGCGTGGCGACGGCACTCCAGCGACTCCAGGAGAGGATCCCAAAGCAGTTGGCCGACGAGTCACGCAGGATTTGCGTGGGGGCTCTCTAAAAGGTGTTGATGAAGGTGGCCTTCCGCAACCCAGGCCTCAACCTCACCAACGTCCTCAGGTCCTTGCCGCCTGACGCTGATCTGGATGCGCTTAAGGCCCTTGTCACACCCATTGTGGACAAGGTGAG
This sequence comes from Triticum dicoccoides, assembly GCF_002162155.2. Classification (NCBI taxonomy): domain Eukaryota; kingdom Viridiplantae; phylum Streptophyta; class Magnoliopsida; order Poales; family Poaceae; genus Triticum; species Triticum dicoccoides. Next base: position 739,820,485 of record NC_041393.1, on the reverse strand, counting down.
CGAGATCAAGAGGGTTGAGGGCGATCGTGTAGACTAGGCCACCCGTTTTTTTCTTTCTCCTTGTCACTGCTGGCCATATTATGAAATCAATCTGTTAGAGCTGCGACAAGTTATTTTGTAACATAACTCTATTTCTGTTATCAATTGCTACGTTATTTCCTTTACTAGATTCCTTCCTTTGTATGTTTTTACCCTACGCTTTTAGGGGACTTGTCGGCGCAGGCACCCGAGCCGCGAGCGCTGAGTGCGGGACGTCAGCAGCCTGCTGGCGGTGCCGCTTCCGACAAGAAACCTTGTCGCGGCTAGTTGCAGCACACTTAAGTTGTTGAGCGGACTCGAAACAAAGTAAGGGCGCAACTAGCTACGAATTGGTTCCTCCGCGCACAGGTTTTCCATACAAAGCGCGGTCGTTCGAGGAAGATAACTTTAAAAATTAAAATTAATTGCTCAAACTTTGGCAACTTAGCTTTTCTGTCGTTCGCTTCCCGGCAAGGCGAAACTTGCTTGAACGATGCCCGGTCCACATCATAATCTTCTCCTTTCCCGCCGGCAAATTTGTGTGCGAGGGAACCTTCCTTTCCTTTGTTGAGAAAAAGAAAGAAGAGAAAATGAAGATATGGAGCCTTTCGGTTCGTTATTGCTTACCAGAGGTTGGTGCTGCACAAAGTGTCAGATAACGCATGCAAGAAAGAATATAATGCATGAAACTGACAAGATGTGCGGAGCACATGAGCTTTACTTATGCACGGGATCTGCGCCCGGCTTTGTACAAAGGATTACATGCAACATCGGCAAGACTTGTACAAAAGGTGGTTGCCGGAACCTGTAGTTGCTCAATGTTCCAGGAGTTGCTCACCGGAACGCCATCTTCGGTCTCAAGGTGGACAGCCGGGCCTAGTGACTCGTTTCACCCGGTAAGGGCCTTCCCATTTCGGCGTCAACTTGTTAGAATTCTTGGCGGACTGAACGCGCCAAAGAACAAGGTCGCCTTCCTCGAAGCTTCTGGCATTAACTTTGCGGCTATGGTAGCGGCGCAAAGCTTGCTGGTATCGAGCAGCTCGTACAGCAGCCTGGAGACGATCTTCCTCAAGGAGCAGCGCGTCATCTTGTCGCAGCTGCTCTTGCTCAAGCTCATCATAAGCGAGCACTCGAGGTGACCCGTATACGAGTTCCATGGGGAGAACTGCCTCTGCTCCATAGACTAGAGCAAAAGGTGTCTGGCCAGTGGCTCGATTTGGCGTCGTCCTGATCGACCAAAGAACCACTGGTAGCTCCTCGATCCAGTTCCTTCCGCACTTGCGCAGCCTGTCGAAAGTCCTGGTCTTGAGCCCGCGCAGCACTTCAGCATTTGCCCTCTCCGCTTGACCGTTGCTTCTCGGATGAGCAACAGAAGTGAAGCAGACCTTGGCGCCAAGATCTTGGACGTACTGCATGAAGGTCTGGCTCATGAATTGTGTGCCGTTGTCGGTGATGATCCTGTTAGGGATCCCGAAACGGCAAACAATCGACCTGAAGAACTTGACTGCTGACTGTGCTGTCACCTTCCTCACTAGTTCCACTTCCGGCCACTTTGTGAACTTGTCGATTGCAACGTACAAGTACTCAAAGCCCCCGACAGCTTGGGGAAAGGGGCCGAGGATGTCGAGCCCCCAGACCGAAAATGGACAGGATAAAGGGATCGTCTGGAGAGCTTGAGCTGGCTGGTGTATCTGCTTGGAATGGAACTGGCACGCTTCACACTTGGTTACTTGTGCAGTTGCATCCTGGAGGGCTGTCGGCCAAAAGAACCCTTGCCGGAAAGCTTTGCCGGCAAGTGCTCTTGCGCCAATGTGGTGACCACATATGCCTCCATGTATCTCTGCCAACAGCCTTTGTCCATCTTCCCGGTGAATACACTTCAATTTCACACCGTTGAGTCTTCTTCTGTACAGTATGCTATCGACAAACTGGTACATACTTGACTGCCGGGCTACTTTTTCCGCTTCTTCTTGCTCCTCGGGAAGTTCTCCTGTCTGAAGGAAATGGACAATCTGCTGCGCCCATGCTGGAGCTTGTGGCTCGACAACAAGGACTAAAGGCACATCTGCTGCTGCGGGAACATCCGCTCCTACGGTGAGCACATGTGGCTCAGCCGGAGCTTGATGTTCCCCGGCAAGCTTGCCGGAGCAAAGCTTGTTGGGAGCGTCTGCTGCGACGGAACAAACCATAAGGCTTGCCGGAGCAAACTGCTCCTCAGCATCCTTGGCGTTGATCTTCGGGACTTTCTTGGCGGCGGCTTTTGGGAGCTCTGCCGGAAAATAGTCGCCAAAAATCAACTTCCTCTTCTTGCTCTGTCCAGTTGATGGTGTTACAGACGGTTGAGTCAGCTTGAGCACAAAGATCCTTGGTTCCATAGGTAACTTTAGTGCGGCGCACTTCGACAGGCCATCAGCAATGTCATTCTGAGCTCTTGGAATATGCTCCATCTGTAGGCCGTCGAAGTGCTCTTCTAGCTTTCTCACTTCATCAACATATGCTTCCATCAACGGACTCTGATAGTTCTTGTTCACTTGGCGGACGACAAGCTGCGAGTCACCCCTGACAATGAGCTTCTTGATCCCAAGGTCTGCTGCGATCTTGAGACCGGCAATCAATCCTTCATACTCTATAGTATTGTTGGTTGCTTGTTCCTTGGGAAAGTGCATCTGGACTACATACTTGAGGTGCTCTCCGGTGGGTGCGACAAGCAGCACACCCGCACCGGCGCCTTGCAGCGAGAAGGCACCATCAAAGTACATCAGCCACTCTTTGCTTGTTTCCTTGATGGGGATGCTCGTTTCTGGAATTTCTTCATCTGGTGTTGGCGTCCATTCTGCTATGAATTCCGCCAATGCTCTGCTTTGGATAGTTGAAGTACTCTCAAACTTTAGGCCAAAGCTTGACAGTTCCAGTGCCCACTCGACAATCCTGCCTGTTGCTTCTGGATTTTGCAGTATCCTCTTCAGCGGAAAACGAGTGACGACTGTGATCTCATGTGCTTGGAAGTAATGGCGCAGCTTTCTCGAGGCCATGAGAAGGCCGAAAAGCAATTTCTGCACACCAGAGTACCTTGACCTAGCCCCCTGTAGAAGGGAGCTGACAAAGTAAACTGGGCGCTGCACCATTCTCTTCTGCATCTTCTCATGCTCCTGCACATATCCATCCTTGTCGGGACAAGAGCTTGCCGGCGAAGCCCCCTGCTTGTCGCTGGATGCATCTGCCGTGGTTGCTGGCTCATCGTCTGCCTCCCTCTCCGCCACTAACGCAGCACTAACCACTTGATTGGTTGCCGCTATATACAGCAGCAACTTTTCTTGTGGCTTAGGTGCGACAGGTGTTGGAGTGGAGGACAGGTATCTCTTCAAGTCCTGCAGCGCAGCCTCCGCCTCCGGAGTCCATTTCATTGGACCTGCCTTTTTCAATATTTTGAAAAATGGCAGGGCGCGCTCAGCAGATCTAGAGATAAACCTGCTAAGAGCAGCCACGCAACCGCCAAGCCTTCCTACATCCTTGACGCGCTTTGGTGCTTCAATCTGCTCAATGGCCTTGATCTTGTCGGGATTGGCCTCAATTCCGCGCTGAGACACAAAGAACCCGAGAAGCTTGCCGGAGGGGACTCCAAACACGCACTTCTTGGGGTTAAGCTTGAGGTTGATCTTGCACAGATTTGCAAATGTTTCGTCTAAATCTTAAATCAGGGTCGCCCTGTCCTTGCTCTTGACCACTATATCATCCATGTAGGCTTCCACGTTTCTGTGCATCTGCGGCTCAAAAGCGTGGTGGACTACCCTTGCAAATGTTGAACCAGCATTCTTCAAACCGAAAGGCATCCGTACAAAACAGTATGTGCCACACGGGGTGATGAATGCGGTCTTCTCCTCATCCTCTTCTGCCATGAAGATCTAATGGTATCCTGAGTATGCATCAAGAAATGAAAGCAAATCACATCCGGCCGTGGAGTCAATAATCTGGTCGATGCGCGGCAAAGGAAATGGGTCTTTGGGACAAGCTTTATTGACATCAGTGAAGTCGATACAAAGCCTCCATTTCCCGTTTTCCTTGCGCACGACAACTGGATTGGCCAACCACGTAGGATGGAGCACTCCTCTGACAAGGCCTGCTACTTCCAACTTCTTGATTTCTTCCGCGATGAATTCTTGGCGCTCCACTGCCTGTTTCCTAACTTTCTGCTTGACGGGCCGTGCATGAGGACAGACGGCAAGGTGGTGCTCAATTACTTTCCTGGGAACACCGGGGATGTCAAACGGTTGCCACGCAAACACGTCGACATTCGCCCGCAGGAAAGCAACGAGCGCACTTTCCTATTTAGGGTCGAGAGTGGCACTGATGGTAAAGGTACCACCAGTGCCGTCCTCCTTGGCGGACACCTTCTTGGTCTCAGGTGGAGCTGCCATTGCCTTCTTACACTTGCTGGTGGAGCTCGATGGTGCGTCCTCGACGGTAGCGCAGCACTCCGAAGAGGTGCACTTGCCGGAGTGGGCATCAGAACTCTTGCCGGACTTGGTCTTCTTCTTCCCCCCTGGAGCTTCAGCGGCAAGTGACTTGCGATCTGTTGCGGCTGTTGCTTCCCGGTAGATCTTGTCGTCACAGATAAGAGCATCCTTCTTGTCGCCGGGGACAGAGATGACACTTATCGGGCCTGGCATCTTGAGCATGTTGTAGGCATAGTGAGAGGCTGCCATGAATTTGGCGAGTGCCGGACGGCCGAGTATCCCATTGTAAGGCAATGGGAAGTCAGCAACATCAAAAGTGACCCTCTCAGTCCTGAAGTTCATCTCGCTGCCAAATGTTACCGGCAACGTGATCTTTCCCTTTGGCTTACTCCTTCCTGGATTGATTCCTTGAAAAGTACCGGTTTCTTCGAGCTCGCTGTCAGGGATCTGGAGTTTCTGGAGCACCGCGGAGGAGATCAGGTTCAAGCCGGCCCCGCCATCAACTAACATCTTAGTGACTTTGAGGTTGCGGATAGTTGGTGAAACCAACATCGGCAAGCACCCGACCGCAGTTACGCGATCAGGGTGGTCCTCAATATCAAAGATGATAGGCATGCTGGACCATTTCAGAGGCTTGTGTGACTCGACGGGCGGTTCTGCTGCATTATCTTCCCGCACCAATTGCTTGAGCTGGCGGTGCGAAGTATGCAGAGAAGCACCGCCGTCAACGCACAGGACCTCTGTGGCTTTCTAGAACTCCTGCTCATCAATCTCCTCATCATCCATGTCTTCATCGTCGTCATCATCTTCATCCTTGTCGCGGCCGCGGGGAGGTCTGTCTCCTTGCCGGAGAGCCGCCCCTTGCCGGGGAGTTCTCCCTTGCCGGAGAGCGCTCCCTTGGCGGGGACTCCTCCCTTGGCGGCGTAGTCGAAGCAGATGGCACTTCGGGACCAGCTTCCGGGCGCTCCTGGTGAGGTTGTTCTGCTCCTACACAAATCAACAGTCAAGATGTCAGTAGAGAAAAGAGCACCCATGCGCACCTGACAGCAGGAAGGGAACTATAAACTTACGCTGGGGGCTGCGCTGGGGGCTGCTTTGGGGAGTAGTTGCCGGGTCCGTCAAGGTGGTCTCGGACGCACCCCCTGCTGACACGGTGGGATCATCTTCGATGACAATCACCGAGGCATTGGCTCTCTTCGCCGCTCTCTAGGCCAGCGTCATGGAAAGGAATGGGTTCAGATTGAAGCAAGTCAGAGACAAGATAAAAGCAACAAGATTGGAGAACTACAAGAACGCCAAAGAAACTTACTCTTCTTCCTCCTCGTCGGAGCTGAGCGCGGAGAGATCGAAGTCCGGCTCCCCTCCGGTGCGGCGAGGTGGAGGAGTAGGATCCCTTGCCCGCTTGGCAGGGGCGGTGGTGGTGGACCGGGAAGATACTGCTCCAGTTGTCGCAGCAGTGTGAGGCGCTCCCGCGGCAACATTGCTTGCCGCGGTAGAGCGTGTCGCACGGCTTGGCGGCTGTTGGCTCGTTTGCCGCCCCGCTACGTCCCAGGCCCTGCGGAGACGCCTTCTTGGCGGGGCCGGGGGCTCCGCCTGCGGCAAGCTGTCTGAAGGCTCGGGCTCTTCCTCGCCGGCCTCGCTCGGCTCACCTTCAGGGCCGGCAAGATCTTCCTCACCGGCAAACTCCTCGCGCTTGGCAAGGCTTGCCGCCTCTGCCGCCTCTGCCTCCTCTATGGTGAACCCGAACGCGCCCGCGGCAGCTGCTGCCGCAGCCTCTTCCGCCCTAGTGGCGATGCGCTGCAGCTCCGCGTCGGTAGTGTCGCGGGTGAGGATCTTCTGTTCGTCGGCGCGGACCGGCACCTCTACCAATTCGTCGAAGAACGCTTGTACGACGTCATCCAAGCCTTGGCGGGGACTTCATCGTCGTCATCATCTTCATCCTTGTCGCGGCCGCGGGGAGGTCTGTCTCCTTGCCGGAGAGCCGCCCCTTGCCGGGGAGTTCTCCCTTGCCGGAGAGCGCTCCCTTGGCGGGGACTCCTCCCTTGGCGGCGTAGTCGAAGCAGATGGCACTTCGGGACCAGCTTCCGGGCGCTCCTGGTGAGGTTGTTCTGCTCCTACACAAATCAACAGTCAAGATGTCAGTAGAGAAAAGAGCACCCATGCGCACCTGACAGCAGGAAGGGAACTATAAACTTACGCTGGGGGCTGCGCTGGGGGCTGCTTTGGGGAGTAGTTGCCGGGTCCGTCAAGGTGGTCTCGGACGCACCCCCTGCTGACACGGTGGGATCATCTTCGATGACAATCACCGAGGCATTGGCTCTCTTCGCCGCTCTCTAGGCCAGCGTCATGGAAAGGAATGGGTTCAGATTGAAGCAAGTCAGAGACAAGATAAAAGCAACAAGATTGGAGAACTACAAGAACGCCAAAGAAACTTACTCTTCTTCCTCCTCGTCGGAGCTGAGCGCGGAGAGATCGAAGTCCGGCTCCCCTCCGGTGCGGCGAGGTGGAGGAGTAGGATCCCTTGCCCGCTTGGCAGGGGCGGTGGTGGTGGACCGGGAAGATACTGCTCCAGTTGTCGCAGCAGTGTGAGGCGCTCCCGCGGCAACATTGCTTGCCGCGGTAGAGCGTGTCGCACGGCTTGGCGGCTGTTGGCTCGTTTGCCGCCCCGCTACGTCCCAGGCCCTGCGGAGACGCCTTCTTGGCGGGGCCGGGGGCTCCGCCTGCGGCAAGCTGTCTGAAGGCTCGGGCTCTTCCTCGCCGGCCTCGCTCGGCTCACCTTCAGGGCCGGCAAGATCTTCCTCACCGGCAAACTCCTCGCGCTTGGCAAGGCTTGCCGCCTCTGCCGCCTCTGCCTCCTCTATGGTGAACCCGAACGCGCCCGCGGCAGCTGCTGCCGCAGCCTCTTCCGCCCTAGTGGCGATGCGCTGCAGCTCCGCGTCGGTAGTGTCGCGGGTGAGGATCTTCTGTTCGTCGGCGCGGACCGGCACCTCTACCAATTCGTCGAAGAACGCTTGTACGACGTCATCCGCAGGCTCTTGCCAAGTTGGAAGGATTCAGTGGGAATCGCACAACGACATCATGGCGCAGATCCGGTCAAGCGATGAATTATTGCACAATGGAACAACGCTCCTCGGCAAAGCGAATGGGTGCTGGGGGTCGCGTTTGAACAACTCCAGAAGCATTGCATCCAACTCCAGGACGGTGAAGTTAAAGTTGAGGCCTGGACGCAGCCGCCTTATATCCGCCGAGTTCTTGAACTCCCAGGCGGGTCTCCCCCTCTCCTGCAGGAGGGCGATGCGGCGGCGAAGGAAATCTGCGCCAACGGCGCCTACGGTGAGCCCGGCAAGCCTGAGGCGAAGGATCCGGGTGACGGCGATCTTCAGTCTGTCGTCTTCCGGGGCCACGTTGCTCCAATCGTTGCCGCGCACGATTGGGGCTTGGCGCAGGGCAGTGAACGGCTGCGGGTTCTCCTCGACAATCCAGCACCACTCCGCTCTCCACTCCTCCCATTTGCTGCGAAGCTCACCCTCCAGATACGCTTCCTTCTTGCCGACTCTCGATATCTAGGCGACCCCTCCGGCAAGCGGCTCTCCTCTCTCGACCCGAGGCATGAAAAAGTGGCGGAAAAGGGCTACATTGGGGTGGACTCCGACAAACTTTTCGCACAAATGTGCGAAAACTGCCATGGTCAGAACGGCGTTGGGGGTGAAATCGAGGAGGCGGAGCCCGTAGGTCTTCATTATGTCGCAGAAGAACTCCGAGAAGGGCGGACAGAGCCCACAATAGAAGAACAGCGCAAAGAATGGGTACCCGTTTGGAGCCAGTTCCGAAGCGGCGGCCGGGAGTACCCTCGTGCGCGGATGCGCTCGCGTCTCTGACGACCAGAAGAGGAAGTAGTACTCCCTCAGCTCCTGCGCACCGAGCTGAGGGGAGAAGATCGCCCGCTCCTTCCGCAGCGCCGCGAGCCGCTGCGCCTCGGCTGACTTCATGCCCTTCCCCTTGTCGGCTTTCGGAGCCATGGCGGAGGTGGTGGGGGAGGTCGACGGTGTTGGTGATGCTGGTGGCAATGGGGGGCGGAGCGCTGCTCTCTCTCGGCTTCGAGAAGAAGGGGGAGCGGCGGAGGTTTGGAAAGATGGAGTAGTAGCAACCAGCGGAGGGGGGGGGACGAACTGCCCCTGTTTCCCCTGCTTATAAAGAGGGAGGGGGCGGACATTTCGCCCTTCCGAATAAAGAATCCACCCATGATCTCTCCCACGACGCCGCATTCCACGCGTGCCGTTGGGGAGGGCGCGGTGGATACGGAGTAAGATACGGCGTGGCCCAGACCGCGTGTGCCCGTGCCCTGTTTTGGGCCTGGCCCAACAGCGCTCGGCACCGCGTATGGCCCAGGCCCGGGGGCTCCTGTCGGTGTACTAGAGTAGGGGTACCCTAGTACCCCGAACTTGTGCACGGGCAGTTGCAGCGCCCCGCGGCAAGGGCTTGCTGGGCGACCGCCAAAGTCCTTCGTGGAGCCATTCAAGAACAAAGTGTTCTAGTCAAGGAGACAAGGCCCCGGCAAGATGAACTTGCCGGGAAGGCCAACCAAGGCATTTCAAGGAACTTGCTGCGACGCGCCGCGCGTCCCGGCAAGGCCCGGTGAGCGACAAGCTCCCGGACCCGACAAGACAACGACCGCGGCAAGGCACTTGCCGCGACAAGCGGCCACTCTGTGCCCACGCTCCAGCGCATCCACCAATGTGTCGCTCTGGGGGCCTTCCCAGGCGCGCGTGGCAGGAGGCTGTGCAGCCAGCGGTGCGCGGTGGCATGCGAAGCTGACAAGATCGCCATCGTGGCGAGCGGTGGCGCCCCTGACGGTCCTTTCTGCACTGATTGGGCTACACAGACGGGCATTTAATGCCCTTGTCCCCTGCCGTCAGGGTTAGGTAGGATACACTGTACAAGTAACTGTACCAACCACTCCTCTTTTTACACTTTTACCCTTCTCTGCGTTGCCACCTGTCGGTGACCCCTTTAGCATATAAAAGGAGGCCCATGCGTAACGTAGAGGGGGTTCGGATCATTCGGAAGCCAGAAAAACACTTAGCTCTCTCTCGAGCAAGAACTTAATAGAATCAGACAAGTAGCAGTAGGAGTATTATCTCTCCAGAGAGCTCCGAAGTTGGGTAAACTGCTCGTGTGTCTCGCCTTGATCTGCTCTTCGTGCGACCTCTGCCCCCCACCGAACCGAAAGGGCTCGGTCCGCCGGTCCCATAGGTGTTCGTGGATCAGTTTCCCCGACACCATCTCATCTGAAGCATATCACCTACGCTGACAAAGGCAAAAGCAAGGTATTTGGGTCTAGGTAAGGTTGCAATCTCAAAGGATAAACACATGGACAAAGTTATGCTTGTTGAGTCCTTAGGATTCAATCTTATGTCAGTTTCAATGCTTTGTGATCTTGATATGGTTGTTGTCTTCGGCAAATTTCGTTGCCTTGTGCTAATGGAATCTGACAACTCCAAAGTCTTCGAAGGCTTTAGGAAAGGAGACTTGTATATTGTTGATTTCTCTGTAGGACCACAGCCTGCCACATGCCTACTCGCAAAAGCTTTAGAATGCTGGTTATGGCATCGACAACTTGGTCATGCTGGGATGAGGAACTTGCATACACTCGTGAATAAGAAGCACGTCATTGTCATCGAGGGTGTCAAATTCCTCAAAGATCATCTTTGTGGGGCTTGCGAGGATGCAAAGATCACCAGAGCCAAGCATCCCGTGAAGACTATCATGGCCACTTCTCGTCCCTTTGAATTACTTCATATGGATCTATTTGGCCCTACTCATTATCCCACGTTCACTAGTTATGCATCATTCTATGGCTTTGTCATAGTTGATGACTATTCTCGTTACACATGGGTGCATATCACCACTTACAAAAATGAGGTGCAGGAAGTCTTCAGACGATTTTCCTCAAGGGCTTCCACTAACTTCGGTGTGAAGATCAAGCCTATCAGGAGTGATAATGGAACCGAGTTCAAGAACCCTGGCAGAATGGCGTCGTGGAGCGCAAGAACAGGACTTTTATTGAGATGGTTCGCACTATGCTTGATGAATACAAGACACCTGAGCGCTTCTGGCCTGAAGCAATGGATACTATGTGCCACATCATCAATAGGGTATATCTCCACAAATTCTTCAAAAATACCTCATATGAACTCCTCACTGACAAGAAACCCAATGTAAGTTATTTCAAAGTCTTCGGTGCTAAATGCTAGATTAGAGATCCTCACCATCACTCTAAATTTGCACCGAAAGCACATGAGGGTTTTATGCTTGGTTACAGAAAGGACTCGCACACCTACAAAGTCTTCAACATCAACCATCACAAGGTTGTTGAAACTGTAGATGTGCAGTTCGATGAAATAATGGCTCCCAAAGAGAGAACCTACCTCCTGTGCTAGATGAAATGTCACATGAGGAATCCATCAAGTTCAAAGCTACTGAGGATGTCATCGCTACCGAAGAAAATGTTGAAGAAGTCATTCCTGATTGTGAAGAAAATCATGCTGGTGCTGCTGAAGGAACTGGTCCTGAAGAAACTGTTGGGCCTAAGAAAAGTCGTCAACCCGCACATCCTCACATTGCAAATGAAATGCAAGTCGAGAAGATCATCAATGACCTTTGTGCACCAAGTCCTCTCACGCGCTCAAAAGCTTCACATTTATCTAACTTTTGTGGGCATTTTGCATTTGTCTCTATCACAGAGCCCACTAAAGTAGATAAATCATTCATGGAATCCGAGTGGATTCAAGCCATGCAAGATGAATTGCATCAATTAGAGCTCAACAATGTGTGGGAGCTCGTCAAGCGACCAGAACCACGCAAGCACAACATCATCGGTACCAAATGGATCTACCGCAACAAAGAAGACGAAAATGGCCTCGTGGTGACGAATAAGGCTCATCCTGTAGCTCAAGGCTACACATAGGTTCAAGGAATCGACTTCGATGAAACTTTTTCACCTGTTGCTAGACTTGAGGCTATTCGCATATTGCTTGCTTATGCTAACCATAATAATATCATCTTACAACAAATGGATGTGAAAAGTGCATTCCTCAATGGTAAGATTGAGGAAGAAGTATATGTTGCTCAACCACCAGGTTTTGAGGATCCAAAATTTCCACATCCCGTCTACAGACTCAAGAAGGCCCTCTATGGCCTTAAGCAAGCACCTCGGGTGTGGTATGACACACTGAAGGAATTCCTCATGAAGAAAGGCTTCAAACCCGGTTCACTTGACCCAACTCTTTTCACCAAATCATATGATGATGAATTATTCGTGTGCCAAATATATGTTGATGATATTATCTTTCGCTGTACTAACCAATGTTACAGTGATGAATTTGCCTATATGATGAGTGAAGAATATCAAATGTCTATGATGGGAGAATTGAAATTCTTCTTAGGTCTTTAGATTCGTCAACAATACAATGGCATATTCATATCTCAGGAGAAATACCTCAAGGATGTGTTGAGGAAATTCGGCATGCAAGATTGCAAAGGCGTCAAAATTCCTATGCCCACAAATGGCAATTTATGCACTGATGAAAATGGTAAAGACTTCGATCAAAAGGTATACCACTTCATGATTGGCTCTTTATTATACCTATGTGCATCTAGGCCGGATATTATGCTTAGTGTTTGCATGTGTGCCCGATTTCAAGCTACACTGAAGGAATCACACCATAAGGCTGTGAAGCATATTCTTCGATATCTAGCTCACACACCAACACTTGGATTATGGTATCCCAAGGGCTCTTCATTTGATCTCATTGGATATTCAGACTCTGACTGTGCTGGCGATCGGGTGGACCGCAAGTCAACGTCAGGCACATGTCATTTCCTCGGACGATCCTTGGTATGTTGGTCCTCGAAGAAGCAGAACTATGTATCACTCTCCAGTGCAGAAGCTGAGTACATTGCTGCTCGATCTTGCTGTGCTCAATTACTATGGATTAAGCAAACACTCAAGGACTATGGCATCAACATGAAGAATGTGCCTCTCTACTGCGACAATGAGAGTGCTATCAAGATTGCTCACAACCCAGTTCAGCACTCGAAGACAAAGCACATCCAGCTTCATCATCATTTTCTTCGTGACCATGTGTTGAAGGGCGACATCTCCATCAACTATGCAAATACTGAAGATCAGCTGGCCAATATCTTCACTAAGCCCTTGGATGAGAAGAGATTTAGCAAGTTGCGGTGTGAGCTAAATATCCTAGAATCTTCGTATATTCTTTGAAAAGGACAGACATCCTAACACTTATGCTGACTTGATGACTTAGATGTGCAACACACGAAGTAACATTTTTCTACAATAAATCTTATATATTTACTAATTCGAGGCACCTTTCAAGTCGTCTCATTAATCCACAGCATTAATATTAATTACATCGTTGGATCGTAGAATTTACGCTCTGGATAGAAGAAAAACATGCGTAACACAGATGATCCCATTGTCCCTTAAAAGAGGCATGTGTCACGACCAAGGTTAATTAATAATGATAAAAAATGAAAATAAACGTCCTTCCATTTCCTCAAAAAAATAAGGCAAGACTTCATCAATATGGACTCTAATCCAACGAAAAAAGGAAAAAAATCTACACGGTCATGTTGATTGCCCTCAAAAGCCGGCTCCATAATAAAATATTCCACCGATTAACCATGCCAGGACGTGACAGATGTGATAATATATTGTACGTACAAAGGAAAAAGCAGGAGGCGGCTGCAAATTTCAAAAAAAAAGGAAAGGAGACGGCTGCAAGCTGGACTGTTCAGTCCTGTTTTTTGGAGAGAGAGAACCCTGATGATACACGTTTGGTTGGATACATAAATTAAACAGAGTGACGTCTAAAAAATAAACAGAGCTCTGTATAGCTTGCAAGCTGGGTATCTATTGGTACATGGTGGTTCCTCTATATCTAACAAATAGAGCTTTGGGTAGCTTCCAAGCTGGGTATCTATACTTGCATCCATACTGTCTGTGTCTAATTTATTTCTTGCGACCTTGCAAAAGAAACTAGCCCAGCGTCTAAGGAGCCATCACGACTCGACGTCTTGAGATGAAAAGTTAAGCTTTGGGGCGTCGCGACATTCCGGTATCTATATGGGATTTGCTGCGCCGGTACATCGGACGACTCCATATGTGAAGTGACGCATCATGTAGTTGGCTAGACTCACCGGAAGGTTCGACTATTGTCCTACAATATGCATGTATATAGTGCTAATTTTGTCTTGAGTCTAATTATTTACAAGAAGAGTTATGAATATCCACTCTTACATGCATACATAGTATAAGAACCTCAAACGTCTTACTCCACCTTTTACATCGATAGTCCATACTGTGTTTTGGAAGAAATATTTCTATTATTATAAAGTGATAGTTAATATTAAAGTTCGCACGTGTTTGATGTAAATTTTGGTTGAGATATTTCGCACAACAATGTAAAAAAAAGTTGTACGTAGAGTCGTAGATGAACTATTCTACCCCATGAAGTAGAATATATCATTATATCCTTATTTCAGTCTAATAAAAAATAATATAGAAATATATGTACACACTATTTTGTGAGTGAAGTAATCTCGAAAGTGTAACTCCAATATATATAAAGCTCAAGTGCTCCTAAGAAAATTCAAAGAAAATTGAGAAAAAAATATTCTGAATTGTTTTTACAACAAACATTTCTTAGTTTTTTTAACTACATGCAAAATTTCATTATGGAACGTTCGCCAATGTCTAGAAAAAATCAGTGCTCCAAAATGCTACTCCCTCCATTCCAAAAGAAGTGCATGGTTTTATCAAAAATAGACATTTTGGAGTATCATTTTTGTGCACAAAATATTTTGAGTGTTTTTTATTCATGAAATATCTACAAAATATTCCACATAGACCTATTATAGAAAATAAACATAATCTATTTTAAAGGTAGGTTTGTTATCAAACTTTTTAAAATGTTCATCTGTGTGTTCTTGATATAAGTAAATTGTAAGTTCGGACTTTGTATTCTTTCATGGCAAAATGGAACCATATTCTTCTACATGGTATTTTATTTACGCATCTTGTACGTTATAACTGAATAAAACATGCACAGATTACTTATATTCCTTAAGATTTAGGTTCAACGTCTCAGATTTGTTATTTGTGACTGGCCTATAATATTGCTTCCTTCGTTCTTCGTAGGATTATGTGTGTTCAACAAATGCATACTTTAGAGTTGCACTTTCATATTATCACAACAAGTACACTCTGAGATCTCTTGCAAAGAAACGATAATAATATGTATATTTCACTGTGACACATTTGAATAATTAAAAATAATGAAAAACTATTGCATGTCATGTTTAAACATATTATTATTGTCCAAAGATTTATATCAAAAAAAAATTCAATGTATCAAGTATTAAAAAGTGCTAGACCGTGCAGAGGCACGGGTTGACGACTAGTGAAGACTAACCCTCTAAGTGTGAAGAAATTAATGAAGAAATTGATTCTCAGAATCCTACGAGAATTGTACGAGGTGTCTAAAATCAGCTTTCTTATACGGTGGGTTACGCCACCAAACAAAGTTGAAAATCTTCAATTTGAGTTTTTCTTCATTTTGAAATTCCTTAGTTTTTCAAATTCTTCAACTTTGCATTGTCTTCACTCTTTCCGTTGTTGTTCTTCATTTGACTAATTCTTATTGCTAATCTTCAAGTTGATTTTTCTGCTATGTGAATGTGATCGAACCCTTCCCCCTTTATGCTAAACTCAACCCAGTCTGTTCACAAATTCTTCTTGTGCGTTCTATTTGAAACTCGTTCAAATTATTCATTATGTCCTTGTCAGCTGAAGAAATTGCGAACAACACTTTCAAATATTCTTATCTAAAATTTTCGGCTTTTGCCGCTCAAACCGTTACGCATTCCATGGTAGAATTATCTATTCACCCACGATCTCACACGATCTCCACTTCTCAGTACGTGGGTGACACATGTCACGCAAATAAGAAGTGTCAGGGGCACATTTGTCCAAATTCTTTGTGCGAACAGTTACTCATCTCCGCTATAAATACCCCCTCCCCTTCCCCATTTCACTTTTACTCCACTTGAACTCACTCCGTCGCTCGAGCTTGTCCAAATCTAGCACCGCCGCTACGTCCATCGTTGCCGGTGAGGAAGAGCTTCACTGCCTCGACCTCGTCATCATCGTACTCGCGCCGGCCACGGAAATCTTCCCTCCGCCGCCGCCGTAGACGTCTTCCTCCGCCAAGTTAGGGCGTGGAAGATCCGAGCCGACGAACTTCCAAATCTACATTTCTATTTCGTCATGTTCTTCATCGAGGGTAATTAAAAGTTACTTTTACCGCATTTATTCTGCTGATGATTTTCATCAAATCTTCAAAAGGTGTTTATTCTTCAACCTCCACACTCTAAGCACCTAGCACGAATCTTCAGTTCTTGATCTGTTTCACTAAGTGACGTTTTTCTTCATGATTCCTCAATTGTGTGAATCTCACGATCCGCATAACTCTGAAACCTAAGACAAAGAATGCTTAATGAAATTCTTCAAGACACATCGGGTCAATTTCCTCAAACTTCATCAAATTTTACAAAACCTTCTGAGAACGCATATGACCTCTCCAAATTCTTCGCACCTATACTCTGTTCACAGGTACACATGACTGCTGCTAAATCACTAGGTTCTCATCAACTTAACTCACTTGCAGCATTCCTTGAAGAAAAGCTGCATACTTCTTCAGAGAACTCAATTGTGCAAATTCCTCAGCTAAAGAAAATGGCTGATGGTAAACGTCCTCAGAAAGGAGGAAAGAAGTTTGAAGTAAATACTTCCTTTGAGATCTCTGCGGACATCTATGCAGGGTACTGCACGCCTGATGAGGCAAAATATGGTAAGGAGACGAAGAATGAGCGCAAAGTGCGCATTCAGAGGATAGAAAGGAGATGGGCAAGAGAGTGGAGGGAGTACAGATATGTTACTCCCAAATACATGAAGAAATTCGCTCTTAACCCTCCGTGCTCAAGACCTCGTCTGGCACCTGGCCAGCTAGCTGATCCAACAAGCCTTAAACATGGTGAGGATTATGCTGATGAATGGGCCAGGCGGCAGGCAAAATTGGCCAAGCAGGCCAAAGAAGCAGTGAAGAAATTCAATGAGGATTCTGCTGCTGCCGCAGCCGCTGCTGAGCCTTCTTCAAGTAAGAAGGCTATGCCTAAGAAGCCAGCCAAGAAACCACCTACCTCTGCAATGCCCTCATGGCCATGTTCTTCTGCAATGCCCTCACGACCAATTTCCTCAGTGCCACTAAGGCAAATTCCTCAAGCTGCCCCAGTTCCTCAAACTGCACCAATTCCTTAGGCTTCAAAACCCTCACTCCTTTGGCAAAGTCCTCAGCACCCGTGCATCTCGCCACGTGCCAAAGGACCACTGGCATATCATTGCCTCAGGAGCTTCAGCAAGTTCTTGAGCTCATCCTTCAACTTCCAGTCCCACTCTGCTGAAGACCAAGGCCACTACTGGACGAGGCACTAGACCAAGTCCTCACATGAAGTAGGTGGTCTTTCAAATTCCATCTGATGATGATGAACTTGTCGATATCATCAAGGTTAGACAGCAGCAGGCCGCTAGAGACAAAGGAAGTGTTGTGCCCCTACTACCGGATCCGAAGAAAATCCTCGATTTCATCCATCTCTGGCACAAGGATCCCAATGCTCCAATGCCAGATTTGGGCTTAACTCCTGGACAAAGTCATGTTGTGACGGTGTTCATCGCTGAAGAAAAATGGAAGTATGACCAAGCCAGGTCAGTGAAGAAAGCGCAGTACAAGAAGCAGCGCTACCTAAGGGACAATGTCCTCAGTCTTTCGCCTGAGTAGCTCCTTGCACTGCAAGCTGAAATCAAGAAGCTCAGCAAAGAATTTGAAGCCTACAAGGCCGATTGGAAGGGCGCCAAGGTCAGATTCGTCATGCTAACAAAGAAATTCACTTCAAGTGCTGCTGCTCCTGTGCGCATTGAAGTCACTCCGGCTGAAGCATCTGGTCAAGCCACTGAAGGAATTGCCAGCACCGCTGATGAACATTGGGCTGCTGATGAACCTGCAAGCACCAGGGCTGTTGAACAAATTCCAGCCTATGAAGAAACTGCCAGGGCAAGCACTAGTGTTGCGCCTGAAGAAATTGCCAGGCCAGCTGAGGACTGTTGCTGCGCCTAAAGAAACTGCTCAAGACAGGCCAACTGCATCAGTTGTGTCGGACGAAATTAATCCCACTGCCACTGCTCCGCCCACATCAACACCAAGTCCAATTCTTCCTTCTGCTCTGGAAGTGAAGAAAACCAAAGCTGCGGAGCGTGCTGCTTTGAAGAAGAGGAAGGCATGAGCTTCCTCAGAATATTCGGCCCCCAAGAAGGCAAGAATTTGGCAAGTTCACTGGAGAATCCCATTGATGTTGTTCCTCTCGCAAGTATGCCATCTAAGGAACTTGTTCCTCATGGCGAAGAATATCAGATTCCTGATGTATCTGCAGAAGAAGATCCCTCTGCTACTTCAACAGAGCAGATGGATGAAGAAATTGAAGTTGAAGCTTTCACTTCAACCCCTTTGGTATCATCGCCAACGCCTCAGTTTACGGCTGAAGAGGCCGACATTGAAGAAATGGAAGTGGATGAGTATATGGACATTGGCTGCACCACTCCCGTGATGAATGATGATTTTTGGGTGAGTCAGCACCCCAACTCACCTCTGTTCACAGCACTCCAGAAAATTCCTCAGTCCCCAGCTCCAACTGAAGTTCAAATGGGTTCCGATGAAATTCATGCCACCCCTTCCATTCCTGAAGAGATTCCAGCCACTAGTGCTGATGAAAATGTAGCTGAAGAAATGGAGGCCCATGTTGCTACTGAAGCAGAAGCTGATATTCCTCAGCCTACGGCTCCTCAAATTGAAGTCCCAGAAGTTATTCTTCAGATCACTAATACTCCTCAGTCAAAGCCGAAGAATCCATTCTCCAAGACTCCGAAGTTCAAGGCTGATGCCTTCTTCAAAGAGCATGTATTCTTCATGGACTATAATCCATATGATTCTGCTCATCTAAGGAGGAAGCGATTCTGGACTAACAGCCAAGCTAATTTCTATTCTTCATTGTTGTTCAACAAAGACAAAGTCTTCGACCATGAGCATATTCCTCACTTGGATATGGAATCACTGCCTTGCGTTACGCCAGTCCTCGCTGCCATTCATGATGCTAGCCTGCTCAATTTCTACACTGACATATGCGATTGCAATGAAGAACTATTCTTCAGTTCTACGTGAAGCTGCACATCACAGGCAATATTGAAGATGTGAATTCATGGGTGTTGGACTGGATGACAGAGAACACACACTACAAGGCACCGGCAACTGAATTGCTTCGTGCCATGCCTGTCAGTCCTTCCCCAGAAGGTGTGTGTCTGATCTATTCTGAAACTGAGCTGTCAGATCATTTCATGCAAGTGCTGATGAAGCCATTGAAGCCTGGACAAGCCTCAAGGACCAAATTCCTCATGAAGGAATTGCAATATGTGCCGAGGATAGTCTATCGCATTCTGACGAAGACATTGAATCCAATCAAGGGCCACGACTCGAATGATGAAGAAGTCATTGGCATCATGAAGAATCTGCTGTTCAATATCATGCACTGTATTCCCGTGAATTATCATGATTTCTTCATGAGGACTCTGGCAAATGTTGCAATGTTCCCGTTTGAGTTGAAGCCTTACGCTCCCTGTATTATGACATTCCTCAGAACAAGGTCTTCACTCAACTACAAAGCTGATACACTCAACCATGGTAGCTTCTTGCCCCCAATTGAAGTCCTCAAACGGACATTTTCCTCAGCTGATGAAAAGGGCAAGGCCACTGTTGTCATTGATGAGGGCATCCGACCATTGGATGGACAGTTCCGCAAAGCTGCTTCATACTCCACCAATGATGATTCTACTACACATGATTCTGCCGCAAGTGCTTCAAAGCAAAGTCCTCAGGCAATAGCTACAAGGGTGATGACTGATCGTGAGCTACTCCTCAGTCTTCATCAAAGGGTGGATCGCAATCACAAATGGGTGAAATGCCAGTTTGGTTCAATTCTTCACAATATGACCGCCACTTATAATTCAGTGAAGAAGAACCACTACTACCTCAATGAAATGTTCGATCGCACCTGGGCTATATTGTCTCACATTTACTGTGGTGAGGATCTCAAGCAGATGGGCTTCAAGCTGGAATTTGGCTGGGCTAAACCTCCACCGAAAAAATTCAAGAAGGCCGAAATTCCTCCTTTGGTGCCCAGTTCATATTCCTCGTCCCGTGATACTGAGTAAAATGAAGATCTGGACGACACTGCGGCAGGCCCTACTCCAACGGACGACCCCAATAACGCTGGCGCTCCTCCATCGACTTCGTCAAGAAATTCTTCAGCGGCGTTAGTCCTCACTTTTCGTCCCTTTTGGTCATTTGATGACAAAGGGGGAGAAATTTGAGTTAGTTTTCAAGAGGGTCTATATATATGGGCTTTTTTTGTTAAGTTACAACTCTCGCTCTTCTGAAGCTTTTGTTGATCGAGTTGTAAACTTAAGTCCGATGGTGACCTGATAATTTTGCTCTGTTTTTCTGCATGCTATTTCCTCGTTAATCCTATGCACGCATGCTGAATTACATTAGTCACCATATTTCATCATGCATTTCAAATTCTTCATTCTATGTTACATGCATGTATGAATTACAAGATATAGGGGGAGTTTCTCCATGATTCTACTCTTCAAATGTGCATTTCTTCAAAATCAAATACCTCACTATGGACATCTTCAGGGGGAATTCATCTATACCTTGTGGCACCCCAATCCGCATGGAGCAGGGGGCCTTCGTACGTCAGCCCAGGATAACACCTGACACACGAAAAGTCCATGATACAGCATTCCAGGTACAAGAATATTCATAAAATACATGTATATGATTACATCAGTGATGAATATAATCTTCTGGCATAGCCCTAAGGCTATTTACATGGCAGCAGAAGGCTATTTAAATGGCGGCGGAAGTCTTGGCAGCATATCACTCTGGCTGGGCTCCGCAACTCATAGGAGTGGCAAGATTACGACCTAGTACGATGGAACAACGAACAATTCGGGCACGACCTACAAAACTGGCATGACACGCCTGGTCAATACATTGAATGTACTTGCAAGACAACCAAATTCATAGCATCCGAACAAGGAGAAGACAAAGCAGGAACCAAGCGTATGCAACAACTATCTCATATCAGAAACTAAGCATGGCATGATATCAACCAAATACATAAAATCGAACTAACATCATGGCATCTACTAGCATGGCAACAACATGGTATATCAAATCTACTTCTAACATGTCAACAGCAAAACATAGCATCTCATATCAAATATATCCATCAAAGCATGGCACGGCATCATGGAACTATGCTAAAAAATAAACTACCAGTCATACCCAAAGCAGACATAACATGCTATTTTCATGCAATCATATCATGCAACTAAAAACTTACTACTCATGCAATGCAACCAAACTTGTGCACCGAGTCCCTCTGACTCTCTTACCAACGGTGATCGCTACTAAATCTCAAACGTGCCAACCCAGAGACATCTCGTGATCCTTATGGCGATCACAACCACGACCAATATTTGGTCTCAAACCGTGATCCTTACGGCAATCACAACCACGACCAATAACTGGCCCGTTATCCGTACGGCGATCACAACCACGACCAATAACTGGCCCGTGATCCTTACGGCAATCACAACCATGACCAATAACTGGCCCGTGATCATTACGGCGATCACAACCACGACCAATAACTAGCCCGTGATCCTTACGACGATCACAACCACGACCAATAACTGGCCCGTCATCCTTACGTCGATCACAACCACATTAATCAGCTTAATTATTTTAGGTTTATCCTCCATTTCGACCAAGACCCGATGGTGTAACCTACTATGAACTTGTGCCCATGACCGAGGACGCGGCTATCGATAGTTTAAATACACTCTGCAGAGGTAACGCACTGTACCCACACCACGGAACCCATGGCCTCGTCATCCCATTCGGGTGGACCAACGACATTCCGACGAAACCGATGTACTGTCATGACACTCTCCTGGCCACTCCGACTCAATCCCCATCGGGCTAGTCCTGGGTGGCCCCTGTCTACCACAAGACACAACGACCACCATCGTGGCCATGATCCACTCTGGGACCCGGTACCAAAAACTTAACAACGGGCTCAGAAGGCTTATGTCCGCCTACCTGATCAAGGTAGCGTGCGCCCATAACCTTCCCTAGTTGGAGGCATCGACCAGAGGCACGACAATAGATCGCATTAAGGCCGTCCAATACCGGCAAATGTGGTTGCACTGAAAAAGATCGATTTGGCGGCACTATGACTCGATCCCATCGATGACGGAGGAGGTTTGTTATTATTAAGTAATTTTATTTCCTTCTCCATCATCATGAACATGAATGCAACCATGAGCATACAACATACAACGCATGAACCAAATATCAAACTTCTCAAGTGAACAGCCATAGCACACATAACATGACAATACCAAGTACTAGGATACCAATGGTGCATTACAATCATCATAGCATTTTATAACAATGACATGAAAATAAATTAGAGTAGTGACATGGCATTATCAATAACAACATTCTAACTATCATGGCAAAAGATAGCATGAAAACACAAGCATGCATGGTAAGCATAACGGAATAACTGCAGATGAAAACAAGAAGAAATAACTGCAACTACACACACACAAGGTGCAATTAAGGTCAACAAGTCAACATGCAAGTTTGGGGCTCATGATAAGAGGTTGGCTTGCCTGGTGGTCAAGAAATACTCCAGGAAGAAGTGAGAAACGACCGCGAAAAAATTTGCCGGAAACAGTTCTCTCTCGGAGGGGGCTGTTTACGGGCAAGGGAAAAATGGTCATTTTCAATATGTCAAACCATATTGAAAATGATGGGAACTAAATGGGCTCGATGAGACGAAGATGTGGGCGTTGGATTTACCTCCATCATAGTTACGAGCGCAAAGTTGTGGCCGTTCACTTTTTAGGCAGAAAATGCACTAAAGCAGTGAAAGTTCACAAATTAAATATTTCGGCGGGCTGGGGCTGACTGAAGGCGTATTTGCAAAAGTACGTCTTCGATTGGGGAAAGAGGCTTCGCGGTGGATGCCGCCACTTAGCTGACGTGGCGATGACCAGTCAATGTGACAGAGGCGTGGCCGGGCGCCTGGGCCGCTGCCAGTTGGGGCCGTGGGGCCCACCTGGCTAGGTCAACGCCTCTCCTGGTCACTCCCTTCTTCTCCCCGATGCGCGCTCGCGGGACAGAGGATGGCCGTGCTCCGGCGATGAGCACCCGCGATACGGGCCACCTCTGGCGAGGCTTCGGCCACCGGCGTGCTCCTCGGGGAGTGGCGCATCCATTCCCCCACTCCACGGACTCCAACAACGAGGGGAGCGACGACGACCTTGAGAATAGAGGACGGCAGCAAAGGGCTTCGGTCGTCGGCGTGGTAGAGGTTCCGGTGGGGGAGGCAAGGAGCTGAGGCTACGGGGAGGCTCGCCGAACCTTGGGGGATGTGGTGGTGGTGGAGGAACGGCAAGGGGAGGCCCTGGTCGTCGGAACCAAAGAAGATCGGCGCGGCGACCATGGCGATGGGGAGGAGATGGAGAGCTCCGAGGCGAGGGGGAGAGTTGCGAGGAGGGATGGTGGACTAAGAGAGTTCGGGGGAGCTATATATAGCCGCGGGGAGAGCTTGGGACTAAGGGGGGAGGTGGCACCTGGCAGCCAATGTGTCCGCGCGTCGGTGATGGTGCAGCGTCGGCAGGCGCAGCCAAGGCTCAAGAGAAGCGGCGGGAAGGCGACGAGGAGGACGCAGCCGAGCAACAGTGGCTCGCGGAGCAACGCAACGCCAAGGAGGCTCAGGGAGGAAGAAGACAGAGGAGGAAGACGACTATGCACACGGGCGCTTACTGCTCGACCTTTGGCACGATTCACCGGAGAAGAAAACGGAGGGAGAGCGGGGTCCAGGCAAACAGCAACGACGATGTGGAGCTACTGGACATGCGGGGATGAGCCAAATCCAAATGGAGCAACGATGCCGAGGCCAACAGTGGATAGACCACCATTTTGGCTGGCTGCCCTCGTGGTCACCGCAGGCATGGCACGCTCTGGAGATTTTACGGATGCCATCTCATGTCTACCGCGTATTCCTTCGAAGTTAGAGTGTTACTACGGTAAATGTTTGGGCAGAGACAAATGGTGATGAGTAAACCAAGCTCCACAAGTTTGTTGTTGCAAACTTGGCAACATCCTAGAGGTAAAACCAGAGAGGGTGAAAGGTAAATTTGATGTCTGGCAGCCTTAGGGTAGCAAGGACTACTGTCCCGGAGGTTATGAGGGCATTAGGACAATGATTTAGCATAGCTGCAGTGCAAATGCCAAATCTGGTCTAGAAACTAGATGATGAACAAGCACTCACTAGGAGGGTTGTATTGAGCTATAACTTGGCAAATCCCCATTATTTGGTAATAAGTAGATGCTGTAAAAAGATCACACCAAATGGAATTACCAAATTGGTACTTGCTTCACAAGCATCACTTTTGACCAGAAACTTGGGAAACTTCTAGGGAAATATTGGCTATGAAATTACCCAAACTCTTGGGTAGGTGGGTTATATGGATAGGAGAAGGCTTGGAATTATTTTCAGCCATAATGAAGCAATATAAAATTTATTTGCTTCACAAACTAAAAATTTGGACAGAAAACAAGAATTGCTCCTGTGCTCACATAGCTCAATGAAATGAGCTGAATTTGGGTGAATGCTAATGATTTTGGATACTTGAGAAGATGGAAAAGTTTCATCCCATTTGGAAACTCTATGAAGCTACTTCCTTCAAAAAGTGACAATCTGGTCAGAAACTTTGAAAAATTGCACAGGGAGCTAGGATGATTGGATTGAGCTCATATTTGGTATCCATGGGCGATTTATCAATATTAATCACCCTGCCAAATTGCATCTCAAATGTAATTAGAAATAAAGCACTTACTTAGCAAAATTTCAGAGAAGGCAGAAACTTGCATTGGATCGTGTGCCCAATTTTTGATTTGTGGAACATGAGATAAAGATGGAACTGGTGATTATATAGCAAGGAAAAGCTCCACAATTTATGTGGGAATTTTCCCTACTATAAAAATAGTAGTTCCTTTAGAAAATGGCAAAAATGCCATATTGGTATTAAATAGGAAAAGGCAATTTTCCTTAATTAATTATGGCCAATATAATAGCCAGAGCTTGGATTAGGCATAATTATCAACTCCACCAATTCACATGAATTTAGGAGATGGCTAGCTATGCCTTTTGATTTTATTCCTCAGAAAGGCAAGAAAAGGAATAAATCATAATTCAAAAATATTTCATGGGACTTGGCAATATTTTTGCGTATCCAAGGTTGAGAAGGGTAGGAGGGTCTCTAAGAATAGATGGGGTGATAAATAGATCAAGGAAAATGATAGCTCCTTTGTAATCACAAAGGCCACATTCAAATTCCAAAAATTTGGAATTCGTGTTTGAGAGGATTTGAGATGATGCAACTGAGGTCTTGCCCACTGATAAAGACATGAGCAAGTTTTGAAAGGTTGGAAGTGACAAGAGAATTCTCAGGGTCATCCAACAAACTCAGGAGAAAGATTTTGAAAATGAGTGCCAAGAATGAATAACAGCACAAAAATTGATAACCCAATTTTGGGGCTGTTACAAACCTTCCCCCCTTAAAAAGAATCTCGTCCTCGAGATTCCTAGGGTTACAGCACAAAGAAAATATAACCACTCCGGGGAAAAACCTCTGGGTTAATATTTAACCCTTTGGTCAAACTCGAATGAGTTGGGGCACCGATAATTGGTACACCCAGGAAGAGATATGGGAAAACATGGTTATATCCACGGCTAGGGGCACTCGAGATCAAACTCTCGAAAAAATTGCTAGATGCACCCAGTGAACAGTGGACTCACCTGCTGACACGTGGGTCCAGAGCCCACTGGCAGGCTCCTTCTTCTACCTCCGGCTAGCTGCTTCTCCTGTGCTGCTGCTTCGCGTGCAGCTTGGCGCAGCGTGCATGTAGCTCCTAGGGCGATGAGGACCCTAGTGTCATAGTGCACGGCGTGCACGGTGCCGGTGCAGCGAGCACTCACGTCGCGGGCCAGAACCTTGTCGGCACTGCTCGCGGATTTGCCTCCTAGACGCCGGTGATCGGGCGAAGAGCAATTTTCCGGGACTCCGCTCACCGCACACCGGGGTTGGGCTATAAAAACGGCAGCGTGGCTTGCTTCCAACACACAAACACAATGTCACTCTACTACCTCTTCGGTTTGGGTGAGATCGAGCCAAGCTCCTTCGGCGAGGAGGTGTTCTTGGTGGCGCTATGGTTGTTCCTCGCGGCACTACTTGGCACGCTAGTCGGCTCGTCGATCCTCCTGGTGATACTCATCAGGAACGAGCGGGCTCAAGACAACGCGCGGCTGGTGGCTCGAGGTGTGGAAGAAGATGGTGCACGGGGTGGTCCTCCGCCACGCTTGATTCTCCGTTGCTTCGCGTCGGCGGAGTAATCGCGTGCTGCGGTGGAGCGGTGGTGGCGACTTGTTGTGCCACGCAAGCTAGTGATGGTGGAGGAGAAGGGGTCCTGATGCAGGTGAGGTGGCTACGCCAGCTCAGGAATCAGTTTAGGGAACGGGAAAATTTTTGCAGATTGCTCCATGAAATGTAGGTGTCGAGGTAGAATCGGAGTTGAAGTCTGTATCGGGAAGTTTGTAATGGATCGCGAGAAATAAAGCTGGCAGCATTTCTCCGGAAACACAATCGGGTTCACGAAAAAGAATCAGGGGCGAGAAATGGCCAGATGAAAATGGCCTCTTGGACGTTCTGGGTTTGGAAAATCTGGCACACGCGATATGCACGGATAGAGAGGGATATGTGACTTTGCCTTCCCCCCCGAGTACTGCTCAATTGTGCTCGTGGTGAACCGGGTATGCGTGCAGTATGCAGTAAAATCTAAACAAATAGACAGATGCAATCAACATGCAACAAAAAAATGCACCAGACAAATCACACTAAGGTGTTTTAATGCTAGTGGGTATATGTACTCCTGGTATACATATACCTACACCAGCGCGCATTTTATTTAGAGACTCGGGACGAGTCAATGTTGTTTTTAGTGTATGTGTTCTACTGATTAAAATCTTGCTAGCACACATTGCCAACCCTGTCAAACATTTCTGTTTGACAGAGAGACAAGAAAAAACAAACACACAAACAAAAGCAAGCAAGCAAATAACACAGTATACGGGTTACAACAGTACCAGCATACATCAAAGCACAAATGCGCTACGCGCTAATCGAAACTACTCGCTATGGGATACATGATTCTATCCTCATATCGGGGACAAACCGACAGACCGATCGACTAGCAGGAACCACTGACTGCGTGACTGAGGTCATGTAGAAGACTGACCCTGCTGGGGCTCTCCTAGAGGACGAAGACTGAGCCAACCTCCATCTTCATCGTCTGACACTTCTATGGGTTGGGGCGGTGGGGCTGAAATTGCTCCAGGAAAATGCAGTTGGTGGATCCGGAGAAGAGACTTGTCGAGGGTGATGATGTTTGGCTTGGGCCACAACACATGTTGAGAGGATAGCACTGGTTCAGATGGCGTTGGGCAAACAGCTTGAGATGCAAACTTACGAGCCTCACGGTAAGCTTCCTTGATGACTTGTACCACATTATTGTCCATGGCTCTAAACTCGGCAAGCAGCATTGAAATCAACATCCCCTGGGCAGTGATGTATTGCACCAGGCGAGCGATTAAGGGATCATCTCCTTGGCTAACGGAAGAAGGCTGCATTACTGCATTTGACACAGTGGGGAAAAAGCAGAACTCCCGCCTTGTTGCTACATGCAGGAAGTTGGTTCAGAGGTGTAGGATAGCCTCCACAACAGCGGCTTGAATGGCTAAACCAGAGGTAGGCATGGCTCTACCGTGTAAAACCGAAGGCTGTACATCTGCTGTAGGACCTAGGCTGATGTGCACTCTTGCAACAAAGTGATGAAGGTGAGGGACGGGTGTCGATTGGAACACGAGGTAATCGGGGCTAGTCTTACCGCCAAAGGCTTTAGTGAGCATCTCGGTAAGAAGGGGTGGAAAGCCAGGGTGGTTGATGGCATAGGTGCGTGTGTAATACGTGGAAGGTTTGGAGCTGCTAGCCATGGCTGGGGAGCTACTAGCTAAGCTTCTCTGCAGAGACATGGCAGACTGAGGAGCGAGCGATACGGCTAGCGGAAAGGGTATTTTATAGGCAGCTACGTGGGACAGGCCCGCATGGCGTGGCCCCTTTCCTTTAATGGCGAAGGGAAAGCGGTGTGGCCGACCAGAAAGGATAGGGTTGAAGCATGTTCCACGGATAACTAGGCGGGGACAACGGGGTGAGGACGTGTTGGTCCCGACTGCGTCACCTATTGATTAACACTGGCCATGCCAGATGTGAGGGATGGGTCAAATCTCTTAGGGTCATTACGGGTTGATGGTACTGGTGATCTAATGCTAGGATGATCTATGCTAGCCTGGCTGCTCTGATACCAAGCCCTGTGGCACCCCGATCCGCATGGAGCAGGGGGCCTTCGTACGTCAGCCCAGGATAACACCTGACGCACGACAGGTCCATGATACAGCATTCCAGGTACAATAATATTCATCAAATACATGTTTATGATTACATCAGTGATGAATATAATCTTCTGGCATAGCCCTAAGGCTATTTACATGGCACCAGAAGTCTATTTAATTGGAGGCGAAAGTATTGGCAGCATATCACTCTGGCTGGGCTCTACAACTCACAGGACTGGCAAGATTACGGCCTAGCAAGACAGAACAACGAACAATTCGGGCACGACCTACAAAACTAGCATGACACGTCAGGTCAGTACATTCAATGTACTTGCAAGACAACCAAATTCAGAGCATCCGAACAAGGAGAAGACAAAGCAGGAACCAAGCGTATGCAACAACTATCTCATATCAGAAACTAAGCATGACATGATATCAACCAAAGACATAAACTCAAACTAACATCATGGCATCTACTAGCATGGCAACAACATGGTATATCAAATTTACTTCTAGCATGGCAACAGCAAAACATAGCATCTCATCTCAACTATATCAATCAAAGCATGGCATGGTATCACAGAACTATGCTAAAAAAATAAACTACCGGTCATATCCAAAGCAGACATAACATGCTATCTTCATGCAATCATATCTCATGCAACTAAAAACTTACTACTCATGCAATGCAACCAAACTTCTGCACCGAGTCCCTATGACTCTCTTACCAATGGTAATCGCTACTGAATCACAAACGTGCCAACCTAGAGACATCTCGTGATCATTACGGCGATCACAACCACGGCCAATAACTGGCATGTGATCCTTACGACGATCAGAACCACAACCAATAACTAGTCCGTGATCCTTACGATGATCACAACCACGACCAATAACTGGCCCGTGATCCTTACGGTGATCACAACCACGACCAATAAGTTGGCCGTCATCCTTACAGCGATCACAACCACATTAATCACCTTAATTGTTTCAGGTTTATCCTCCATTTCGACCAAGACCCAATAGTGTGACCTACTACGAACTCGTGCCCATGACCGAGGACGCGGCTATCGATAGTTAAAATACACTCTGCAGAGGTAGCGCACTGTACCCACACCATGGAACCCATGGCCTCGTCATCCCATTCGGGTGGACCAACGGCATTCCGACGAAGCCGATCTACCGTCATCACTCTCTCCCGGCCACTCTGACTCAATCCCCATTGGGCTAATCCTGGGTGGCCCCGTGTCTACCACAAGAAACAACGACCACCGTCATGGCCACGATCCACTCTGGGACCCGGTACCAAAACATAACAACTGAAAATGCGTTATATTGACTAGAGGGGGGTTAAAAGGTGTTTTTTTATGAATTCTTCACTAAGGAATTTGCTTGTGAGGAAATTCCTAACTGATAAACTACTTGCAGCGGAATAAGTACTCAAAAGTAAACATAGCAGAACACAAGCATAGTCATCATGATGAAATGAAGACAAGCACAGAGTACAGAAAGCGTAAACACAGGATAACACAGGATGAAGACAAGCATACTGACGAAATTGAACTGAGGAAATTGAGAAAGTCTTCAGTCAAAGTCTTCAAACAGATATGAACAAGCACACAACAACAGAACTGAGGAAATGAAAGAGTTGTGGAAATAGAACTAGTAATCTTGGTGAAGACAATGATTTGGTAGACCAGTTCCAACTGCTGTCTCAGTTGTACGTCTGGTTGGAGCGGCTGAGTATTTAAACTCGAGGACACATAGTCCCCACCGTATTCTCCTTGAGCTAAGGTCACACAGACCTCGCCCAATCACTCATGGTAAGTTTTGAGGTGATTTCCAAACGTTCACAGACTAGGTCACTCGGTGATCCACAATTCCTCTTGGATGCTCTAGACCATGATGCCTAACCGTCTGGAAGAAGCACAGTCTTCAAAGGTAACAAGCGTTGGATCCACACAAGATCAATCTTATCAGTGATTCTCAATCACTTTGGGTTTGTAGGTGTTGGGTTTGGGTTTTCCTCACTTGATGATTTTCGCTCAAAGTCCTCGGAGGATGGGATGCTCTCAAATGACAAGTGCTAGTTTCACTCGGAGTAGCCAACCAGCTAGTGGTTGTAGGGGGCGGCTATTTATAGCCTAGGGAGTAGCCCGACATGATAAGACATAAATGCCCTTCAATGATATGACCGTTAGGTCGGTAGATATTTTGGGACAGCTGGCGCAAAGCATAGCAACGGTCGGAATTTTGACTCTCAAATTCCTCAGGGCTATCATGTTCCGCACTATGTAGGCAATTCGCACTGGCAAATTCCTAACTCCTCAGTCAGAACAAATTCCTCAGAGACCAGAAGAACTTTGTCTCTGTCACTGAAGAATATGACTGAACTGTATTAGATTTCCAATGGCTTCACTCGAAGGGATTGGTAGGTGTAGGATTTTGAGTTGAGCATCACATGGAAATTTTTCCTTAGTATTTCCTTGACCCCTTTAACAGTACGGTGTTTCCTATGACTCAAGAAAGAGAAAATTAGACTATGAAAAAAAAGTCTTCATGCTTCATGTTCCTCGAATGATTGCCAAGTCATCAAGGTCACACCAATTTCTTCACTTTCAAAGTCTTCAGAAAGTCTTCAGTTGAAGAACTTCATTTTTTAGGGGTTGACTTTCTCTATAAATATCAAACTCCTCATAGACTTATAGACCTGTGTACACTCACAAACGCATCAGTCCCTTAACCTATAAGTCTTCAATACACGAAAATCTCCCCCTTTTTGGTGATTGTTGACAATATAGGTTAAGTTTTCAATGGGGATAAATATATGAAGTGTAAATACTGATATTGAGGAATATGATTACAAGATATAGAAGAACTCCCCCTGAAGATGTACATAGTGAGGAATTTGGTTTTGAAGCGATGCACACATGAAGAGTATAATCATGGAGATCTCCCCCTATATCTTGTAATTCATACACGCATTTGACATATATTGTGAAGAATTTGAAAAGCATGATGAAATATGGTGACTGATGTAATTCAGCATGCGTGCATAGTCATTGATGAGGAATAAGGATGCAGAAGAAACTCAGCAAAAGTATCAGGCCACCATAGAGTTTAAGATTACAACTCGATCCAGCAAAAGTATCAAAAGAATGAGAGTTGTAACTTAGAAAAGGAACGCCCATATAAGAGAGACCCGCTTGAAGACTAACTCAAATTTCTCCCCCTTTTTCATCGAATGACCAAAACGGTTGAAAAAAGAGGACTAACGCCCCTGAAGAATATCACGATGATGGAGGTGCGCAGTGTTGTCGGGGTCTTGAGTCGTTGTAGCGCCTGCCGTAGTGTCGTCCAAGTCTTCATACTCGTTCGTGTCGCGTGATGAAGAATATGAACTGGCGACTAAGGAAGGAACCTTGACCTTCTTGAATTTCTTCGGTGGAGGAGCAGACCAGTCAAAATCTTCCTTGAAGCCCATTTGCTTCAGATCTTGTTCACCATAGAGATGTGGCAGAATAGCCCAGGTGCGATCAAGAACTTCATGGAGGTAGTAATGGTTTTTCTTCACTGCATTATGTGTCAAAGTCATGTTGTGAAGAATAGAGCCAAACTGACGCTTAACCCATTTGTGGTTTCGATCCACCTTCTGGTGAAGACTAAGAAGAGGCTCTCGGTGAGTCATCACACGAGGAGCAGTGGCCTGAGGATTTGGCTTGGATGCATTTGCAGCAGAATCATGAGTGGTAGAGTCATCATTTGTGGAATAAGATGTAGCTTTGCAGAACTGACCATCCAATGGACGAATGCCTTCATCGATAATAGCTGGTGCCTTGCCCTTCTCATCAGCTGAGGAATATGTCCGCTTGAGGACTTCAATCGGTGGCAAGTAGCTGAGGTGATTCTGAGAGTCAGCTTTGTAGTTGAGTGAAGACCTTGTTCTGAGGAATCTCATAATCCAAGGAGCATAAGGCTTCAGCTCAAACAGTGAAAGTGCAACATTCGCCAGAGTCCTCATGAAGAAATCATGATAATTGATAGGGATGCCATGCATGATGTTGAATAGCATATTCTTCATCATGCCAATAATTTCCTCATCGCATGAGTCATGGCCGTTGAGTGGACTCGTAGTCTTCGTCAGAATGCGATAGATGGTTCTTGGCACATATGAAAATTCCTTCACGAGGAATTTGGTCCTTGGGGCTTGACCAGGCTTCAGAGGCTTCATGAGCACTTGCATATAATGAGCAGTGAGTTCAGGCTCTTGGTACAGACAACGAGCACCTTCAGGTGGAGGACTGATTGGTAGGGCATGAAGTAATTCAGAGGTCAGTGCCTTGTAGTGAGTGTTTTCGGTCATCCAGTCCAACACCCAAGAGTTTATATCATCAGCGTCACCTGTGATGTGCAGCGTTGCGTAGAACTGAAGAATAAGCTCTTCATTCCAATCAACTATGTCTGAGCAAAAGTTGAGCAAGCCTACATCATGAAGCATATTGAGGATATGAGAGAAGCAAGGCATTGATGCCATGTCCATGTGAGGAATATGCTCGTGGTCGAAGACTTTGTCCTTGTTGAAGAGCAGTGAAGAATAGAAGTTGGCCTGGCTGGCAGTCCAGAAGTGCTTCCTTCTTAGACGAGCATTATCATAAGGGTTGAAATCAGTGAAGAACACATGCTCGCCGAAGAAGTCGTCAGCCTTGAATTTCTGCTTCTTTGAGAAAGGATCCTTTGGCTTGGGCTGAGGACTATCAGTCAATTGCATCACCACCTCAGGAATCACAATCTCAGGATCCACAGACTGAGGAATTTCAGGCTCTTCTTTAGCTATAATGTGGGTCTTCAATTCTTCATTTACATTTTCTTCAGCACTAGTGGCTAGAATTTCTTCATGGACAGATGGGGTTGCATGAGGTTCTTCAGATCCCACTTGTACTTCAATAGCAGCAGGGGACTGAGGAATTGCTTGAAGCGGAGTGAACATTGGAGAGTTGGTGTGCTGACTTTCCCAAAAGTCATCATTCAGCACATGTGTGGTACAGCCAATGTCCACATCCTCATCTTCCATTTCTTCAACGCCGGCCTTTTTAGCAGTGAACTGAGGCATAGGCGAGGAGACAACTGGGGTTGAAGGGATTGCATCCACTTCAATTTCTTCATCCAACTGCTTTGACGAAGCAGCAGAAGGATTCTCTTCATCGGATTCACTGGGAATCACATAATCTTCACCAAAAGGACACAAGGTCCTTTGATGGCATGAATGAGACAGGAATGACATCAATTGGGTTGTGAATTGAGCTTGTCAAAGGCTTCATCTTCTTCGGAGCGGAAAAATTTGATGAAGTTGATTCCTTCCTTTTCTTCACAGCTGCACGCTCTGCTGCCTTGGTCTTCTTCGCATCTAATGCATATGGAAGGATCATAGTTGGTGTAGGCACAGGAGGAGCAGAGGAATTTGGTGCAATTTCTTCAGGCGCAACAGATGCAGTTGCCCTCACTTCTTCACTTTCTTCAGGCGCACCACTAGTGGATGCCCTGGAAATTTCTTCAGCGGCTGGAATGCAGTCATCAGCCCTGGTACTTTCATTTTCTTTAGCAGCCTAATTGTCATCAGCGGTGCTGGCATGTTCTTCAGTAGGCTGAGCAGATGCTTCAGCCGGAGTAACTTCAATGTGCATAGGAGCGGCAACACTTGCAGTGAATTTCTTCGTCAGATTGATGAACCAGACCTTGGCTCCCTTCCAATCAGCATAGTAGCGATTGAATTCATCACTTAGTTGCTTGATCTCAACTTGCAAGGCAACGAGTTGATCAGAGGTAAGAGTGAGGACATTATCCTTGAGGTAGTGCTGCTTCTTGTACTGCTATTTCTTTAGTCTTCTGCCTTCTTCAAATTTCCACTTCTCTTCTTCAATGAAGGCAGTCAAAACATAACTTTGACCAGGAGTGAGGTTCATCTTAGGCAAAGGCATGTTTGGGTCCTTGTGTCATAGGTCAATGAAGTCGAGGATCAACTTTGGATCCAGTAGCATTGGCACATTGCTGCCTTTGGCTCTAGCAGCCCTGGCCTGCCTGTCTCTGATGATTTCGGCAAGTTCTTCATCATTAGCCTCATCGTCATCAGAGGGCACTTGGAAGGCGACCTGCTTCTTGTGAGGACTTGGTCGAAGGACTGGTCCAGCACTGGCCTTTTTCTTCAGCAGAGAGGGGCCAGCTGAGGAACTTGTAGATGCTCCCGAGGCAATTGAGTTGCTTGTAGTCCTTTGGCATGTGGCGAGATGCACAGGTGCAGAGGATTTGGTCGGAGCAGCTGAAGACTTTGTCAGAGGAGCAAATTGAGGAATTGGCCGCGAGGGCTTTGAAGAATCTGGCCGTGAGGGCAATGCTGAGGAACTTGGCCGTGATGGCATTGAGGGTGAAGCACTTGGCTTATGTACATGCTTCTTAGGCATCACCTTCTTCGGCTTGCTAGTAGAGGCCTCGATGGCGATAGCAGCAGCAAAAGAGTCTTCATTAAATTGCCTCACTGCTTCCTTTGCTTGTTTGGCCAGTTGGGCCTGGCGCTTTGCCCATTCATCAGGATAATCCTCACCGCGCTTGAGGCTGGTGGGATCTGCCAATTGGCTAGGTGCCACTGGAGGTCTTGGGCATGGAGGGTTGAGTGCGAATTTCTTCATATACTTTGGAGTAACATATCTGTACTCCCTCCATTCCTGTGCCCATCTCCTCTCTCTCCTTTGTATGCGCACCTTGCGCTGATTTTTGTCCTCCTTTCCAAATTTGGCCACATCAGGAGTGCAGTAATCCTTTTATATGTCCTTAGGGATTTCAAAAGCAGTGTTGACCTCAGGCCTCTTTCCACCCTTCTGTGGCTTCTTTCCTTCAGCCATTTTCTTCAGCTGAGGAATATGAACAACTGAAGTTTCTGAAGAGGTGTTCAACTTTTCTTTGAGGAACGCTGCAAATGAGTTAAGTTGATGAGAACCTAGTGATTCAGTAGCGGACATTTGTACCTGTGAACAGACTATAGTTGCGAGGAATTTGGAGAGGTCATATGCGTTCTCAGAAGGTTTTTCAAAAATAATAGGTTTGAGGAATTTGACCAGATGAGTCTTGAAGAATTTCACTAAGTGTTCTTAATCTTAGGTTCCAGAGTTGTACAGATTGAAAATCCACACAATTGAGGAATCTTGAAGAAAATCATTGCTTAGAGAAACGAATCAAGAGCAGATGACATGTGAGGTGTTCATGTGTGTGAAGATTTTAAGAATAAACACCTTTGAAGATTTTCAAGAAAACAAATGAATCAAGGAGGGCAGTAAAAGTAGCTTTTAATTACCCTTGATGAAGAACACGACGAACTGGGAACTGTAGATGTGAAGTTCGTCAGTTCAGATCTTCCACGCCCTAACTCGGCAGAGAAAGACGGCTACAGCGGCGGCGGAGTGAAGAAATCTGCAACCAGCGCGAGTACGACAGCGACGAGGTCAAGGCAGTGAAGCTCTTCCTCACCGGCAGTGATGAAGTAGCGGTGGCGCTAGGGTTTGAGAAGCTCGACCGAGAGTGAGAACGAGCGCAGTGAAAATAAAGTGAGGAAGAGGCGGGCGGTATTTATAGTGGGAGTGAAAACCTATACGCCCAAGGAAATCAGACGAACGTGCCCCTGGCCCTTCTCATTCTCTTGACATGTGTCACCCACGTACTGAGAGGTGGCGATCGTGTAGGATCGTAGGTCAATAGATAAGTATAGTCATGGGATGCGGAACGATTTGAGTGGCAAAGCCAAAAATTTAGGTAAGATAAGTTAAAAGTTATGTTCGCAATTTGTTCAGCTGTCAAGGACACAGTGAAGATTTTGAACGAGTTTCAAATAGAACGCACATGAAGAATTTGTGAACAGACTTGGTTGAGTTTAGCATAGAGGGGGAAGGGTCCGATCACATTCACTTAGCAGAAGAAATCAACTTGAAGAATTAGCAATAAGTGGATGTTGTAGAGGACATAAACTCATATAAATATATAGACAATGAATAATAATGACGGAAAGAGTGAAGACAATGCAAAGTTGAAGAATTTGAAAAATTGAGGAATTTCAAAAACAAAGAAAAAACTCAAATTGAAGATTTTCAACTTTGGTTGGTGGCATAACCCACCGTATATAAAAGATGATTTCAGACACCGCGTACAATTGTTGTAGGGCTCTGAGAATCAATTTCTTCATTAATTTCTTCACAGTTAGAGTGTTAGTCTTCATTGATTGAAGAAAAACATTACTTCGTGTGTTGTGCATCTAAGTCATCAAGTCAGCATAAGTGTTAGGATGTGTGTCCATTTCAGAGAACATTCGAAGATTCTAGGACATTTAGCTCACACCGCAACTTGCTAAATCTCTTCTCATCCAAGGGCTTATTGAAGATATCGGCCAGCTGGTCTTCAGTGCTTGCATGGTCGATGGAGATGTCGCCCTTCAACACATGATCACGAAGAAAATGATGGCGAATCTGGATGTGCTTGGTCTTGGAGTGCTGAACTGGGTTATGAGCAATCTTGATAGCGCTCTCATTGTCGCGGTAGAGAGGCACATTCTTCATGTTGATGTCATAGTCCTTGAGTGTTTGCTTCATCCATAGTAATTGAGCACGGCACGATCCAGCAGCAATGTACTCAGCTTCTGAAGTGGAGAGTGATATGCATTTCTGTTTCTCCGAGGACTAACAGACCAAAGATCGTCCGAGGAAATGGCATGTGCGTGACGTTGACTTACGGTCCACACGATCGCCAGCATAGTCTAAGTCTGAATATCCAATGAGATCAAAAGAAGAGCCCTTGGGATACCATAATCCAAGTGCTCGTGTGTGAGCTAGATATCAAAGAATATGCTTCACAGCCTTATGGTGTGATTCCTTCGGTGTAGCTTGAAATCGGGCACACATGCAAACACTAAGCATAATATCCGGCCTAGATGCACATAGGTACAATAAAGAGCCAATCATGGAGCGGTATACCTTTTGATCGAAGTCTTTACCATTTTCATCAGTGCATAAATGGCCATTTGTGGGCATAGGAATTTTGACGCCTTTGAAATCTTGCATGCCGAATTTCCTCAAGACATCCTTGAGGTATTTCTCCTGAGATATGAATATGTCATTGTATTGTTGACGAATCTGAAGACCTAAAAAGAATTTCAATTCTCCCATCATAGACATTTGATATTCTTCACTTATCATATAGGGAAATTCATCACTCTAACTTTGGTCAGTACAACCAAAAATGATATCATCAACATAAATTTGGCACACAAAAAGTTCACCATCATAAGATTTAGTGAAAAGAGTTGGGTCGAGTGAACCGGGTTTGAAGCCTTTCTTCATGAGGAATTCCTTCAGTGTGTCATACCATGCCCAAGGGGCCTGCTTGAGGCCATACAGGGCCTTAGTGAGTCTGAAGACTTTGTCAGGATGCTTTGGATCTTCAAAACCTGGGGGTTGAGCAACATATACTTCTTCCTCAAGCTTACCATTGAGAAAGGCACTTTTCACATCCATTTGTTGTAAGATAATATCATGATGGTTAGCATAAGCAAGTAATATGCGAATAGCCTCAAGTCTAGCAACAGTGAAAGTGCGTTATGTCGACTGGAGGGGGGAGTGAATAGGCGATTTTTATGAATTCTTCACTGAGGAATTTGCCGGTGAGGAAATTCCTTAGCGAAGAACTATTAGCAGCGGAATGAGTACTCAGAAGTAAGCATAACAGAATACAAGCATGGTCATCATGATGAAATGAAGACAAGCACAGAGTACAGAAAGCATAATCACAGGATAACACAAGATGAAGACAAACAGACTGAAGAAATTGAACTGAGGAAATTGAGAAAGTCTTCAGTCAAAGTCTTCAAACACAGATATGAACAAACACTCAACACAGTAATGAGAAATGAAAGGGTTGAGGAAATAGAACTAGTAGGTTGATGAATACAATGATTTGGTAGACCAGTTCCAACTGTTGTCTCAGTTGTACGTCTGTTTGGAGCGGCTGAGTATTTAAACTCGAGGACACACAGTCCCAGACACCCAGTCGCTGAACACGCAGCTCAGGACACCCAGTCCTCACCGTATTCTCCTTGAACTAAGATCACACAGATCTTGTCCAATCACTCGTGGTAAGTCTTCAGGCGACTTCCAAACCTTCACAGACTTGGTCACTCGGCGATCCACAATTCCTCTTGGATGCTCTAGACCTTGAGGCCTAACCATCTGGAAGAAGCACAGTCTTCAAAGGTAACAAGCGTCGGATCCAGGCAGGATCAATTTCTTCAGTGATGCTCAATCACTTTGGGTTTGTAGGGGTTTGGTTTTGGGTTTTTCCTCACTCGATGATTTTCGCTCAAAGTCCTCGGAGGATGGGTTGCTCTCAAATGACAAGTGTCAAGTTCTCTCGGAGCAGCCAACCAGCTAGTGGTTGTAGGGGGCAGCTATTTATAGCCTAGGGAGCAGCCCGACATGATAAGACATAAATGCCCCTCAATGATATGACCGTTAGGTGGATAAGATATTTTGGGACAGCTGGCGCGCAGCACAGCAACGGTCGGAAATTTGACTCTCAAATTCCCCAGGGCTATCATGTTCCTCACTGTGTAGGTAATTCGCACTGACGAATTCCTAACTCCCCAGTCAAAACAAATTCATCAGTGAGCAGAAGAACTTTGTCTCTGTCACTGAAGAAAGTGACTGAACTGTATGATATTTCCAAAGGCTTCACTCGAAGGGATTGGTAGGTGTAGGATTTTGAGTTGAGCATCACATGGAAATTTTTCCTTAGTATTTCCTCGACCCCCTTTAACAGTACGGTGTTTCCTATGACTCAAGAAAGAGAAAATGAAACTACGAAAACAAAAGTCTTCACGCTTCATGTTCCACAAATGAATACCAAGTCTTCAAGGTCACACCAATTTCTTCACTTTCAAAGTCTTCAGAAAGTCAAAGTCTTCAGTTGAAGAACTTCATTTTTAGGGGTCGACTTTCTCTGTAAATATCAAACTCCTCATAGACTTATAGACCTGTGTACACTCACAAACGCATTAGTCCCTTAACCTATAAGTCTTCAACACAACCAAAATCACTAAGGGGCACTAGATGCACTTACAATCTCCCCCTTTTTGGTGATTGATGACAACATAGGTTAAGTTTTCAACGGGGATAAACATACGAAGTGTATACACTGATATTGTGGAATTTTTATTACAAGATATAGTAGAACTCCCCCTGAAGATGTGCATAGTGAGGAATTTGCTTTTGAGGCAATGCACATTTGAAGAGTTGAATCATGGAGATCTCCCCCTATATCTTGAATTTGAAATGTATGATGAAATATGGTGCCGGATGTGATTCAGCATGCGTGCAATGTCATTAACGAGGAATAAGCATGCAAAGCATAATGCAACAAAAGTATCAGCGCACCATCGGGTTTAAGATTACAACTCGATCCAAATAGAAGTTTCAGAAGAACGAGAGTTGTAACTTAAAAAAATGCCCTTAATATAAACCCGCTTGAAGACTAACTCAGATTTCTCCCCCTTTGTCATCAAATGACCAAAAGGATTGAAACTGAGGACTAACGCCACTGAACAATATCAAGTTGATGGAGGAGCGCCAGCGTTGTTGGGGTCAGTTGTTGTTGTAGGGCCTGCCGCAGTGTCATCCAAATCTTCATACTCATCAGTGTCACGCGATGAAGAATAAGAGTTGGCCACCAAGGAAGGAACTTTGACCTTCTTGAATTTCTTCGGTGGAGGTGCAGACCAGTCAAATTCTTCCTTGAGACCCATATTCTTCAGATCTGCAGCATTGTAGACATGAGAGAGAACAGCCCAGGTACGGTTGAAGGTTTCATGGAGGTAGTATTGGTTTTTCTTCACTGCATTGTGTGTTGAGGTCATGTTGTGAAGAATTGAACCAAACTGACGCTTGACCCATTTATGATTGCGATCAACCTTCTGATGAAGACTGGGGAGTAACTCACGGTCAGTCATCACCCTGGGTGCTGTGGCTTGAGGATTTTTCTTGGCTGAGGTATTTGCAGCAGAGTCATGTGTGGCGGAATCGTCATTGGTAGAGTAAGATGCAGCCTTGCGAAATTGACCATCCAATGGACGAATGCCTTCATCGATCACAACAGCGGCCTTGCCTTTATCATCAGCTGATGAAACTGTCCATTTGAGGACTTCAATGGGAGGCAAGTAGCTACCGTGGTTCAGAGTGTCAGCTTTGTAATTCAGTGAAGATCTTGCCCTGATGAATCTCATAATCCAGGGAGCATAGGGCTTCAGCTCGACTGGTGACATAGCAATATTGGCCAGAGTCCTCTTGAAGAAATCATGGAAGTTGACGGGAACGCCATGAATGATGTTGAAAAGCATATTCTTCATGATGCAAACGACTTCTTCATCATTTGAGTCGTGGCCTTTGATAGGACTCATTGTCTTCGTCAGAATTCGATAGACAGTCCCAGGCACATACAATAATTCCTTGATGAGGAATTTGGTTCTTGGGGCCTGCCTTGGCTTCAAAGGCTTCATCAGCACTTGCATATAGTGATTTGAAAGTTCTGGTTCGTTGTAGATACAACGAGCACCATCAAGTGGAGGACTGAGTGGTAGAGCACAAAGCAATTCAGTTGCTGGTGCCTTGTAGTGAGTATTTTCAGACATCCAGTCTAATACCCATGAGTTCACGTCTTCATTGTCTCCGGTGATGTGCAGAGTTGCATAGAATTGAAGAATGAGTTCTTCATTCCAGTCACAGATATCAATGCAGAAATTCAGAAGTCCTGCATCGTGAAGAACACTGAGGACTGGCTCAAAGCCAGGCAGAGACTCCATGTCCACATGAGGAATATGTGCATGATCGAAGACTTTGTCTTTGTTGAAGAGCACTGAGGAATAGAAATTGGCTTGGATGGCAGTCCAGAAACGCCTCTTCCTTATGCGAGCAGAATCATATGGATTATAATCTGTGAAGAATACATGCTCGGCAAAGAAATCTTCAGCCTTGAACTTCTGTTTGCTTGAGAACGGATTCTTTTGCTTTGGTAGAGGGGTGTCAGTGAGTTGCATCACCACCTCAGGAATCGCGAGATCAGGTTCTTCAGGCTGAGGAATTTCTTGTTCCTCAACAGGTGCAGTCTGAGGATCAGCAGCAGCAGGTTCATCAACACTAGTGGCTGGAATTTCTTCATGGACAGATGAAGTGGGATGAGTTTCTTCAGAGCCCATTTGAACAGTTGGTGCAGGGGACTGAGGTATCTGTTGGAGTGGGGGTGAAGAGTGGAGAATTTGGATGTTGACTTTCCCAAAAGTCATCGTTCATCACTTGCGTTGTGCTTCCAATATCCACATCTTCTTCAAGTTCCTCAACATGGGCCTCTTCAGCTGTGAACTGAGGCATAGGCGATGAAATGATTGGGGTTGAAGAGATTGCTTCCACTTCAATTTCTTCATCAATCTGCTCTGACGAAGTAGAAGAATGATTTTCTTCATCAGATCCGCTTGGGATCTCATAGTCTTCTCCAAAAGGAACAAGGTCCTTTGATGGCATGGAGGAAATTGGAACAACATCAATTGGATTTTTGATTGAGCTGGTCGTTGGCTTCATTTTCTTCGCAGCCGAAGAGTTTGACGCAGCTGATGCCTTCCTTTTCTTCACTGCAGCTCGCTCTTCACATCGAATGCACATGGAAGAATTGGAGTTGGTGTAGGTGCAGATGGAGCTGAGGAATCTGGTTGATTTTCTTCAGGCGCAACTGATGCAGTTGCCCTGACTTCTTCAGTTTCTTCAGGCGCACCACTAGTGGATGCCATGGCAATTTCTTCAGCGGCTGGAATGGGATCATCAGCCCTGGAACTGGCATTTTCATTAGCAGCCTGAACTTCATCAGCGGTGCTGGCATGTTCTTAAGTCGGCTGAGCTGAGACTCCAGCCTGAGGAATTTCATGTTGTGTTGGGGCAGCAACATTGGTGAATTTCTTTGTCAGGTTGACGAATCTGACTTTGGCTCCTTGCCAATCAGCATAGTAGGCATCAAAGTCATTGCTGAGGGCTTGAATTTCAGACTGAGCCTGGAGAAGTTCCTCAGGTGTCATTCTGACAACGTTTTTCTTCAGGAGCTTCTCCTTTCTGTATTGAGCTTTCTTAATCTCTCTTGCCTTTTCAAACTTCCATTTCTCTTTAGTGATGAAATGGGTCAACATATGACTTTGTCCAGGGGTTAGATGAAAATCAGGCATTGGGTGTTTGGATCCTTGTTCCAGAGATCAATATAATGGAGGATTTTCCTCGGATCCAATAGCAGTGGCACAGATGTGCCTTTGGCTCTAGCGGCCTTCACCTGTCTGTCTCTGATGATTTCTGCAAGTTCATCATCAGAAGCTTCATCATCAGAAGGCACATGGAATGCGACCTGTTTCTTCTTTGGACTTGGTCGAGGACCTCGTCCAGCTATTGCTTTGGTCTTCAGCA
The DNA here is from genome assembly GCF_002162155.2 of Triticum dicoccoides. Classification (NCBI taxonomy): domain Eukaryota; kingdom Viridiplantae; phylum Streptophyta; class Magnoliopsida; order Poales; family Poaceae; genus Triticum; species Triticum dicoccoides. Next base: position 739,777,716 of record NC_041393.1, on the reverse strand, counting down.
GAGTCGGGCCAGATGATGACTTTAGTGCAGCTGAGGAACTTGCTGAAACACCAGAGGCAATCAAGAAACCAGCAGTCCTTTGACATGTAGCTAGATGCACAGGAGCTGAGGACTTTGATGGACCAGTAGCAGTGTGAGGAATTTGCCGTGATGGCGCTGCTGAGGAACTTGGCCGTGAGGGCGCTGTTGGTGAAGCACTTGGCTTACGAGCAGGCTTCTTTGGCATGGATTTCCTTGGTTTGACCGAGGCCTCAGTAGTAGTAGTAGTGGAAGAATCCTCATTGAATTTCTTCACTGCCTCCTTGGCTTGTCTTGCCAATTTAGCTTGGCGCTTAGCCCATTCTTCAGGAAAGTCCTCACCATGTTTGATGCTTGTGGGGTCACCTACTTGGCCAGGTGCCAATGGAGCTCTTGGGCATGGAGGATTGAGGGCGAATTTCTTCATGTACTTTGGAGTCACATATCTGTATTCCCTCCATTCCCTTTCCCATCTCCGTTCAATCTTCTGAATGCGCACCTTGCGCTGATTTTTGTTTTCTTTGCCAAATTTTGCTTCATCAGGTGTGCAATAGTCAGCATAAATTTCCTCAGGGATTTCAAACACAGTCATAACCTCATGTTTCTTTCCTCCTTTCTGCGGCTTCTTACCGTCTGCCATATTCTTCAGTTGAGGAATTTGAACAATTGAGTTCTCTGAAGAAGTATGCAGTTTTTCCTCGAGGAACGCTGAAAATGAGTTAAGTTGATGAGAACCTAGTGATTCAGCAGCAGACATGAGTACCTATGAACAGAGTACAGGTGCGAGGAATTCGGAGAGGTCATATGCGTTCTGAGAAGGTTTTTCAAAAAGAACAAGCTTTGAGGAATTTGACCAGATGAACCTTGAGGAATTTCACTAAGCGTTCTTGTCTTAGGTTCCAGAGTTGTACAGATCGAAGATCCACACAATTAGGGAATCTTGAAGAAAATGATTGCTTAGAGAAACATTTCAAGATCATATGATGTGAGTGATGTTCATATGTGTGAAGATTTTAAGAATAAACACCTTTGAAGATTTTCAGGAAAGCTTGAGAATCAAAGTGAGTAATAAAATCAACTTTTAATTACCCGAAGTGAAAAACACGATGAACTGAGAAGAATAGATGGGAAGTTCGTCAGGTTAGATCTTCCTTGACCTAACTCTGCGGAGGAAGACAGCTACGGCGGCGGCAGAGTGAAGATTTCTGCGGTCGGCGTGAGTACGACGGCGACGAGGTCGAGGCAGCGAAGCTCTTCCTCACCGGCGACGATGGAGTAGCGGCGGCGCTAGGGTTTGAGGAGCCCGAGTGAGAGAGTAGCGATCGAGCGGAGTAAATGAAGTGAGGAAGGGGAGAGGGGGTATTTATAGACACGGTGAAAAACTGTTCGCCCGAAGATTTTCGGACGAACGTGCCCCTGCCCTTTCTCCTTCATGCAACATGTGTCACCCACGTACTGTGTAGTGGAGATCGTGTACGATCGTACGTGAATAGAATAATGCATCGTGGGATGCGGAATAGTTTGAGCGACAAAACCGAAAATTTGGATAAGATTTGTTTTAAAGTTTCGTTCGCAATTTCTTCAGCTGACTAGGACACAGTGAAGATTTTGAACGAGTTTCAAATAGAACGCATGTGAAGAATTTGTGAATAGATTGGGTTGAGTATAGCATAGAGGGGGAAGGGTCCGATCACATTCACTTAGCAAAAAAAGCAACTTGAAGAAATAGCTATAAGTGAATGATGTAGAGGACATAAACTCATATATATATATATATATATATATATATATATATATATATATATATATATATATATAGCCAATGAAGAAAAACGAAGGAAACAGTGAAGATTTTGCAAAGTTGAAGAATTTCAAAAACTGAAGAATTTCAGAACTGAGGAAAAACTCAAATTGAAGATTTTCAACTTTTTGTGGTGGCGTGACCCACCGTATAAGAATGATCATTTCAGACACCGCGTACAATTGTCGTAGGGCTCTGAGAATCAAATTCTTCATTAATTTCTTCACACTTAGAGTGTTATTCTTCATTGATTGAAGAAAAACGTTTCTTCATGTGTTGCACATCTAAGTCATCAATTTTGCATAAGTGTTAGGATGTGTGTGTCCTTTTCAAAGAACATTCGAAGATTCTAAGATATTTAGCTCACACCGCAACTTGCTAAATCTCTTCTCATCCAAGGGCTTAGTGAAGATATCAGCTAGCTGTTCTTCAGTCTTCACGTGCTCGATGAAGATCTCGCCCTTCAACACATGATCACGAAGAAAATGATGATGAATCTGAATGTGCTTTGTCTTCAAGTGCTGAACTGGGTTGTGAGCAATCTTGATGGCACTCTCATTGTCGCGGAGGAGAGGCACATTCTTCACGTTGACGCCATAGTCCTTGAGTGTTTGCTTCATCCAAAGCAGTTGAGCACAGCAAGAGCCAGCAGCAATGTATTCAGCTTCCGCAGAAGACAGTGATACGCAGTTCTGTTTCTTCGAGGACCAATAGACCAAAGATCGTCCGAGGAAATGACAAGTGCCAGAAGGTGACTTGCGGTCCACACGATCACCAGCATAGTTAGAGTCAGAATATCCAATGAGATCAAAAGCAGAGCCCTTGGGGTACCATAATCCTAGTGTTGGTGTGTGAGCTAGATATCGAAGAATATGCTTCACAGCCTTATGGTGTGATTCCTTTGGTGCAGCTTGAAATCGGGCACACATGCAAACACTAAGCATTATATCTGGCCTAGATGCACATAAGTACAATAAAGAACCAATCATGGAGCGGTATACCTTGTGATCGAAGTCAATACCATTTTCATCAGTGCATAGAAGGCCTTTTGTGGGCATAGGAATTTTGTCGCCTTTGCAATCTTGCATGCCGAATTTCCTCAGTACATCTTTGAGGTATTTCTCCTGAGATATGAATATGCCATTGCGCTGTTGACGAATTTGAAGACCTAAGAAGAATTTCAACTCTCCCATCATAGACATTTGATATTCTTCACTCATCACATAGGCAAATTCATCACTATAACGTTGGTCAGTACAGCCAAAGATAATATCATCAACATATATTTGGCACACAAACAGTTCACCATCATAAGATTTAGTAAAGAGAGTAGGGTCGAGTGAACCGGGTGTGAAGCCATTCTTCACGAAGAATTCCTTCAATGTATCATACCACGCCCGAGGGGCTTGCTTGAGGCCATAGAGGGCCTTATTAAGTATGAAGAATTTGTCAAGATTCTTTGGATCTTCAAAACCTGGGGGTTGAGCAACATATACTTCTTCCTCAAGCTTACCATTGTGGAATGCACTTTTCACATCCATTTGAGATAAGAGGATATCATGATAATTAGCATAAGCAAGTAATATGCGAATAGCCTCAAGTTTAGCAACAGGTGCAAAAGTTTCATCGAAATCAATTCCTTCAACCTGTGTGTAACCTTGAGCTACCAGTCGTGCCTTATTCCTTACCACAAGGCCATTTTCATCTTGCTTGTTGCGGTAGATCCACTTTGTGCCAATGATATTATGCTTGCGAGGATCTGGACGTTTGACCAGTTCCCAGACATTGTTGAGCTCGAACTGATGTAATTCTTCTTGCATAGCCTGAATCCACTCCGGATCCAAAAATGCTTCATCTACCTTAGTGGGCTCTGTGATAGAGACAAAAGCATAGTGCCCACAAAAGTTAGATAAATGTGAAGCTTTTGACAGTGTGGGAGGACCTGGCGCTTCAATGTCATCGATGATCTTGTCAACTTGTACTTCTTTTGCAACGCAAGGATGAGCTGGTTGTCGTCGAGGTATTTGATCATTTTCCTCGGCACCATTGTCTTCAGCATTATCTTCAGGTGCATCAGCTCGACGTTCTTCGCGTACTGGAATGAATTCTTCAGCAAATTCTTCAGTAGGAATGACATCCTCAGTTGCCTTGAACTTGATAGAATCCTCAGGTGCTGGTTCATCTAACACAGAAGGTAGGTTCTCTCTTTGCGAGCCATTAGTTTCATCGAACCGCACATCTACAGTTTCAACAATCTTGTGAAGAGCGATGTTGAAGACTCTGTAGGTGTGCGAGTCCTTTCCGTAACCAATCATAAAACCTTCATGTGCTTTCGGTGCAAATTTAGAATTGTGGTGAGGATCTCTAATCCAACATTTAGCACCGAAGACTTTGAAATAACTCACATTGGGTTTCTTGTCAGTGAGGAGTTCATAGGCCGTCTTTTTGAAGAATTTGTGAAGATATACTCTGTTGATGATGTGGCACGCAGTATCAATTGCATCAATCCAAAAACGATGAGGCGTTTTGTATTCATCAAGCATAGTGCGAGCCATCTCAACAAGAGTTCTGTTCTTGCGCTCCACGACGCCATTTTGCTGAGGAGTATAAGGAGCAGATAACTCATGAGTAATACCAAGTTCATCAAGATAGTCATCAAGGCCGGAATTCTTGAACTCAGTTCCATTGTTGCTTCTGATGTGCTTGATCTTCACACCAAAGTTGGTTGAAGCCCTCGAGGAAAATCGTTTGAAGACTTCCTGCACTTCATGTTTGTAAGTAACAATGTGTACCCATGTATATCGAGAGTAATCATCAACAATGACAAAACCATATAGAGATGCAGCATTACAGACTGCTGAGTAATGATTAGGTCCGAAGAGGTCCATGTGAAGCAATTCGAATGGACGAGTAGTGGTCATGATAGTCTTCGCTGGATGCTTGGCCTTGGTCATTTTTTCCAGCTTCACAGGCTCCGCATAAGTGATCCTTGAGGAATTTTTGACATTCTCAATGCCAATGACATGCTTCTTCTTTGCAAGCGTGTGCAAATTCCTCATGCCTGCGTGACCAAGTCGTCGATGCCATAGCCAGCCTTCTGAAGCTTTTGCAAGTAGACACACGGCTGGTTGTGGTCCTGTAGAGAAATCAACAATATACAAATCTCCTCTCCTAAAGCCTTCGAAGACTTTGGAATTGTCAGCTTCCATAATCACAACACAGCGATACTTGCCAAAGACAACAACCATATCAAGATCACAAAGCATTGAGACTGACATGAGGTTGTATCCTAAGGACTCAACAAGCATGACTTTGTCCATGTGTTTATCCTTAGAGATCGCAACCTTACCAAGACCCAATACCTGACTTTTGCCTTTGTCAGCAAAGATGATATGCTTCAGATGTGACGGTGATAAGGGAGCATCCATCAAAAGATTCTTGTCACCAGTCATGTGATTTGTACATCCACTATCGAGGACCCATTCAGTGGTTTTGGGTTGATCATCCTGCAGATGAATTAGTGTAACTTACAATATCATATGCTTCATCAATGAAGAATATGATATCAAGTTCATCAGATGAATTTCATCAAGCAGTAAATAGATATAGCAGTAGGAGGACGTGTGTAAGTTTATTTCATCATGATTCGCCTGCGTCCTTTCAGGCAATTTTGTCAGGTCCCCAGCAAATTCTTCAGACGTTAAGGCACGTCTGAAGACCTGACCCTGCATAAGAGATTAGTTCTTTTTCTTCACCACCCACATCTGAAGGGGTGGCAAAGAGTTCATCACTCTGCGAGCACCATACGAGAATGGTGGCATAGAAGCCAAACCATTTCGTTTCACATAAGAGGGGTTAGGGTAAGCATATGAATAAGCAGAGAAATTCTTCGAGGACTTATGAACATAATGATTTGAAGAATAATGTGCATATTCGTAGCCCTTAGCTCTACCCTGCGAAACAGAGTTGTTAGCACGATGATAATCATATGAGGACTTTGATCCATTTGAGGAATTTGATCCACGTGAGGAATTTGGTCCATATGAGGACTTGGATCCATATGAAGAATTAGGTCCATATGAAGAGTTTGTTCTGGGGTTCCTATTCTTCACAGGTGGTGTCATGAGGACATTCACCTGAAGACTTTCAACATAACTTTTGGGAACCCAGATTTTCTTCATAAGGGAACTGTTCCTGCAGTTAGTCCCAACATATCTAGCAAATACTTCACCATTCTGATTTTTGAACAGTTTATAGTTAGAGTCAAATGACTCATCAGAAGAATGAGGAGATTCACATGTAAAGCCAGATAACTTGGATGGATCAACTGGAGGTCCCTTTGTAGCAACCCATGAGGTTTTGGGGTACTGCTCAGGCTTCCAATATGTTCCATCAGCATTAAGTTTCCTCTCAAAGGCAATACCCTCTTTCCTAGGGTTTCTGTTGAGAATCTGCTTTTTGAGCACATCACAAAGAATCTGATGCCCTTTGAGGCTTTTGTACATGCCTGTCATGTACAATTCCTTCAGCCCTGCATCGTCTGTGATACTAGCAATGTCCTCAGATGAGGAATTAGTGATAGCAGAGGCGGGTGAAGAATTTGTAACAGTTGAAGCATTTGAACATTCAGGTGAAGAATTAGCAGATTCACGTTCAATGCACTTTAAGCATGGAGGAACAAATTCTTCCTGAGAAGTGCTGATTTGTTGAGCTAGTAATGAATCGCGCTCCTTCTGAAGATCTTCATAACTCACTCTTAGCTTCTCAAGATCTTGCTTTCTTTGAAGAAATTCATAAGAAAGTTTCTCCTGATCAGATAAGAGAGTGTTATGATGACTTTGAAGGTTATCAAACCTAGACTGAAGTCTCTGAAGATTTTCAGTCAGGGCTTTAGTGCGATCCATTTCTTCACCCAACATATCATCACTTTTGTCTAGCATGTTTTGAACCTTTTCAAAAGCCCTTTGTTGTTTTACAGCAATCTTTGCAAGTTTAGAGTAGCTGGGCTTGAAAGTCTCATCAGATTCATTTTCACTAGATTCAGAGGAGGTGTATTTGAGTACCTTTGCACCTTTTGCCATGAAGCAATAGGTGGGTGCGTAGTCATCGTTATCTTCATCAGGCTTGTCAGTGGGGTCAGTTTCTTCAGTGTTGAAGATGGACTTGCTAACGAAAGCAGTAGCGAAGGCCAGACTCGCCACACCAGATTCGGATTCTTCAGACGCCTCCTCTTCCTCATTTTCCTCAGATTCAGCTTCAGAGTCCATTTCCTTGCCAATGAATGTCCGAGCCTTCTTGGAGCTGCTCTTCTTGTGAGATGAAGACTTCGAGGATTTTGATGACGAAGATTTTGACGATTTCTTCTTCTTCTTCACATCATCAGAACTGTAATCCTTGTATTTCTTCTTCTTCAATTCCTTTTCCCACTGAGGACAATCTTGAATATAAGGACCAGGTTTCTTGCATTTGTGGCACAGCCTTCTCTTATAGTCACTTGATGAGGAATCACTGCTTCTTGAGGATTTTCCAAAGCGACCACGTCTTGAGAACTTCTGGAATTTCTTCACGAGCAGTGCTAGCTCCTGGCTCAATTCTTCAGGATCACCAAGGCTACTACCAGAGTCCTCGCATTCAGACTCAGACACAACCTTGGCCTTCAGGGCACGTGGTTTGCCATAGCTCGAACCATAGAGATCTCTCTTTTCAGCAAGCTGGAACTCGTGAGTATTTAGCCTTTCGAGGATATCGGCAGGATCAAGAGACTTGTAGTCAGCCCGTTCTTGTATCATCAGACCAAGAGTATCAAATGAGGAATCAAGTGATCTCAACAGTTTATTCACCACCTCATGGTCAGTGATGTCAGTGGCACCGAGGGCTTGAAGCTCATTTGAGATGTCAATGAGGCGATCAAAGGTTTGTTGGACATTTTAATTGTCCAGTCTTTTGAAGTGGTTGAAGAGATTCCGAAGAACATCAACTCGAGAGTCACGCTGAGTTGAGACTCCTTCATTCACTTTGGACAGCCTATCCCAGATAAGCTTAGCAGTTTCCAAAGCACTCACTCTTCCATAGTGTGCTTTACTCAGATGGCCACATATGATATACTTCGCTTGAGAATCGAGTTGCTTGAATCTCTTCACATCGGTAGGGTTCAGTGAGGGTGAGACAAAGGGAACACCATTTTCCACAACATACCAGAGATCGTTGTCAATAGCCTCGAGATGCATTCGCATCTTGTTTTTCCAGTAGGGGTAGTCCGTCCCATCAAAGGTAGGACACCCAGCCGAGACCTTGATCATACCTGCGGTTGACATAACTAAAAATCCAGGCGGTTAAACCAAAATCACACAGAACAAGGGAGTACCTTGCTCTGATACCAATTGAAAGTGCGTTATGTCGACTAGAGGGGGGTGAATAGGCGATTTTTATTAATTCTTCACTGAGGAATTTGCCGGTGAGGAAATTCCTTAGTGAAGAACTATTAGCAGCGGAATAAGTACTCAGAAGTAAGCATAACAGAATACAAGCATGGTCATCATGATGAAATGAAGACAAGCACAGAGTACACAAAGCGTAATCACAGGATAACACAAGATGAAGACAAACAGACTGAAGAAATTGAACTGAGGAAATTGAGAAAGTCTTCAGTCAAAGTCTTCAAACACAGATATGAACAAACACTCAACACAGTAATGAGAAATGAAAGGGTTGAGGAAATATAACCAGTAGGTTGATGAAGACAATGATTTGGTAGACCAGTTCCAACTGCTGTCTCAGTTGTACTTCTGGTTGGAGCGGCTGAGTATTTAAACTCGAGGACACACAGTCCCGGACACCCGGTCACTGAGCACGCAGCTCAGGACACCCAGTCCTCACCGTATTCTCCTTGAACTAAGATCACACAGATCTTGTCCAATCACTCATGGTAAGTCTTCAGGCGACTTCCAAACCTTCACAGACTTGGTCACTCGGCGATCCACAATTCCTCTTGGATGCTCTAGACCTTGACGCCTAACCGTCTGGAAGAAGCACAGTCTTCAAAGGTAACAAGCGTCGGATCCACGCAGGATCAATTTCTTCAGTGATGCTCAATCACTTTGGGTTTGTAGGGGTTTGGTTTTGGGTTTTCCTCACTCGATGATTTTCGCTCAAAGTCCTCGGAGGATGGGTTGCTCTCAAATGACAAGTGTCAAGTTCTCTCGGAGCAGCCAACCAGCTAGTGGTTGTAGGGGCAGCTATTTATAGCCTAGTGAGCAGCCCGACATGATAAGACATAAATGCCCCTCAATGATATGACCGTTAGGTGGATAAGATATTTTGGGACAGCTGGCGCGCAGCACAGCAACGGTCGGAAATTTGACTCTCAAATTCCTCAGGGCTATCATGTTCCTCACTGTGTAGGTAATTTACACTGACGAATTTCTAACTCCTCAGTCAGAACAAATTCATCAGTGACCAGAACAACTTCGTCTCTGTCACTGAAGAAAGTGACTGAACTGTATGAGATTTCCAAAGGCTTCACTCGAAGGGATTGGTAGGTGTAGGATTTTGAGTTGAGCATCACATGGAAATTTTTCCTTAGTATTTCCTCGACCCCCTTTAACAGTACAGTGTTTCCTATGACTCAAGAAAGATAAAATGAAACTACGAAAACAAAAGTCTTCACGCTTCATGTTCCACAAATGAATACCAAGTCTTCAAGGTCACACCAATTTCTTCACTTTCAAAGTCTTCGGAAAGTCAAAGTCTTCAGTTGAAGAACTTCATTTTTTAGGGGTCGACTTTCTCTGTAAATATCAAACTCCTCATAGACTTATAGACATGTGTACACTGACAAACGCATTAGTCCCTTAACCTATAAGTCTTCAATACACCAAAATCACTAAGGGGCACTAGATGCACTTACAACAACGGGCTCACAAGGCTTATGTCCGCCTACCTGATCAGGGTAGCGTGTGCCCATAACCTTCCCTAGTTGGAGGCACCGATGAGAGGCACGACAATACATCGCATTAAGGCCGTCCAATACCGGCAAATGTGGTTGCATTGAAAAAGTTCGATTTGGCGGCACTATGACTCGATCACGTCGATGACGGAGGAGGTTTGTTATTATGAAGTCATTTTATTTCCTTCTCCATCATCCTGAACAAGAATGCAACCATGAGCATGCAACATACAACGCATGAACCAAATATCAAACTTCTCAAGTGAACAGCCATAGCACAAAGAACATGACAATACCAAGTATTAGCATACCAACGGTGCATTACAATCATCATAGCATTTTATAACAATGACATGAAAATAAATTAGAGTAGTGACATGGCATTATGAATAACAACATTCTAACTATCATGGCAAAAGATAGCATGAAAACACTAGCATGCATGATAAGCATAACGAAATAACTACAGATGAAAACGACCGCTGAAAATTTTTCGGAAACAGTTCTCTCTCGGAGGGGGCTGTTTATGGGCAAGGGATAAATGGTCATTTTCAAAATGGCAAACCATAGTGAAAATGATGGGAACGGAACGGGCTAGACGAGACGAAGATGTGGGCGTTGGATTTACCTCAATCGGAGTTACGAGCGCAAAGTTGTGGCCGCTCACTTTGTAGGCAGAAAATGCACTAAAGCAATGAACGTTCACAATTTAATTATTTCAGCGAGCTGGGGCTGACTGAAGGCGTATTTGCAAAAGTACATCTTCGATCGGGGAAAGCGGCTTCGATGCGGGCGCCGCCACTTAGCTGATATGGCGACGACCAGTCAAAGTGGCAGAGGTGGGGCTGGGCGCCTGGGCCGCTGCCAGGTGGGGCCGTGGGTCCCGCCTGGCCAGGTCATCACCTCTCCTGGCCACTCCCACTACTAGGGAAAAGCCTATACATAGAGGTATAGCAGTAGCGCCGGTTAAAATAGGGCGCTACTGCTAATTTGTAGTAGCGCGTTCGTGCAAAGCACGCTATAGCTTAAACTATAGCAGTAGCGCATGTTCAGAAACAAGCGCTACCACTATAATTTCCACTGTGTTGGCGGTAGGCTAGTAGTAGTAGTAGCGATTCCGAGCAAAGCGTGCTACCACTATGGTGATTGTTGCAGCGCGTTTCCTGCGTACAGCGCTACTGCTAAGAAAGAAAAGAAAAATGAAAAAAATAGAAAAATAAATAAAAATGATAGAAGTAAGAAACAAAGAAATGAAAAAAAGAACATGTATGGATAAACAAAAGAAATTACTGCTTCCTATATCAGCAGCGTGTTTTTATAAAACGCGCTATAGCTAACTTAGCTATAGCGTGTTTACGAAACATCGCTACTGCTAGTTCGACTTAACCACACGTGGGCTCAAAATTTTGCTAAGTCCTCTCCTTTCCCTCCACTCCCCCCGGCCCTTTTCCCCCAACTCCTCTGTCGCCACCGCCCGAGCCTTCCCTCTCCGCCCGCCACCACTCTCGACCTCAGCGTCGCCGCCCTCGACCTCACCGCCGCCGCCCGAGCCCGCCCAGCACCGCTTCCTCCCGATCCCGAGCCCGCCATCGCTGCCCCTACCTCTCTGTCGCCAAGCACCTCCCCGCCACCGTCTCTCCCCTCTCTATAAGCCCCCCACCCCTCCCCCACCCCCTTTCTCTCTGCTTAGTTAGTACTAGATGTTTTTTAGTAGTAGTAGATATTAATTTAGGGTTCATAGATAATGATTTTTAGTAGTTGAGCTAGTTTAGTTTTAGTTGAACTAGTTTAGTAAGTAAATTAATAAACTAGTTTAACTAGTTGAATAAATAGAACTAATGTATTTTTAGTAAGTAAATTAATAAACTAGTTGAACTATTTTAGTTTTAGTTGAACTAGTTAAGTAAGTAAATTAATATAACTAGTTGAACTACTTTATTTTTAGAAAGAACTAGTTTTTTTCTATTTATAGTAAGTTTATATTTAGTAAGAACTAGTTGAATTAATAGAACTAGTTGAACATGTCATATTTGTTGTTATTTTTTTAGTTTAACCAATTATTCGGGATGTATTAGTGATAACTTATAGGGTTTTTGCTTTTGTAGAAATGAAGGAGCCTCTCCATCAGCCCCGCTGTCGTCCCCGTCACCGACCGCCTCCGACCTCGAGGTGAGACCTGGCAAATCTCCATGTAATCTTGTGTTGCTCATATAGGATATGTGGTTGCCCAAGTGCCCGGTCATCTTCAGGTTACACCTCCGAGTGGCCTATGTTTTGCCGGAGTGTTGATTAATTTCCGTTCCGGCAAATTTCAGGCACTTGATATGTCCTTTTTTAACAAAGGTCATGCCGGATTTTACCGCGAATTCTGACATGACTTGTGCTAGAATATGTAGGAAATATCGAGTGGCCTGGATTTTCTCGAAAAATAATGATCTAATTTAGGTTTTTTAGTACATATATTTAATTGTACAAGTTTAATCTTTTAATTATGAACGTAGGTAATGTCGTACTCGGACGACGACAATCTCCCGGGCGAGTGCAGTTGGTGCCACGACGATCGAGGTATGTGCGACAGGTTCATTGAGCTAGATGAAGATCGGCACTTCAGCATTAAGCTCGAGGAGACCTTCGATGTTGAAACGGGACGCGACAACGACAAGTGTTTTTTTCGTAATTAAGCATGACTTCAACTATTTCAATGTCTAATTTTCATCTTTTATAATTCGACTAGCTTATCCCATGCCATGCAAGACGCTATGTCTTGGAGAGGATGGGTTTTGAACACCATGAAAATTTTGAAACAAAGAAAATACACCTAACGATCCATCATTATATGGATTTTGAAGTAAATTTGTGCAATGCTCAGAGCGTAACCCATTTTGGTTGCCAAAATTGGGAAGCACTTTGCAAAATGTATGATTTTTATGAGGGTATGATTGTCACCATGGATCTTGGTGATCCTAACATCGAGCAAAACAATATGGACATTTGGGTCCTTGTTGATACGCTTCCGATTGTACCGCAATGTGAGTTTCTCAAACATAGTTACTAACTAATTTATATTGTTTATTTCAAAATAGTCGATAGCTTATTTCCATTGACAGCTTATTTTGATTCTTCAAAGAATGTGCGGAAGATGGTAGACAAAACCCACTACACCGATGGCTCCGAATTAACTTATAAGGAGAAAAGTCATCTGATCGCATTTTATACTTATCTTGAGAATTACAATACCTATTATCGAACTCCTCCAAATTATGGTGAATACGTACCACTAGGGCACGTGTTGAACCACGGTAAGTTCTATGAAGATACACTGGTAAGATTGTTTACTATTACGACATCCGTGCATCTTTTGCATACTTCTAAAACTAGTACATCATTGCTAACTACGAAGTTATTACTATGGTTTTCAACAGAAACTCCAGATGGATTGTGTGCCTCGTCTGATGTATCAGAATGGTCGCCTTACAGTTCTGAACATACCGCCAGGTAAATCTAGGGAGCTCACCTGTGCATATCGGATTTCTAAAACCGGTGAACACATGCTCATCAAAGAAAGGAAAAAATGTTTGGACATTTGCAAGGAGGTTCTTGGAAGTAAAATTCAGCGGAAGGCAAGAATTGGAGACAGGATAATCTCCATTCTCCATAATGGAGAGTCAGGGGCTATCTTGTTTTTTGCTATTTTACCTTAGAAAATGTAGTAGGTCCTAAGAGAATGTAGTAGGTCCTATGAGGTACAATATGTTTATTATGTGGTACAATGTGTTAGAGTTGATGATGAGGAGTACTTGTGATTACGACTAGTGACCAATTTGCTATGTGATGTCATTGATGAAAATGATGATCTTGAGGAGGTGTTATATGACAATGATGTATTATGATGATAAGTTGTTAATGATATGATGATGATGACATTTATTATATCATTGGGTGAGAGAACCTTGGATTAGTTTCAAGTGGATGGACATCCACTTGAAACTAGTCCACGGTTTTTTCACCCTGTGATGTAATAACTCATTATGATGTAAATCTCTAAATTCATGTTGTATGAAAACTTGTGTAAAGGTGTATGAATACAACATGAAATAAAAAAGAAATAAAATACAAAATAATAGTAGTAGCGCGGGCAGGGAGAAGCGCTACTACTGATTACCAGTAGCGCTCCTCTGGGGAAGCGCTACTACTAAGTCGATTTAGAAGTAGCGTGGGTTGAGGCACGCTACTGCTAAGCTTTAGCTGTAGCATCATACCAGTAGTGTCCATTCTTCTCCCCGACGTGCGCCCGCGGGACAGAGGACGGCCACGCTCCGGCGACAAGCACCGACGACACGGGCCACCTCCAGCGAGGCTCCGGCCAACGGCGTGCTCCTCGGGGAGTGGCGCATCCATCCCCCCACTCCACGGACTCCAACAATGAGGGGAGCGACGGTGGCCTTGAGAATGGCGTATAGCGGTGAAGGGCTTCGGTCGTCGGCGTGGTAGCGATTCTGGTGGGGGAGGCAAGGGGCTAAGGCTACGGGGAGGCTCGTCGGACCTCGGGGGATGTGGTAGTGGTGGAGGAACGGCAAGGGGAGGCCCTGGTCGTCAGAACCAGAGAACATCGGGGCGGCGGCCACGGTGATGGGGAGGGGATGGAGAGCTCCGAGGCAAGGGGGAGAGCTGCGAGGAGGGATGGTGGACTGAGAGAGCTCAGGGGAGCTATATATAGCAGCGGGGAGAGCTTGGGACTGAGGGGAGGAGGTGGCATGCGGCGGGCGACGTGTCCGCGCGTCGGTGACAGCGTAGCATCGGCAGGCGCGGCCAAGGCTCACGGGAAGCGGCGGGAAGGCGACGAGGAGGACACAGCCGAGCAGCAGAGTCTCACGGAGCAATGCAATGCCAAGGAGGCTCAGGGAGGAAAAAGACAGAGGAGGAAGATGACGGTGCACACGGGCGCTCACTGCTCGACCTTTGGCACGGCTCGTCGGAGAAGAAAACGGAGGGGGAGCGGGGTCCAGGCGAATGGCGACGACAATGCGGAGCTACGGGACATGCGGGGACAAGCCAAATCCAGCTGGAGCAACGATGCCGAGGCCAACAGTGGCTAGACCACCATTTTGGCTGGCTGCCCTCATGGTCACCACTGGCATGGCGCGCTCTCGAGATTTTACTAATGCCATCTCATGTCTACCGCGTAGTCCTTCGAAGGTAGAGTGTTACTACGGTAAAGGTTTGGGCAGAGACAAATGGAGATGAGTAAACCAAGCTCCACAAGTTTGCTGTTGCAAACTTGGCAAGATCCTAGAGGTAAAACCAGAGAGGGTGAGAGGTAAATTTGATGTCTGGCAGGCTTTGGGTAGCAGGGGCTATGGTCCTGGAGGTTATGAGGGCATTAGGACAAGCACTCACTAGGAGGGTTTGATTGATCTATAACTTGGCAAATCGCCATGATTTGGTAACAAGTAGATGCTGTAAAAAGATCACACCAAATGGAATTACCAAATTGGTACTTGCTTCACAAGCATCACTTTTGACTAGAAACTTGGGAAAATTCTAGGGAAATATTGGCTAAATGAAATTAGCCAAACTCTTGGGTATGTGGGTTATATGGATAGGAGAAGGCTTGGAATTATTTTCATCCATAATGAAGCAATATAAAATATACTTGCTTCACAAACTGAAAATTTGGGCAAAAAACAAGAATTGCTCCTGTGATCAGATAGCTCAATGCAATGAGATGAATTTGGGTGAATGTTAATTATTTGGGATACTTGAGAAGATGGTAAAGTTTCATCCCATTTTGAAGCTCTATGAAGGTACTTCCTTCACAAAGTGACAATCTGGTCAGAAACTTTGAAAAATTGCACAGGGAGCTAGGGGGATTGGATTGAGCTCATCTTTGGTATCCGTGTGTTATTTATCAATATTAATCACCTTCCAAATTGCAGCTCAAATGGAATTAGGAATAAAGCACTTCCTTTGCAAAATTTCAAAGAAGGCAGAAACTTGCATTGGATGGTGTGCCCAATTTTTGATCTGTGGAACATGAGATAAAGATGGAACTAGTGATTATATAGCAAGGACAATCTCCACAATTTATGTGGGAATTTTCCTTGCTATAAAAATAGTAGTTCCTTTAGAAAATAGTAAAAATGCAATATTGGTATTAAATAGGAAAAGGCAATTTTCCTTCTTTAATTAAGGCCAATATAATTGCCAGAGCTTGGATTAGGAATAATTATTAACTCCACCAATTCACATGAATTTACGAGATGTCTAGCTATGCCTTTGGATTTTATTCCTCAGAAAGGCAAAAAATGGAATAAATCACAATTCAAAAATATTGCAAGGGACTTGGCAATATTTTTGCATATCCAAGGTTGAAAAGGGTAGGAGGGTCTCTAGGAACAGATGGGATGATCAACATATCAACGAAAATGATAGCTCCTTTGTTATCACAAAGGACACATTCAAATTCCAAAAATTTGGAATTAGGGTTTGAGAGGATTTGAGCTGATGCAAATGAGGTCTTGCCCACTGATAAAGACATGAGCAAGTTTTGCAAGGTTGGAAATGACAAGAATTCTCAGGGTCATCCAACAAACTCAGGAGGAAGATTTTGAAAATGAGTGCCAGGAAGGAATAACAGCACAAAAATTGATAACCCAATTTTGGGGCTGTTACATACCTTGCAATCAAATTCCTCAACATTGAGCACTTTCAATTCATATGTTTATCCCCGTTGAAAACTTAACCTATATTGTCATCAATCATCAAAAAGAGGGAGATTGTAAGTGCATCTAGTGCTCCTTAGTGATTTTGGTGTATTGAACACTTATGGGTTAAGGGACTAATATGTTTGTGAGTGTACACCGGCTCTATAAGTCAATGAGGAGTTTGATATTTACAGTGAAAGTCGAACCCTTAAAATAAATGTCTTCGACTGAAGACTTTGGTTCTCCTGAAGACTTTGAAAGTGAAGAAATTGGTGTGACCATGAAGACTCGATTTTCATGCGATGAATCTGAAGCATGAAGACTTTTGTTTTCTTAGTTTCATTTTCTCTTTCTTGAGTCATAGGAAACACCGTACTGTTAAAGGGGGTCGAGGTATACTAAGGAAATAGATTTCCATGTGATGCTCATCTCAAAATCCTACACCTACCCAATCCTTCGAGTGAAGCCATTGGAAATCTCATATCAGTTCAGTCAATTTCTTCAGTGACAGAGATGAAGATCTTCTGGTCTCTGAGGAATTTGTTCTCACTGAGGAGTTAGGAATTCGCCAGTGCGGATTGCCTGCACAGTGAGGAACATGATAGCCCTGAGGAATTCAAACCTCAAAATATTTGACCGTTGCCGAGCCGCGTGCCAGCTGTTCCAAAATATCCTACCACCTAACGGTCATATCTGCCAAGGGCATTTATGTCTTATCATGTCGGGCTGCTCCCTAGGCTATAAATAGGCGACCCTACAACCAGTAGCTGGTTGGCTTCTCCGGGAGAAACTGACACTTGTCATTTGAGAGCATCCCATCCTCCGAGGACTTTGAGCGAAAATCATCTACTGAGGAAAACCCAAATCCCAAACCCAAACCTACAAAACCCAAAGTGATTGAGCATCACTGAAGAGATTGTTCCTGTGTGGAACCGACGCTTGTTACCTTTGAGGACTGTGTATCCTCCAGAAGGTTAAGCGTCATGTTCTTAGCATCCAAGAGGAATTGTGGATTGCCGAGTGACTAAGTCTGTGAAGGTTTGGAAGTCACCTGTGAAGACTAACCACTACTGTTGGGCGAGATCTGTGTGATCTTAGATCAAGGAGAATACGGTGAGGATTATGTGTCCGGGGCTGTGTGTCCTCGAGTTTAAATACTCAGCCACTCCAACCACACGTACATCTGTCACAGCAGTTGGAACTGGTCTACCAAATCATTGTCTTCACCAAGACAACTGGTTCTATTTCCTCAACCCTTTCATTTCCTCATTATGTGTTGATGTACCTGATCATTACTGCTTGAAGATATTGTCTGAAGACATTCTCTATTTCCTCAATCCTAATTCTTTAGTCTGTTTGTCTTCATCCTGCTTATCCTGTGTTTACGCTTTCTTTACTCTGTGTTTGTCTTTCATTTCATCATGATGACTGTGCTGTTACTCTGTTTTGCTTATACCTGAGTACTTATTCCGCTGCAAGTAGTTCTTCGCTTAGGAATTTCCTCACCCTTACATTCCTTAGTGAAGAATTCATAAAAATCGCCTATTCACCCCCCCCCCCTCTAGTCGACGTAACGCACTTTCAAAGTTCAACATCTGATAGGAATTCAATGCAGAGAAATGTAGTTTAGA
>NC_041393.1:739752746-739759250 GCF_002162155.2 Triticum dicoccoides | reverse complement strand
CAAAAGTTTTCTTCTAAAGAAAGATGCATCATGCTAAAAAGCTTGGTTCGGTGTGTGGCCTAGAGTAGCATGAGACTCTAATGTTCTCTATACATATTCAGAGTTTAACTAATTCAGTGCAAGTTTTGCTTATGAAAAACTGATATTTTCCTCATGTACTAATCCATTTCAACTGTGGGTGTGTTTAAAAAAGAGTTCAACATGTACTGAAAAATGCCTTCAAAAAACGAAGAGTAAATAACATCAGTGAGTTCTAGTACCTAAATTACAGAAGTTCACTGACAAAAAAAATATCAGTAAAAATATAGTGCTTCAACTAGAAGATCACTCATGCTATTTCCTTCATAGTTTCTCTGTTGTTTCAACTTTTATTTTAATCTTTTTGTTTGTAATTTCTTCATCTTTTTTTTTCTTTACAAATTATAGGCATGATACTTGTACTGGGACTAGAGTACAAGTATTACTTCCAGGCAAGTTCAAAATAAAACCACAAGCAAGTTCTTTGTCCATTTGGGCACCCTCCGCTGCTGTTGTTTGCTTCACCATGTGGCAAATAACTTGTTGCTGCACTTCACCAATCAGTTTGTCTGTAAGCATAGCAATGAAGTGGCATCATCACTGCGTTCCTCTGCCGAGGAGGATGTAGCAGCGGGGTTGAACTCCCCGTTTGTATCTCCTCTCTCTTATCTCTCACCTAAAAAAAATGATTGCTAATTTGATTTCTTGTACTGAACTATGATTTTCCATTGATGCAGAGAAGGTGATTGATTGTTCATATGCCCAATGAGAACTGACATTTTTTCTTAAGCTTTGATGTTACACTAAGGCTAAAGTGTTTTAGTTGTTACAAGTTGAAAACTCCACCACAACCTGTGAATGGAAGTTTCAATTTTGGTTGGGATAGTAGTGTGGGTAGACTTGTATTTCCTGTGATTGTAGAAGCATCTAGGGAAGTAACACAGTATTTATGTGAATTGTTGTCCGTTCCATGTGCATGTTTGATAAGTTCAAATTTTAATTTGAGATTTTTGACAAGATATAATAATAGGATTGCATTGTATAGATACATAAGTTCAGTACAGAGATGGTGATTTAGTTTGTCTTTTGTATGCACAAGTTCAACTTTTGTACGCTTTTCAGTTCATCTACTTCTGATGGTGAGTCTGATTTCCTTTGTGTTTCCATCTTCATATAATAGAAACAAGTGCTTGTGGTTATGCTTCAGAATGAGCACCGTACTTTCACTTGGTTAACATAAAACAGGATTCATCGTGGATGTGCTCATCATAAAACAGGATGAAGTTTATGATGCGTACACCTTTGCCTCTCCGTTGCTTCACCCTAAAAAACACGTGTATGTGCAGCTGTTTATTGCTTCTTGCTACCACTATTTTTGTAAATGATTTTGCGTGTGCACTCCAGGAGTGTATTTGTTTGTGTGGGTCAGCTGCTCAACAATATTGTACCGCCCAGTACATGTATTTCTATTGGGAAGGTTCAAAAATCAGAACTCAACAAGTTCAACATGGTGTATGACACAAAGGAGATCATCGAGAGGGCGCGCCACGACGTCATGGGCTACATCAAGCACACACTCACCCTCTTCACCGGTTTCCTCATTGTCCTCATCGTGTCCTCATCATCGGGGTAAGCACCCTAGCCACCTTGGCTGACTACTCATCCTCCACCCATGGTTGCTAAATCGATTCATTTTTATATGATGTGATCCATTGAGATGGTTGACGGTGCTGTGTTCCATTGCAGCTCAAGAACGCAGGCGACAAGTCTGAGGACAAGAAGAAGAGGAAGAGGAGGTCCTGAGAGTGTCATCTGTGCATCATAGATAACATCACCTCCGCCACTAGTGGCACCACCACTGCTAAGTACAGTATGTAGTAGGAATTAAGCTGGTGCAGTAACTTGGTGCCATGCCACCCTTGTTAATTCACACTCGTGGGATCCTGCTGTGAGTTTGCTGCTGATGAAGCTTTTGCAGACGTCGTGTGTGTTCCGGATCTCTTTTGTTCATGTTAGATAATCGAAACCTGAGATGATTTGGTTTGGTTTGCGAAGAACATTGCTACACTTCTTTGTGGTTGATCTAGTTTCCTCGGTTATAACCTTGTGACGTATCTCATTTCTTTTGCACTATATGCCAGCTTCCTGTACGTAAGTCCAACACATGTTCGGTGTAGTTTTTCTGTCTTGGTAGGTGGTGTTGAGCAGGGCCTGCCCGATTGTGATTGAGCAAGAGTAACTGAACTAAAATTTTCTACTGTTTCTGCAGTTTTTAATGTTTGAACTACTATTTTCATCAAAATGTTTGATCTAGCCTCATCGGTTGTATGTTCAAACATGAAGTCGCAAAACGCGAGAAGTCCAAAACATCGTAGCAAAAAAAATGAGTTTAAAGAAAACACAAAACGTTTTCTTTTCAAAAAAATATCATTCGGTTCAATGATATAATCCATGCAAGTTCGAGGACTATGAAAACCATAAACCATTGAAAATTTGGAGGAAAAGCCATACCAAAAAAAGTGAAGTCTAGTATGCGAAAACACCCTCAGTACAAACCCATACGGGCATCAGTTCAAGTACTTTTTTCGGAACCATTCAAAATTACTCTATGAAAAAATACCTCCTCTATACAAACACACACAGAGACCAGTACGAGTGCCGCCGCAATCGCCGCCGTTGTTAACCGCGCCCCAAATGTTGTAGCTTAGAGGACTTTAGAATGTTTAGTGTGTGTGCTCTACCGTCGTGTGCTAGTCCAAGAATACCTACCGTCACATAAGTCCATGTATTACTAAAATGGGAGTTCAAAAGAAAACCCTATAACACGCGCCGTGCCCCGGCCACATGCTCGGGACGCGAAAAAAGCTCAAACAAAAAAGGAAACCCCATATGAAAATTCAAATGGTAAATGTTCAAGTCTAAAAGGGGAGAAGTCCAAAACATCGCTGCAAACAAATATTTTCTTTTTGAAAAAACTGTCATTTAGTTCAACTATATATATCATGCAAGTTCGGGGACGATGATACCATAGATCGTTGGAAAGTTACGAGGAAAATCTTACCGAAAAAACATAGTAAAGTCCAGTCCATGAAAACCGCTCAGTACAAACCCAAAAATTGAAGATCAGTTCGAGTCCTCTGTTTTCAGAAGAATTCAAAATTAATCTATGAAAAATAGGAGTACTATAGAAGAAGAGAGAGGGAAAATCAGCTGCGACAAACAAGCACCCCGTCATGGATTACAAATATCCAACACAGTGCCATTTCGTGATAACATCATAAGCCTGCTAGAAGAAACCTTCAAAGACATAATGAATTGGCATCTAGAAAACTGATGTGCAAGATGAAAGGAACATGATTTATACAGTGCTAAATAGTACACCCCTCTTCACTCATCCATGTATTTACAAGCGTGTGGTCGAAAATAAGCACGAGATGGCACAATAGTTCCTAATTTTTCCTACCCTAATCAAAAGAATTTAGGCCTAACTATAGCTAAGCCGATAGTCCATTATTGATCCCAATCAAGAGAGACTGAAGATCGAGCAGCAGTAACTCACATGATCTCATCAAGAGTCAAAGGAGAAATGAAAAGAAGATTAACTCATGATCAAATGGTTGTTCGTACGTCCGTAGTACCATGTCCCGTATGCATCTTTGGTTTTGCTCAGAGTCAGAGACTCAGAGCCAGAGCGCGCCGGCGTCCTTGAGTATGGGCACGAGCTCGCCGGAGATGTGCACGGCCATGAGCCGATCGAGCCCGCCGAGGAGCCTCACACCGACGAACACCGCCGGCAGCGCGACGACGGCCTCGCCTCCAGCGTTCCCGGCCACCGCCGCAGCGAGCTCGGCCTCGTCGGCGACCTCGTGCACAGAGGGGTTCACCCCGAGCCCCTGCAGCAGCCGCTTCACCACGTGGCTGAGGCAGCACCCGCGCCTCCCCACCACCAGCACCAGGCTCTCTGCCACCGCCCTCCTCACCGCCTCCCCGCCGTCGCCCTTCGCCGCCGCGTCGGCGAGCCGTGAGCCCTCCCTCCTGGCCGGCCGCGCCCTCGGCCTCGGCCTGCTCGGACCGCCGCGGGCACGCCAGCAGCCGGCCAACGTTGTAGGGGATCGCCTAGTACATCTCGATCGGCCGAGCGACGTACGACGTGATCGAGCTCTTCTCTTTTCCGCTCGGTTTGCCGTCGCTGCGCCAAGTCCCCTGCCGGCATGGACGCGTATTTCTCTGCTTCCCCTGCGTTCCCTCATGCTCCGGTCGCCGCCTGCGTGTGGAGTTTTACCGCCACTCTACCATGTATGCGCAAGGGAGCAAGGCAAGAGGCACCCATCTCCTTCCGCTTCTCGCCCACGCCATGGCGTGCGCGCTCCTGTAGAGAAAAATAGCTCAGGGTTCAATGAGATGAAAATCATCAGTACAACCGCCTAAAATCGTCAGTCCAAGTTGAGTAATAGAATAATATTCTGTTTCACGAAATAGAATAACCCAGATGTATATATATATTAGCAGAATAGTTATTCTGATAACACTTTTGCAGTGCACACTCAACGCGGGGCACTGCATCCCTATGTCACCAGAAAAAACTGAATGCATTTTTTCAGCATTATTTTCGCTCCAGTTTCTAAACCGTTTGTCGGAACAAGGAGTATAATATACCGTTGGATAGCTATGCAAAATGTGCAGCCGAGCATATGACAGAATGCAGCGAGCGTATTTTTGTGATTTTTTCTAAACCGCGCATCGGAATAAAGCAAACGATATGGTGTTCGAAAGATATCGTCGAGCCGCATCTTTTTCATATGTGTTATTTTTTCTAATTCGTTACGGTTTAAGAGCAGTTTTAAATTTAGTAAATCGCGGAATTCTATTCTTTTTATTTTTTTACAATTTTTGTATTGTTTTCACTCCAGTTTTTGAACTGTTTGTCAAAATGAGACGTGTATACGCCATTGGAAAGCTACGAACGAGTCGCAACTTCGATATGTTTAAATGTTTTTGAGTTTGCTTACGGTTTTAATTTAATTTTGAAAATCGTGCGGCGGACGACGAGTGGTTGTGGCCGTTTTTTCGTAAATTTTTTGAAACCACGCGTCGAAATGATCCAAACGATGTGCCGTTGGAAAGATACCATCGAGACGCAACTTTTTCATGTAGAACACTTCCTCCAATTCTTTACGGTTTAAGAGCAGTTTAAAAATTACCAAAATGCGGACACTGCTTTTTGCGACACCCAAATCAGTGAGTGAACTTCATTCAACAGAGAACCGTACCACATCTGACGAAAACTGCATTGCATCTGACGGGCAAGCGAACTTCATGATTTGTTTTATTCAGACGTAAATTTTCTCAGGCGAGGAAATGGACCGCACTTCACATCGGGCATGAGTGGACCGCAACAATATCTAGAAGTGAATCGCATTACTCTTTTCATCATTTCGGTAAAAAAATTTCTTGCACTTACAAGATGAGCATCATCAGAGGACCGACCACACTGCATCAAATGGTCAAGTTAACTGCATTACTTTTATCTGCATACGTTTGTCCTTGATGTTTTTAATTGGCGCATGTTTTGCACTGCACAAACAAGACTACTGCACTGAAGGGGGCGGCACATGTGCACTGCACATACAATGCAAAAAATTGAAAACACACCATTATCACACGTTGATCACCGGGGGAGGGCAAAAAACTTCAACACAGGGGGATGCATCCCACACATCCAGGGGACATCTGAGCTGGAATTTATACTAGTGGTGTCACAACAAACTGAAATTTTACATAGACACTTCTCAATTTACAAAGTATAAAATGCCATCAACAGTGCAATGAACGTCTCAAGCATGACCCTGCATCGGGGCGTCGCGGGTGGCCGTTGCGGCCTGGATCCAACCACGGGTCGTCGTGGGGGTGTCAAAGCCCTACCGAACTGCACCATGCAAGATGCCAAACCGCTTGCCCGCGCAAACCGA
Source organism: Triticum dicoccoides (assembly GCF_002162155.2). NCBI lineage: Eukaryota > Viridiplantae > Streptophyta > Magnoliopsida > Poales > Poaceae > Triticum > Triticum dicoccoides. The sequence continues at coordinate 739,753,263 of NC_041393.1, read as the reverse complement.
GCTGCACGGGACGAGCTGTCGAAACTACACGTCGGTGGGCTCCGAGCTGCCCCCCTATAGATGTGGGATGCGGCAAGCTCCGACCGTGTCCAAACTGAAAAAACAAACCGAGCCCTCTTGTGAGAAGAGGAGTGCAGTCCACATGGTACATGCACGGCGGAACTGCATGGAGGAGCATCTCCTCTTCCCTTGTGGCCGGAGAGGAGCCGATCACTGCAACACCCATGCAACTGCACCACTGGCCAGGCGTCGGCGAATCGTGCATTGACGCATCCGTCCTCGTCGTGGCCTGAGGGGTGGGGGAGAAATCGCACAACAATGGTCACACTAAAGAAACAGAAAGAGCTGGGGTCGCCGGATCTGACCTTGAGCGGTCTTTGGAGGAGTAGGCTGGTCAGAGCAGCTCCCCACCGCCGGGAGCCACTGGGAAGGGGAGAGGTAGTTGCTGGGGCGTGGAAGGTGGTCGGGGCAGGGGCGCCGCCACGACGTGGGAGGTGGTCGGGGCGGGGGCGGCGTG
>NC_041393.1:739749532-739752362 GCF_002162155.2 Triticum dicoccoides | reverse complement strand
GGGGGCGGCGTGGCGGCGTAGGAGGTGGCCGGGGTGGGAGGTGGTCGGGGCGGGGGCACCGCCGCGGCGTGGGAGGTGGTCGGGGAGGGGGCGCGCCACGGGGTGGGAAGTGGTCGGGGTGAGGCTTCGAACGGAGAAGGTGGGTGGGTTAGGTGGTGGGGTGGGGAATGGATAAGGTTGTACGTGGGGCTGGGGTGGAATTTTTTTGCTTGCAGTTCGGTGGAGCTCGCGACGTGTTTTGTTTCGGTGTTAGCAGAATAAGCCAAGTGTTAGCAGAATAAGGTCTTATAGGGTGTTATTAGAATAGACCCACCCACCCTACATTGACCATGAGATTCCTACACCATGTAGCACTACATTGACCATCAGATTCCTACACCATGTAATGCTTATTAATAAATGTGTTGGGAAAAATGCAGCAAATGAATACTGGACGTACAAGTGTATGCACGGTTAAGCAACTAGCACGTTCCATTCCAGAGCAAACTAAAGTACTAAACCATGGAGTGCAAATACAGTGCAAGATGCCGATGAGAACGAATGGTGACTGGGGAGAGCATGATGCGTTCGCTTTAACAGATCAGTCATTTTTACACATTAGATATAAAGCATTCCGTTCTCGGTCATTTTTATATTAATTGGTTCTTCCTACCTACATCCTGCAATAAAATGAAAAAGCAGGGGGTATCTGCAAAAGTTCCACGACGACCGGTCCGGCCACCTGGCTGCCAAGTGTCGTCCTGTGATAGCCGCAGGACCAAATTATCACATCCATTGCAAGTTGGGGTATGAAGGAGTGCAGTTTTGCAAGTTTGACACTAAATCATCACATTATGTGCAAGTTGAGGTACCTATATAGTTTTGTCAAAGTCAAAGTTTGTTAAGTTTGACTAACTTTATATTAAAAAATATAAATATTCACAATATGAAATTAATATTATCATACGCGTCGTGAAACGTATTTTCATAATAGATAGTTTTAGTATTGTAGATGTTCATATTTTTTGTTATAAATTTTCTCAAACTTTGTGTAGTTTGACTTTCACCAAATTTTATGCGCGGATAAAAAGAAATGGAGGGAGTACTGATCACGCATGTTGCATTCTAGCAGTGCTCACCAAATACTCGACGCATGTAAGATAGGGCCTAAAAGTCAGCTAATCACTGGTCAGCTAATCATTAGTCCAAGCTCATCCAAACAGGGCCATACGCACAAGAAATAGGAAACTCCTTGAGAGAAGAAAGCGGGTCATGTATTAATAGTGAAGACCTAACTACTAGTACATGAGTAGGTTGAGAGCCCGGTTACAAAGATCCATACAACCAGCAGTGGGCTATATTATTAGCCTTGCTTTGATGGAGGATCAGAAAATAAAACTAAAACACTCACATACAACAATATTTTTTAACGCAGCAGTGTGATTTGATATTCATGCAGTGGAAATGAGTGTATTAGTGGACAAGCGAGGTAGGTTAGTACCAAAGCAACTTGGTGTTATGTTTACTTAGTCAGGCGTATTAAGCTATGTTTGCGTGTCCTTCTGTCCACATCCAATGGAGGACTTGGTCATCAAATGCTAACAATATATAATGTGGTTGGTGTGAAACTTTGGATGTAAATAAAACATTGAATACAAACATGTTTACAGACTTTTTTGCTTATGTCGGAAAACACTATGGCCCTGCTTGGAATGGGTGTAAATTTTTACACCTGTATTTATTTTACAGGTGTAAATTACCGGTCATCTCTAGGTTCCTGCCTGGAATGAAAACGACAGGAGGATATATGTATCCTAAACTAGCCAGAAACAAGCTGAAACGCTAATCCAATCGGGGGATCGTAGAATCCTATGTTTATGCTTTTGTTTTATGGTTGAACACACTAGGCATGTGATATATATATATTGCCGGACTTCTCACTCAATCGTCCACCAAACTGCTCACTCATTCTTTTCTGCAACGTTCAAAAACATCCCAAAAAAACAACCAATGGCGCCTTCAGAAAAGAATCGTTGTGCGATTGTGCTCCTAATTGTCATTGTGGCCTCCGGTATGTATGTGCACATGTATAAAGTATAAGTGAATTGTCCGTATCTCTCCTAGCACGTTAAGTCGTTTTGGTGTTAAATTGGCTGGTTCAGGCTACTTATATTAATATGTTGCTTCGATTAATTTTTCGGCTAATTATAACCACGTTCTTGCATCGGTGTGCTAGTATGTTCAATGCCGTGCATGCACGCAGTCGACATCCATCGGATTCTCTTTGCACACACACCTAAGCAGCAATTATTACAGACCATGCCTTGGAGTCAATGGCTACGGTTGGAATCGTGTATGCCAAGGTGAAAGGCCAACACCTTTTCTGGCGCTTGCGACGACTTCAAATGCTACTCTATTCCTACTGCTCGTATGAGATCGTTGCTGGTGCTAGCACTCCGATCCAGCCATTATCTTAAATATAAATTATCCCTTCCGGGCTCTTATGTTATAATACATATATAACATTTTTTAATAAACAGGAGGGGTTACAACCCTTGCGCTACGCTAGTTATATATATAGAATAATTAAAGAAAAGAGAGAAAAAAGAAGATCATAAGGATCGATTACAAAAGGGCAGCTAGCCACTGGGGAAAGTAACCTTTCTTTTCTCTATCTATGGATAATCAAGGGATGTTTTTCTTGAAAACTGCTCGACGGGCGTGCCACGTTAGCTTAAAATACATTCATTACTTGTGTTTGCCTAGTGGTACCTACCAGTATTAGCTTAGTTGTGTTCTTACAAATGAATTTGTTGGACTTGTGGATCAAAATAAATTTGACTTTTCTCGA
>NC_041393.1:739732462-739749065 GCF_002162155.2 Triticum dicoccoides | reverse complement strand
AAGCAGAACCACTAAATTAAAAATCCCAACACCGAACTTTTAGTCACTTATAGGAATATTTACATTATATATATATATATATGCAAGTGAGCTCATGGTTTTATTGTATTTATGAAATACGTACATATTTGTACGTGAAATAGAGTATGCACAAAATATGATACATACTATCGAAAATGTAGTATATATACTACCTAAACAATCTTATATACTACATACTACGCGTACATACACTCCAATATGATAGATACTACCTAGAACGTATCAAACAAAAGTGGGAGTAACTACACCCGGTAGTAGGAAAAATGTGTCCTCTATATATATATATGGTGATACTTTTCATCACCCAGGGTGCAGACTAAGTTATTCTTCACCCGAGGTAATCTTATGATCACTTCATAATTAAATTACATTTGGAATTCAAATAGTTACATTCTATTGATTCACTATGTAAAATTTGGCATAAGAAAATAGAAATATAGGTCATAAGACAAGAAAATTTGCAGTTTATGCATATTTTTACACTATGTTTTTACGTTTGTAATTTTACATAGTATAAATATTTTTTACGGCGATTATATATTTTTTTACGGTCCCTTTTTACGTCGTAAATAAAACAAAACTTACGAAACGTAAAATTATGGTGTATTCCGGACTTCTCACTCGACCGTCCACCAACCTGCCTGCTGATTCTTTTCTTCAACATAAAATACTTCCAAAAAAACAACCGATGGCGCCTTTAGGAAAGAATATCTCTGGTGCCGTGCTCCTAATTGTCATCGTAGCCGCCGGCCGGTATGTACGTGCACATGTATGAAGTCTCTCCTAGCAACTAAAGTTTTGGCATTGGATTGGCTGGTGTATGCAACTTAATATGTTGTTTGGACTAATCTTTTTCAAAAGATGTTGTTTTGATTAATCTTTCGGGTAATTAACCTGATTCTTGCTTGTGCTAGTATGTCCACTGTGTTCAATGGAGTCTCCATGCGCGAAGCCAAGTAATTGCCGGCACCCGAGCGGCAATTATAGAGGACCGTGCTTTGCCTTTACCGACGGTTGTGATACTACATGCCAACATGAAAGCTCCGATAACAGGTGGGGCGAGTGTGACTGTGACTTTAAATGCTACTGCTATACATGCTAGTCTGAGATTGTTATTGTTGCTAGCGCTCCGATACAGCCATGATGCAGTTATCCCAGCCTGACGTTTCTTAAAAATAAATGTGAATTACCCCTTCTTGGCTCATATGTAATAGTAATACACACTCTCCATACTAAAAAATAAAGTCGTTTGAGTGTGAGACTCTATTCAAATGTGAAGTTGTTTTACTTGCACAAACTGTATTTTGGACGAGGTTACCCCTGCCCGGTCGTTTCGTATCCTGCCAGCTGTCATCAAGTCCCGATTTAACATTAATCGTGCCTCGCGCCGTGTTGATAGAAAGAGTCCCTCGCGCCGCGCATGGAGGCCGTCGCGTCGTAGGACGTCATGGCAAAGTCCGTCCATCGAGCCAGACTCCATCCCACCATAGATCGTTGTCTCACCAAACCCATCGTCGGAGTCTGTCAAGGCATACTCCATCGCGCCATAGATAGTCGTCTCGCCAAACCCATCGCCTTCCTCCTCGCCGATGTTTGTCCGTCTCGTGCGTGCGTGCTACAGCTACAGCACAGGTGCAGGGTTGCCGATGCAGATACACGCATCGCCTACATAACCTGGAAAGCCAAGTCGCTGGAGCAGATCCCGGCATACGGGAAGCTAAGTCACTGAATTAGAGTAGTATTTGTTCGATCAAGATTAACGGGCTGTTTCATTCGGATGATTGTAACCTAACTTATTTACGGAGGGTAATAGATATCGTTGGATAGTGTTTGTTTTAAGCCTCGTGTAATCGGATAACGCGGTAATGGATACCCGACTTCACAAAAGCGATAACGCTCGAACCACGATACTTTCAATCATGCCTAATAAATCATACCACGACTACATCTCGAAATTAATCTTTCGCAATGCTCATGCCTGCACATAACAATCTTGTTGCACAGATGATCTCAAGATCATGTTGCACTAGATTTGAACCACAACTGACAGGAATTAGAGCAAACACACCTTGAGTAATAAATATGTCAAACATAGTAGTCTTGTATTTGCTGGAGAGAGCACTAGGGCTTCTTCTTCTTCTTCTTCTTCTTCTTCTTCTTTTTCTTCTTCTTCTTCTTCTCTGGTTTGCTCCTGCTGCTTGTGGAAGGAGCCGGAGAGCTCTTCCGGTGGTTGGCTGTGCTGTCTAGGATTGGGGAACTAAAGGTGATGTGCATGTGCACCCATTATCACTTAGTGTCCCATAGGGACTTCTCCTCTTATATATTTTATAAGCACAATGCCACAGGGGGACCCACCTGTCAGATGATATTTGTGTGTGTGCGCTCCCAATCAGGGCAAAACGTCATACTGTAGCAATTCTGAAGCTACTGTTGCTACACTGTAGTAGCCTTACACTAATAGGGGAAACCTTAGACACATAATCTTATTAGTAACGCTGGATAAAAATCCCAACCGTGTTGTTGGGAGGAGAGGCAAAAGGAACATCATTGGAATGAATGGAGTCGCCAACGAGGAAGACTACGATCAGTACGGCAACCCAATGAGGGAAGATGATGATGATGATGAAGTATACGTCAAAATAAGAATCAATACTAAATTATCTAAGAAAAATTGTACTCCATGGAAAAGGCAAAGTCACAATGAGGGGCTCAATCATTCTTCAACGAACAAGAAGGGAAAGAAGCTGACTCAAAAACAAAAACGTCAATGCTGAGGAACCGTATGTTATCGGTCAAATGATGTAGTATATATGTTCCTATTTTGTATACCTACTTAGCCATTATTATTTATGGGTCCAATGATGTAATATATATGTTCCTATTTTGTATACGTACTTAACCGTCAAATGATGCAATATATATCGCCTTCCCTTCTTTCACTGCTCTCAGAATAAAGGAAAATAAACGAAATAAACAGGAAAACTGTTATATAGGTACTAGTTATAGCACCGGCGCTTTTGTGAGAAAAGAGCTACAGCTAGTCAAGATAGCAGTAGCGGTTTCTAAGAAAACCGCTATAGCTACCTGGAGTAGCTATAGCGCGTTTCTCCTAAACGCTCTACTGCTATTCCCACTTAACCCCCAAAATCCCCACTCCTCTCTTCGTCCCGCCTCTTTTCCCCAAAATCCCCACACTCTCTCTTTCCCCGTTGCGCCGCTGGAACCCTGCCCTCGCCGCACCGCTGCGCTCGCCCCCGACTCCGACCCCAATCCCAGCACCGGCTCTGGCCCCGGCGCTGGACCCCGACCCCTCCCAACACTACAGAAAAATACACTTCTGTGATGATACGTGTTTGTCACAGTAGGTTGCGTTTTTTTTCATGCATGTACATCCATGACAAATTTATGACAGAATCAAGATAGTCATACCTGTGCTGTCATAGAAGTGTTCCATAACATTACCAAAATTATCATCACGGAAGTGTCCACTTCCATGACGATAAATTGCGCGTCACAGAAGTGCTTTCATCAAGGGTGACCGACACATGGCATCCACCGTAACGGAACGCCGTTAAGCTATCGGGTCGGGTTTTGGATCTGATAACCCGTTAACAGGCCCGACCAATGGGGATTTTGCACGTGTAAAATCATCATTGGCCGGAGGAGACACGTGTCAGGTCCGCGCTGGCACAGGTGTCACTCATCCAATGGGTTAGACGCACCTATGATATGTTGACACGTGGACGGGCCCATCAAGTTTAAATGGGCCAGCCCAACTAAAGGCCCACAAGATTTTGTGGACCATAATGGGCTGGCCGAGCTAAAGGCCCACGAGATTTTGCGGACAATAATGGGCTGGCCCAGCTAACGGCCCACAAGATTTTGCGGGCCATAATTGTAGGAGATATGCCCTAGAGGCAATAATAAATGATATTATTTATCTCTGAGTTCATAATTATGTTTATGTTCCATGCTATAACTGCAATCATTCTCGATTCTGCAATATCCACGAGGCTCGAAGGAAGACTCATATGCACGTGTGGAATAATAAACGGCAAGAAGTATTTCTAGTTTGGACTCTAAGACTAGCTCAAGTGTTGCATGATGGTTCCGTTTTCCTGATCATGGGCATGTCTATGCCAGCAACTTTGAGGGCACAATGTTACAAGAACATTTGTGTTAAATCGACCCTGTTTGATGTTATGCTATGAGATTCATTTGTCACAAGTTAATGGTAAATAACACAGAGATGGTTAACGTTTGCATGATTACTTAGACCATGAGAGTACCAAGTTTCTTCATGCTTGCTTCATGAACTTTGGGGTTTGTTAACCGTAATCCGTAAATGGGTGGCTATTACGGCGGCTTACGGGTTCATGGAAAAGTGTGTCAAGTAACTTGATAGCTCAAGATTGGGATTTGCTCCTCCGACCATCGAGAGATATTCTCGGGCCCTCTCGGTGTTATGGTATCCATCATCATCTGGCCAGACACAGTGTGATTTGATCACAGGGATGCCGGAACACGGAAACGAGAAAAGAGAACAAAACTAGTAACGAGGTAACTAGCATAGTGGACAAATTGTTGATCCACGGGGATGCAAGTAAATCTCACCTCGGGTCTTTGTAACATATCGTGAAGCAACAGGAATAGCACACGGCAACTGGAGGTTCACTCGAATATTCATTCATGTGGGTATAGGGGTCAATATGGGTGTCCACGACTCCGATGTTGATCATTGATCGGAAGGGGTTCTGGGTCATGTCTATACTTCACCGAACCTATAGGGTCACACGTTTAAGGGTCATCTATCTGCTGAATACTAGACAGGGAGTCTGAGAGAAAATCACCAAAAAAGTTTCGGACACCGGAAAAGTTTCAGACAGCAGAATCGTACCGCAGAGAGAGGTCATCGGATGAGTTTCGATGATACCGAAAAGTTGTTTCGGGATATACCATTAAGTCAAATTGGTTTTGGCAAATGCCTGATAATTCTTGGAGGGTGCCAGAATCATTCTGGAAGCTTTTTGGAAATTTTTGAGATAAAAACCAGAAATGTTCCGGAGCTGCCAGAGCCACTTCAGATGTGTTTCGCAGATGAAAATCACTAAAACTGGAATTGTTTCAGAATGCGTTGAAAATTATTATGGTGGGTACTGGAAATGTTCTAAGCCCACATAAATATTTTCAGTTCGAACGGACGCTGAAAAATGTCGTCGTGAATAGTGAAAGTGCTTTTTGGGATATTTTATGGAAAGCCACCTTTTGGGGATTTTCCCAAAAGGCTTCTAGAAGGACTTAGGGATCAAGGAACCCCCTTTGGGGGCCCCCATGAAGGTGGGACATTGGAGGGTGCAGCTCCTCCATGGGGCTCCACTTGTCATCCCTTTATGCCTTTTATACCCTTTGTGTGTGACATAAAGTGGGGGCACTTTTGGTATTTCAGAATACCCATCCTACCCCTTGGTTTTACTATAAATAGGAGGTGAGGGAATAACAAAACCTCATCCCTTGCTCTCATACACATGCCATGCATTATCTGGCTTCTTCTCTCCCTCCCACGAAAAGAGTTTCGTAGAGCCGTAAGGCTGTCTGGGTTCCGGCAGGAACTAGTTCTGGACGGCGAAGCCCTGCCGGATAGATGACACCGTATGTGTGCAACTCTGTAGAGAGATTGTAGTTTTGGTCTTAGTTCATGAGTGCCTCCCGAAGGGCTGTCCATGTGACCGTCCGGGTTTTGAAGGTCCTCCCGAAGGGCTGTCCGTGTGACCGTTCGAGTTTCGAAGGTCCTCCTGAAGGGCTGCCCGCGACACCGTCCGGGGGAGGGGGGGGGCTGTTCGACCGCCTCCTGGAGGGCCGTCTAAGGAGCAGATGAGGGTATACATCCTCGCGGTTGGGAGGTTGTAAATCCTAGCTGCGGGGATCTGCACAGCCGATCGTCATCGGCTCTACTTCCCGCTGCGCTACGAGTCGGTAACGAAAAAGATCAAACCATGTATGCAGTCTCCATAGTGGTCCTGGGCTGGTGCGTAGGTCGGAAATTTTTTGTTTTCTGCTGCGTTACCCTACAATAATGGGCCGGCCCATTCCCATGCCCACAAGAATTTGAGGACCCTAGTAGGCCGGCCCATTAACTGGCTGCCATGTTTTGGGCCAAATGCCGACCCATATTTGATTCAGTCCATTAATGGCCTGCCGTGTTTCGGGCCTAATAGTGGCCCATATGAGATCCGTCCCGTTAAAAGCCTACCACATTCTGGGCCAAATTACGGCCCAGATCAGGTACGACCCTTTAAGAGGCTATGGGCTCAATTATGGCCCATATAAGATTCGGCACATCAACTGGACACTATGCTTTTGGGCCCACTTGCTAGAGGCCCACTTAGTAATTCGGCCTGACATTAGTTTGGCCTCTTAAGGACCTGTTTAACATTTCGGCCCTATATTAATTTCAGCCTGTTAAATGCCCATCATATAGTTGGGCCTAACTACGGCCCGGTTTGCATCCGGCCTGCTCGCAGCCGATATCTGATTGGGCCAAACAAGGACCGAGACAATTTTGCCCTGTTAAAAGCCCGTGATTTGATTCGCACAATCATGGGACGGGGTTCATTTCGGGCTGTTGCCAGCCCGTTAGCTGTTCGGCACATTTCAGGCCCAACCTACATCGTGATTGCATGATGGCCCGATTATGTACCGTAATTTTATGGTTTGGCCGGTTTACTACAAAGACAGGATATATATACAGTAAAATAACTGCAGCATCGTGAATAAGAAAAGACCTATACTATACAATAAAGAAATTACAGCATATTACATCCATTGGGCATCAAAGTTCACCACTATGATAATAAAGCACAAGCAGATAGCAGATTACATACGCTGGGCATCAAAGATCGCCACCAGTGCAAATAAACACGCCGACAAAATAATATACAAAACCGACAGTACTTCAATAGAGTTCAAGAAAGATTAGCCCTGCTGGGGAGCTGCAGCGCAAGCAGCTGAGCAAGATGATGAGACTGCGCTGTTTCAACACTTAAATCTTCCTCACTCTGAAAGATAAACAAGCAGATAGATGACAGGTTTTGCACATAAAAGTATCAGTGCTGACAATTCATCACATTTCTTACTAACGAATAAAGTGACACAGTTTAAAATTGCATTAACACAATATGGTATTGTTTAGTTCAAGACATGGCAGGAAATGACATTGTGAAGGAGTTGGCAGCTTCACGACACCACTGGATTACAGATCAAGAACTCATAAGTATCAATGGTTAGTGTGCTGTCACTTTATCCCATTTCAGATTGGCAAATAAAGAGACAGTTTAAATAGTACTCCCTCCGTCCGGAGTTACTTGTCATCAAAATGGATGTGTCTAGAACTAAAATACATCTATATACATCCATTTCAATGACAAGTATTTTCGGACGGAGGGAGTAGTAGAATGATATGGCATTGTTCATAGTTAAGACATTGCAGAATATGAAATTGTGCTGTAGTGGGTAGGTTCACCACACCACTAGATTACGGATGAAGAACAGAAGCATACATGCAGTGCAAAAGAAGATCACTTGCTCTGTATAGTTTAGTTTACATGGTATGAATAAGGAACTTGGTTGTATAACTGAAAACTTAAATTGAGAAAGGAAAAACTTTTGTTTATGAACTACATAATAAACTTTAAACATGCAATTTGATGCAAACACCAAAAATAAACAGCTGTTATAGTCCTGCCTAACCAAATATATACAACAAAGTTTGAAGGCTTGAGATGGACAAACGTACATTATTGGTGAAGACAGGCTCTATAAAGGCCTTGTCCATGCAAATGGGGGGGGGGGGGCAATTCAAGAAGTTTACCACAGAATCTTCTTCATAAGCATTGCCTTTATTCTACATTTTGTTAAGAGTAAATATAGATGTGATAATATACGAAAAAATGGAGAATATTTAAGATAAGATAAAGAGTGATGCTACATAACCAAGTAGCTATAAATGTAACTGCAGTGATACAGGCAAAAGGTATAGCCAAGAGCAATGCACAGCTAAACTTCTTCAGTACCAACCTTATGGTAAGAGTAAATATAGATCTGATGTGTAGAAAAATGGAGGGCAAAGGAAAATAAGCTGCAGAGTGATGGTACATGAGCAACTACCTGTCATTATAAGTACACTGATAAAGGACAACATGTACTTACAAGAACAATGCAGAGCTAAAAAGACATTGGCATTGGATATATTCTACACTAATGTAACCATTCATACAGATCAGATAATTTGGAGCGAACAATTGATAAGCAAGCTATCATGCATACTGCTGTCACATAATGAACCAGGTATGTGTGCAAGTACAGTGATATAGGACAATAGGTACTAACAAGAGCAAAGCAGCGGGCAGCATATTTGCGATATCCTGTCGTTCTTTTCAAACCGGAATTCTTCTTCGAGCAGATTTCCTGCAAACAAGATCCGTAAGGCACATGCGGAAAAGTAGAAGTTCAAATTGTCATGTGATTTCATAGACAATACCTCATCCTGGGAACGAGACCAGTGCATAACAAGGTTGTTCCATTCAATGTCTTCTAAATTTAGCACAGGAGACTTCACCAGAAATTCGTTTATAGATTTGCCACCAAAGTGTGATTTCCTGGGGTAACACCGATACTGCTGCAATGCTTCCTTGAAAAGCACAAGCAAGCTTTGCTCGTCATGACTATCCAGATTGAACCTTGCCTAGTTACAATAATGTAATGTAAATCATTGATGTGTTCAATCAGCAGAAAACCAGAAAATAATAACCATGAATAACAGCACTTACACGTAAGTTGGACAGGAAGATGTGAAAATGGTGTTTGTCTTCACAATAATCTTCCCATGATGGGAATATATGCACGTAGTCCCTAACAACATTGAAAGCATTGTCTTTTAAACTGGGAATAAATAGAATGGGGTTCCAATCTGCAGGAATTGGCTGTCTCTACAATTGGCATAGGTCTTCGGCCAGTGGACTTGCTGTACTTTTTGCTGGAGTGGGATTTTTTTGTGGTACAGCTGGTGCTATGGCAAATGAAATCGGTATACCTTTTGCTGGAGTGCAGGTCCTGTGTGGTGGGGCTAGTGGTGTGGCAAGTGAAGTATGGGTACAGTCTGCTGGAGTCGGTCCTACGTTTTGTGTCACTGGTTGTACAGCCAATATAAGTGGGTGATGTCTGATTTCTCCGGCACCACCACGTTTTTCAAGGACTTTGCTGGTGTTCCTTCAGGTTCGGCAATCACGCTCTTCCTTTTTGATGTCTGATGCACACGAACAACATTTGAGTGGAAAAACATGGTAGATGACAGATGGAATATGTATTGATAATGGATGGGCATGGCATCTCGACATATATGATGAGTAAACTAAGCAGATGGCGGTGCAACAAAGTAGAAGAAATGCAAGACAACATACGCAAGATACCCGCAATCAATAAAACATTGCCAAATTAGAACAGGCACCTTGATGGGTGAACAGGACAGGCCATCTGCCTTTAACTCCTCGAGGTTAGAATAGTCATTAGGATCATATTCTGAACAAGAGCCAACAGGTGGGGAGCGTATGAGTTTCATTGCATCCAGAATGGCACTCAATGCCTTGGTGCCAATTTTGTAAGTCATTGCAGTGTTTAGCTTCAAGAGTGGACTGCTGCTAGTGCGACACAAAGTAGCTACACAGATCATAGTGTAGATATAACGGGAAAACCTTAAGCATCAGAGTAAAATCGGCAAAGTGGAACTTGCTGGAATATATGTGCTAGTATTGCCGGTACGGCTAGAAAGGCTTCGGATACCAGCTCTCTTCAAGTGAAGGTGCGGTACTGTTAATATCAGTATAAACAGGCCACTACTAATCCTATTCCTATGTTTACAAGATCCTACGAATCAAAGAGGCTCAAAGTGTCCATCACAACTGACCGTACCTCTACACTGCAAATGTCCCTGCTCATCTTCAGTACAAGGAACATACTGTACTACTAGAATGCTCCCTCAGTTCCAAAATATAAGTCTTGGTAGAGATTTCCACTATGGATCACATACAAATGTATCCAGTTACATTTTAGAGTGTAGATTCACTCATTTTGCTCCATATGTAGTCCATGGTGGAATCTATACAAAGACTTGTATTTAGGAATGGAGAGAGTACATATTAAAGAAGAACGGAAGAGGAACATGGTAAAGAAGAGCAAGCAGATTTTGGATAATAAAATGTTGGTTGTGCAGTGCCCACACATGATGAACCAGAGCGCATTAAGAATGCAACTCCCAGCTGTCTCTCGACCATTTCAGGCGGTTGGATGAAGATCCTACGTCTCCTAACCCTTCTTCTTCCTCGTCTCTGATTCTTCCCATACAGAACACCGCACGGGCTGCCGGCCGGACCACCAACCCCCACCGCCTGTGTTCCTCCGCCACCGCCACCCCCCACCCGCGTCGAGTTTTCTTTGTTCAGCGAGGCCCGACAACCACCCGAGCCCCTTGGATCGCACCGGCGAACTCCGGCGAGCTCTGAAAAATCGACGGACCCAATTTTGAAATTTAGGCTATTGTGATTTAACTAGTGTGGAATATAAAAGGGGAAAACCATAAGCATTGGGAGTATAGTGTTGAGCGTGCCATGGCGGATCTGAAGGTCCAAACCGGACAAAGGCAACTTCACAACCAAGACAAGAATTTAGAGTAAAGCAGTGGCGATCTATTTTTTTACTGCGATAAATAAGTTGAGCAGATACGAAAGAGTACCGCCTCTGGTGCGGCGCCGTGTACGCATCTGCTGAGAATTTGACGGTGGTACGGTAGCGATGGCTGTCGGCGGCATGGAAGAAGATCTAGGAGGGTAGACGATGGCGGCGGGGCGCGGTGGACGAGATAGTCGTAGGAGCGGCGCCGGCAAGGTGGACGACGGCGGGGATGAAGAGAGAGGACGGGATGCAAGGATCCCGGTCCGAAGGTGTGGATGAGAGAGGTCGATCTCTTATAATGGACGGCGGCGTCGGGGTATCAGCTCCGGCATGGTGGAGGAGGACAGCGGTGGATGGGTTGGCGGACGGAGGAGGGTGGGGTGGGGAGGGTGTTTTGGCACCCACGGAGTACGAATGGGGAAAAGGGAGGTAGAGAGGAACGGGGGGAACCATGTATTCAGGGCGCGCTTGTCTCAAATGCGAGGAAATTTACAAACTTAGCCCCTGTTTCAAATTTCTACTACATCACAGCAACATTAGTCGGTTGGGGATAGGACGGTAATCTCGCATACACCGAATATTTGCTGACGAGAGTTTATTTTTGGCGCCCACCGTGTATGAATATGAATCAGGGAGGGAGTCAATTTTGGCCGAGGTCACACCATGTTTTGGCGCCCACCGTGTATGAATCCGGGTGAGAGGCGGTTACGTCACGTTTGGGTGAAATTACAAACCTACACCTATCGAAACCTATTGATATCCAGCGGATAGGCTTTGCGTGGCAGGGATAGGCAGTAGTGATTTCCATCTCGCAGATTTTGGTTTCGGGCGGTTACTGCGACTTTCCCCGCTTCGTTCAAATTTTGCATAGTGCACATTTACCGTGCCAACTCAATTCGAATCCCGTTTGTATTCTACTATTTTTTTGGGCGGGATCCATTTTCAATTGGAATTACATTCTATATACATCATTTTTTTATATATACTTTCAAAAGCACAACAAAGAATTCTGCTCCTTTATATGTATAATATGATTTACAAATACAACGATCTCGAAATCTTAAGGTTGAATTCGAAAAAATTTAACCAAATTATGTTCTACTAAAATGTATGGATCAGTAATATCTACATATTAAATTACATAGATGTATGTGAATTCATATGAGTATGCATGTTTGATAGATCAATTTTGGTTCGGGTATGGATTACATGTATCATCATCTCGAATTCAAATATTTGAATCCCTTTTTTTTTCACTCCTTTCACGCCATCTCTATCACATGCATGCTCCTTCAGGTAGCTATCACTCTCTTTTCTCCAGCTCACCCGCACGCTCACTTCATGTTTCTCCTATCCTCGCAAACATGGTCTCTCGACGTCTCCCTTGAGAAGTGTCACACTCTCCCTATCATTATACATTACACAGTTTTCATTATCTCTCACGTCTCTACTGTTCTCTGGTATCACTCGGTACCTAAGCTTTTTTTTCACCGCCACACACACAGTCTCCACTCGTCTTTCACTTTGTCTTTCTCTCTATGGGATTCTCTCACACACCCTATATGTCTCTACATATGACTCATACCACTAAAATTACTCTCTCTCTTTCTCTCCTGTAGACACAACATTTATTGCGGTCATCTTTTTGTTTCCATCCCAGACTGACACCGATCAAACAACCCCGACTACTGTCTCCTCTCTCTCTCACACAGACACACACACGCAACTCCTGCTTCCACTCCCCTTCCCGACTACCGTCTCTCTCTCACACACACAAAACTCTTGCTTTCGCACCCTGACTCGTATTTCTCTCACAAACATTTATCGACTAGCTAGCCTCTAGATAGGTTTATACACCTGCAGACTCATGCTTCCACCATCGCATACATGTCTCTCTCCTGCTCCTTGTATCTATGTAGCTTTTTCTTCCCTTCTTGAGACATGCCCTCTCGATCGTGAACACACACACTATCGCCTCATTTTAAGCTGATACCTATCGCACACACACTACTTGTGTCTTTCTCACACATGCACTCCGTCCTCCTCCACTCTCCCTCTCTCTCACACAAACATGGGCTTTTTGCAACAACTAGCAAGATGCCCATGTGTTGCACGGAACATCAAGATGCATTTGTATGAGTAGTTTATCTTGTGGGGGAAAAGGATGAACGAGGGAAGACCTTATTTGCAAATGTGGAGAGGGGTGTGGGTATCTTTTTGTAAAATTGTCATAGTTTCCTTCCTATCTGTCAGATATAGATCGGACGGCCTATATTGCAGGATGGCAGGCACACGATCATCACCGACAATGCTTTTTATAAGAGTAGGGATAAAAAATAGAGTTGGTGATGATGGTGGGCCTGCCATCCAGCAATGTAGGTCGTCCGATTTATATCTGACGGATCGGAAGGAAAATATGGCAATTTACCCACACTCTTCACCACATCTGCAGATAAGGCCTTCCATCGTTCATCCTTTTCTCCCACAAGATCTTGATGTTCCGTGCAATGCACGGGCATCTTGCTAGTAAGAGTAGAAATTAGACATATACCACTTCTCGAATCTTGAAACCAACAACATTCCTCCCTTATCGCATCAAAACCGCCAAAGGAATATATTTTGAGTGAAACATAACATATTTTTAGTGATATACGTATTTTAAAACTAGACTTTTTTTTCTATCAAATCGGTGATTATGTATTAATCTACTTTGATCGTGTGGCAATGCATTGGCACATTGCTAGTAGTTATTATATTTTTTGGACACCAGACAAATTGTGGAGTAGATATACAAAGACATGAGGTGCACGCACGCAATCGGCCTCTCGCTGTCTCGCACACATGAGTGTTACGTAAAGGCGACGTTAACAAATAAACCCTAAAACCCTAGGTACACGATTACTGCATTCGCGGGTACCGGGTACGTGGTGGAGCACCTTTGTAGGATTTGATGGTCGGGACCTCATGTGAATGACTTGGAGCGCGGTGGCTCGCCAGTTGCCACAGATCGAGTAGCCACGTTTAAAATATCGTTTTTTAGCGGGGTTAAGAGTTCTGATTTTCAATGGCACGTTATGAGTAGTAAGTAGTTTTTAGAACGATTGGTATGGAGCGAAAATGGAATTCATAGTACTACGTACCTCCTTGGCGTATGGTTGTATGGGTTTATATTACGAGATGTTGAACCTGGTAGTTCTAGGGCAAATACTATGGTTTAAATTTAGATGCTGGTTTTCAGTAATCGGAAGGGGAAACCCTTCTTTGATTAAAAAAAACTACTACCTCCATTCTGGTTTACTAGTCCCCATTGTACTTTGGGTCAAAGTTTGTCCATGAATTTTACTTGTAAAATGTGAATGGAAAATGAGATTTTGTTATACCCAAACAAAAAAGGACTGGAGGGAGTGATTGCTCTGACACGGACGCGACCTCTCATAGCGCAGGCATTGAACCGGCGTGTCGGCCGAGAGGGCCGCACTCGCTGCAGGCCCGGCTGAGCATGCCTGCTCGCCGCGTGCAACCAGCTTAAGACTGCCCCGCCTGCCTTCATTGAATCCGCGCGTGTGCCGGCAACACGTCCTTCAGCGAGCCGACATGCATTTTAGAACACAAAAATGACTAAAATATAATTAATTTACGCATGGTCTTGACTTGTTGTGCTCGAACTGGTAGCAGGAACTAGTAGAGGTTTTTCTTTATTTATAACTCTCCTCGCATTTTTTTGGCTTTGAAGTGAATCATGGTTGTGGACATTATGTATGAATGTGCAGATATTTGTGAACATGAGTTTGATGTGGAAGTTGAACTTGGAATGCCGGGCTTGCGCGTGAACTATACCATGTCCAATGCTTCGTCTATTATTGTTTGGAAAGTAATTGTTGTTATTACATGACCCGAAAAAACATTTTGTGCCACATCAGTAGATGCACAGACATCACAACAGGCACGCTGACTGGATAAACATTTGAACCTAGCTATTATGAAGGAAATTTTGTATTGACAACAGTTTTAGATAGCAGGAGACGACTAGCCTGCTCTGCCTCTGCTAGCTTATTTCTGGCTTCTTCCATATCTACTTTGGCTTGGGTGAAGAGAGCATCTGATTGCTCTTTTCGCTTCTTCAGGAACTCAGCTACATTCTCAAGGGCTACTGCACGCTTTCTTCCAGCCTTTACTAATGCCACGAGGACACGAACAGCTGACGACTCCACCTGGCTTGTGTGTAATCCAGCATCATCTGGAAATTTGCACCTTGTGTCTAATCCAGCATCATTAGGGAACTGGCACCTTGTGTGTAATCCAGCCTCATTTTGGAAACATGATCTCGAGGTTGACCATACTTCCCTCCTCGTAGGAACTGCATCCTGACATGAAGTTACTTCTTTTTTAGATCAATACTTAGAGAAACCTAGATCCATTTAGTAGAAGCCAGATAAACAGAACTCGGAGAAGTGAATTCAAAAGGAAAAGAAATATAAAAACAGACTACAAGGTGAGAACACCCACTTCCTATATCAAGTTAAAAATGAAAGCATTAGGACGATTAAGACTCTTCTTATTAGACATCGAAGAACACCACGCTTAAGAGAAACAAAAACTACAACATATACACATCGAAGAACACGAGGCTAAATGAAAGTAATTGAAAGGGTGTTACTTACCAAAGCTCGTTTTACAGGTTCGGTGCAGCTCCTCCTTAACTTGCCATGCTCCTTGAAGATGTCCCGAATATCCCGTGTTTGGTCTTCATTGCTCCTCTGCATGTGCACACTCGTGGTTTTAAAATCTCAACATGGCAAGAAAAATACTACTAGTAATACTCGCGCATCTTGTGGGCAACATTAAAGCACTTGTCTGCCATGTTAGAGCATCTCCAACAGAATCGCAACGCGCCGGCGCTTTAAAAAAGCATTTACAGTGCTGAGATCGAGAAGTAGATACTAGAGAGTAGAGGATAGTTCTCAGCATAGATAGATAAAAAAAGATACCCATACCCCTCTCCAGATTTGCAAATAAGGCCTTCCCTCGTTCATCCTTTTCTCCCACAAGATAAACTACTCATAGAAATGTATCTTGGTGCGTGCAACGCATGGGCATCTTGCTAGTTCTAAAAACCTTTCCATCATTTGCCACACTGCTGGTTGCAGATGAAAAACCTACCCAAGCATAGCGCGACACAGGAGCGACGCACAATTACAAGCTGATATTCTGTTGGACAATGGAGGCTATAACCAATTACTTTTACGGGAAGAATAGCACCCAGGAAAATTGAAGGGTAGGTATGAACAAAATTGGAACTGCACATGTACTGCTAAGTGATTCAGTACACACATTACCAATCGAGGAGGAGAACGATGGTCGCGGCGGCCTCTGTGAGTCCTGGTCGGCAACGGGAGTCAGTTCATTGTCCACGACAGTGGTACTTCTGCGCTTGGCGTCGGCTTCCGAGAAGTAGATCCGAGATCGTGGAAGACGATGCCGGGGAAGAGGCTCCGTCAACGACGACGACGGTGGACCGGCTCCAGTGCGGCGTACGAGGTCGTCGATGAGGCAGATGCGCTGCGGTGGACGAGTGCGCCGATGTAAAGGGGAGGAGCACGAAGGCTGCGGTGCCGTGGAGAAGTCTATTTTGTGGCGGGGATAGAAAATGGGGAGTACTCAGGTGTACTACTCTGGGTGTCGGGGTGGGGCTAGCTGGGCAGGGTGAACCTGAAGTTACGAAAACAGCCCCCTACCAAGCGTCGTCCGTAGGCCTGTTCCTAAGGCTATGATGGTAACTTCCCACTGCTCGAATCACGGTCGCGGGAGATTTTCCGGCCGACCTCAAAATTTTGAGACA
>NC_041393.1:739731429-739732285 GCF_002162155.2 Triticum dicoccoides | reverse complement strand
GGCGTGTTGAGTGATTCGGCTCACCAACTAGCGAGTAGTAGTAGTAAACTCTGCATATTAGGTTTGACCGATGTCAAACTTCCTAAAGTTTGACCAAGTTCATATAAAAATATAAACATTTACCATAACAAATATGTATGATGTGGAAGTACATTCAATAATGAATCTAATGGTATTTATTTGTTATTGTATATGTTAATATTTTTTGTTATAAGCTTTCTGAGAGTTTACAAAACTTGACTTTGACCAATGCTAATACGCGGACTAAAATAAAAACGGAGGGAGTACATATTTCTTTTCTTAGTTTGTAGTGAACTAATCATTTGTTGAAATTGTGAAATAAATATATTAGGCTATTGACTTCGAATGTAATGGTCTATACAATTCAATAGTTACAATCATTGTCGAATCCCAAGATGTATACAAGATCTATAGTACTTCACAACATGCTCAAACTCACATAATCCCAGTCAAATGAGAATCTATATGCATTTCATAGTTATTACTTTGTAGGATGCAACAAAAACAACCAAAACTCTACATCAGCCATTATAGAAGCAACATTTTGACATATCCCATTGTGTGAATGAAACGTGCAGAGAGAGCTCTCGAAGATGGAGCAGATAGGGCGGGAAAGATTGTATGTATGTGGACGAGAGAGTAGGAGACAAACCTAACGAGAAAGAGAGAGAGAAAGAGAAAGAGAAAGAGAGAGGAAGAAGTTAGGTCTGTGAGAAAGATGGAGACATGTAATATACGTGATTCTGTATACGTGGAAGGAGAAGAGACAACATGTTTGATGAGAGAGCTGGAAAAACATGGACGAGAGGGGAAGGATCTCATGGGTTGAGGGATT
>NC_041393.1:739706661-739731203 GCF_002162155.2 Triticum dicoccoides | reverse complement strand
GGGGAGGAGTCAGTCAGACGTCGTCACATCACCCTGCTTCCAAATGAACCCGCATTCTCTAGCGCGGTGTGATCGCCGTTTTCGATCTGCTCGATGCCCTCTTTGAAGATTGAGGTGTTGTGCATGTTGGGGTGCGAAGAAGCACAAGTGAGAGTGGTCTCCGTATAACCTTGGATGGGGATGAATTGTGTGCTCGGGGGAGTGTGTGTGTGTGTGTTGTGCTGTGTGTGTGTGTGTGTCAGATATTGAGCGAAAACAAACCTAAGGAGAGAAATGGGTATTCACAAAGAGATTGTGCGGGCCTTGAGGTGGGCAGGGGCCGAGTGAGGGTGTCAAAATGTGTGCATTGATGCATATGTTGCATGCGATCGTGCGAGGGACGGACGAATCGAGAGAGATGGTTGTTGTGTTAAGGATGCTCCTCTCTCTCTCTGTCTCTCTCTCTATCCCTCTCTCTCTCTCACACACACACACACAAGTAAACTAGAAGACCGTTCTCTCATGTATACACAACATATCGGCATCTGTCTATGTCTCACTCATGCATGATCATTTGCACATTCACACCTCTCTATGTCTGTATCACACGCACACCGTCTCCACATTGCCCTTCCGCCACAACACACATATGGACACATACACACGTTCTCTCACAGTCACACACATAAAATAAGTATTAAAAAAACTAGGGCGCACCTAAAACGTCCAAATCCAAATAAACACAAACTAGAGCTAAATTCAAATATATGGAAATATTGCAGCGTTCGAGGATTGTTTTCACACACACAAAAAGGTTCGGTGGATGTCCTTCGAGCACAACACGGTGACGCACCGTTCGATCGACTGCGCGGCCGCGGTTCACGCGCTTGCACAGGATTCCGTATCGTGGCTGTGGTAATAACTTCAATTTTTTTTAATAAAAGCCGCCTAAGTCTAATGTTTACATGTACTAGTACGGTTTTCTTTTAGGTTTGACCAACCTCATATAAAAATAAAGTAAGCTCCCATACGCGCACTCATCAATATGACGCCGCCGCCGTTGCACATGCCGGCGCCCGCCTGCTCCGAACAACAATTTCTCGCCCATCACCGCCATGTCACCGCCATCCCTGTGCCATGAAGCCGAAGGCTCACCCGCTCACATCGTCTGCAGTCCCTCCTCGCCATGCCGCTGCGCTGCCAAGCACGCGAGCAGCTGGTGGAGTCACGTCTATGCACGCAGCATACGAAGAGGAGGATGAGCGCGTGCTCTAGCACGCCGGCGAGGAGGAACTAGCATGTCATTGTAGTCTCCGCCCGCGCTGAGGAGGCGCGCATGGTGGCTGTCGTGGCGGAAGCCGGTCACGCGCGCGTTGAGCCCGCAAACTGGGTGCGGATGCGGTATCTACCTTCAAGACCATGAATGCCACATGGGTCCTGCAATCTGAAGGAGCAATTTGGGTCAGCCGACTCATGTGAGCCGTTTGATGCAACATGGATGGCTAGAAGGGCTTCTTCCACCTCTTCTGTCGACTTCTTCCTTCGCTCCGTCAAACTTCTTTCACAAATCGACTGACCCAAATTATACTACTAGTACGAACGTATTAAGTACAGTAGGAACACGAAGGTACGGGCAGTAGTACCAACTGCAAGAAGAACAGTAGTAAGACATAGTACTAGTACTACTCTACATACTAAAGAGTTCAAATAACGAGAAAGAACATAAACATAGTTCTGCTGGGGCCTCAGCACAACACACCCTTGAAAATAAACTAAGAAACTAGTCCTCTTGACACTGCAGTAGAACCAGCATGAATGACGGCACTGCCACCTACTCGGAGTCCGAGTCCACGTCCTCGACTTTGTCCTCGTCCCTCTTCCTCTTCCTCTTCGCTGACGCTTCTTTGCTTGAACCGAACACTAGGCTGTTCTTCTTCATCCAACCCATGTAGATATTTAAACAAAGGTAGGCATCCATTGCTGCGTACATGATGTGATCTTCATCTAATGTCTTCGACTCCCATCCATGATGAAACTCGTGATGAGGTTTCTTTAGTTTAGCGTACGAAGGATCAATCATGGCTGCTGCCAGGGTCAGCATTGAAGATTGAGAGGAGGACACCAGGCTTGCCTTCTGGAGATCGAAGGCCTGGCCTACAATGATACCTATCCGACGCAGGGCATCCTTGTCGTTCTTAAAGCCTACAGTAACGAATTTCACTCTTTTGTCCTTGAGGAAGTTCTTAAAATCCTGGCACTCAACGTCGGCATGGCATATGTGGTAGACGAAGCAAACGTTATGTACGCAAACCTGGATCACGGCGGGCTTCTTCCTCTCTTCGTCCTTTAGATCCTTCTCTCATCCCAGGACTGTGGTGTACTCAACATCGAGCTCAGCGACCCACTCATTCGTTGAACTGTTGAACATGCGTAGGAAGCGAGCAAGCCATGCTTTCACCGTAGCGGATCCACGTGTGTAGATGATGATGAACTGATCGCCGGTAATGGCTCTAACCTAGTACTCAGCGGCGACCATGGAGATTTGGGAGGCCATGGATTTTGGAGGAGGGTTAGAAGAAGTTGAACTGTTGTACCCCGCAAAAACTGGGAGCGAACTAATGTGAAAAGACGGGACGACTGGGAGCAAACTGTTGTGAGGTAGAAGACGGGGACGAGTAGGGCGTGCGAACAGCGTGGGGTTGCTGGCTTGCCCGGTGGATAAACGGCTGCAAGCCCCTAGAGAGTTCTCGAGAACTATGCGGGACCCACTAGATGTCATGTCTACTAGACCCATAACGTAGGTCTGACGGTATAGCTTCTGCCTGTTCGCACGCCATGCCGGCGCGTGGATGTAACTTCACTTAATTTCGTCAACCGTCGCACCCCCCATGACCTTCACCTCCCTTGCGCGGTCGCGCCCTTTGAGACTTCGACCGGCTATAAATGAGCAATTTTTTTTGCCTACTCCGCATGCATGATACACCCTCTGGTCCTTTTTACTCCCGTCAACCGTTTGCAAAGTGTTTGACCAAATATATACTTTTTTGAACACCACCTTATATTAATTAACCAGCCACACCAGTACACTCATTCGATACAATATTCACCACAAAGGACGGTACGTTATTTACAAGAATACCATATAATCTATTGTCAAAGCTATACTTAGCGATTAAGTGTGCCACCCTATTGGCCGAACGGCTAATCTTTGACAATTGAAGATTGTTGATCAACTTTGAGATGCTCAATGCTTTCATCTTCAGGTCACGCATAGCAGACCTGTCATAGTCCCCCGATGCAAGAGACGCTACCACAAAAGCGCAATCAGTCTCTAAAAATACAGGATTATGAAGAGAAATACCTATGTAGAGACCGGCAATGCCGCTTCCTCCACGCTTTGACAGGCATCGATGAAATCCCACGACCAAATTTATACTAAAAATATCAATATCTACAATACTGATTATAATGAGTATAAGAACTACGTTTTATAGTGAGTGTAAAAATATTGATTTGACATTGTGAATGTTGATACTCCCTCCGTCTAGGTGAGTAAGTCATCTTAGGCTGTGCACCATGACCAAGGAGGATGGGAAAATGTTAATGCATGTCAACAAAAATTATCTCATTGGGTTCGTATTTGAACATAGTTTTCAAAAATATAATGTTTGGTGGCATGCCTGAACATTTTGTTAGTTCAATCTATGGTCAAAATTTGGCACGAAATACAATGGGGACCAATAAACGCGGACGAAGGTAGTATTTGCTAATTAAATAGTATTGCATGCAGTGAACTCACCACTGCATGTCATGTTTAATAGTCTCGGGTCATTAAAAGAATGCACACCCTCATCTCTTATTGGTTGATATGTCAAGAAACAAGAAACGAGGTAGAAGTTAATGCACCGCGCCTACATGTTTTGGGATTATTTGGTTTTCATAAGATGACTTACACACCTAGCTATTAGAGTACCACTACCTCCCTTCTAGTTTAAAGGGCTCGACTCAAAAATTTCACCTACTCTTAGCAAGATAGTAGAGGCGGTGGAATAGTTTTTGAAGTCTGCAAAAGTACTCAACTAATGTTGTTGTTCTTCACAAAAAAATGTGTTTACCAATGCATGCATGAACACTAGTTACTCTAACCACCCTCTCTTCTTTAATTCTTTGCCACATCAGCATGTTTGCTATTCCCATGTGCATGATACCAGCTAAGATACCACCATGATGGCCAGCCTTAATCATCGCATGCAATAATTTAGTGCACCTTGAAATATGAACATGTGTGGGGCGTGTATGTTTTTAATGACTTGAGACTATACCTAGCCCGGCATGCAAGATGACTTATTATGCACCGTTCCCCATACCTACAGGAAGCCCGTTCGTCTCCAAATCTTTTTCTCTCCATGTGTGGAAATAATATGCCTGCCAAACTCTCCTTCTCCCTCTGGCGGTCCCACCACTCCACCCCGTGTGAAAAAATCTACATGCATGACTCTCCTCCCCCCACGCTCGTCCAATCCGTTGTGACCAGCAATATTTCCACCCCTTCGCTCCCCCATAATTTACTCCAACAAATATGCCCACGTAGCTTTTACATAACTTCAGGTGCATTGGGTCACTGACATACAGGCCCAGCAGTGTACTGGCCCACATGTTAGTGACGCAACTGGACCTGCAGTTAAGTCAGTGCAGCTCAGTCCATATCTTACATAGGTGTGCCATTGCTCGCTATAAATACAGCACCTCCCACGACATCGCTATCTCCTCCCCCTCATGTTCACATTCATCGCTATCTCCTCCCCCTCCCTCTCACGTCGACCACCATGGTATCGCCCCTCCCAAGCCCAAGGAGCCCCTCGCAGCACCGCGCGGACGGTCACACGTTGCCGTTCCGTTCCTCGCCGCCACTAGTCGAGGAGGATGCGTCGGTGTTCCACTCCTTGCCGCTACGCGACGCGTCGCCGTTCCGTTCCTCGCCGCCACTAGTCGAGGAGGATGCGTCGGTGTTCCGCTCCTCGCCGAGACGCGACGCGTCGCCGTTCTGTTCCTCGCTGCCACTACTTGAGGAGGACGCGTCGGCGTTCCACTCCTCGCCGCGACGCATCGAGGTGGACGCGTCGGTGTTCCCAATCTCGCCAGCACACGAGTCGGAGGACGCGTCGGCTCCCCGCTACGAGGAGAACGCCGCGCCGCCCGCCGAAACCCCCAGCCTTGAGGAGCTTTGGAAAGAAATGGATGTTGCCTTGTGGGTGGCTTTGCCTCCAGCAGAGCGCGCCAAAATAGAGGCGAAGAAGAAGGCCGAGGAAGAGAAGCGCACCGCGCAACAAGCTTTCTGGGAGATCTATGTCGCGTCCGAGAGAGTCAAGCAATTGGTTCTTTGGCAGAAGGCTCGTGCGAGGGCCGTGAGGGTGGCGGAGGACGCCCGTGCCGATGCCCTGAGTGCAGTAGGGCCCAAGTGAGGGAGTCCTGGATTAGGGGTATCCGGAGAGCCGGACTATATAAAACGTCCGACTATTGAAGTGTCAAGGTACAAGACTCAAGACTTCGGCCCGTGTCCGGATGGGACTCTCCTTTGCGTGGAAGACAAGCTTGGCGGTCCGGATATTATATTTCCTTCCTTTTAACCGACTCCATGTAAACCCTAGCCCTCTCTGGTGTCTATATAAACCGGAGAGGATGGTCCTTAGAAGGCCGATCACAATTACAATCATACCATAATAGGCTATCTCTTAGGGTTTAGCCTCTACGATCTCGTGGTAGATGTACTCTTGTACTACCCATATCTTCAATATTAATAGAGCAGGAAGTAGGGTTTTACCTCCATCAAGAGGGCCCGAACCTGGGTAAACATTGTGTCCCTTGCTTCATATTACCATCAGCCTAAGACGCACATATCGGGCCCCCCTACCCGAGATCCGCAGGTTTTGACACCGACATTGGTGCTTTCATTGAGAGTTCCTCTGTGTCGTCGCTGCAAAGGCTCGATGGCTCGTCTTGTTGTCAAGGACGACATCACCTCTGGGGAGCGCTGGCTGTAGGCCAGACTCTCTGGCTTGGTGGCTTCATTATGACTGCCCCATCGGCTGTCGCGCCGACGATGGCCTCTCGGGTCATCACGTATAACCTTCGCATCGATTCGGAGCTTGCCGAAAAGATTGATCCGATTGAGTTATCCTCCCTTAATAAGCTCTTGGATTGCATCGTTGCTTTGGGAGTCGCTACGGACTATGACCGGATTGGGCTTAAACCCGACCAAAGGGACAGTAGATCCCCGCCGGCCATCCATGAGATAGCGGTAGTGGAGGAAACACACGTGGGTTGCCCCTCAACTTTGAGGACGAATTATGTCCGGATCACCGAACTCAGGGAGCTGATCGCCCACCCAAAGGAAGACATGACCCAGGTCCCGGACTTAGAATCGGGCGTTGGGCCGAAGGGATTAGTTAATACTCCAGATCCCGAACTGTCAGGCTCGGAACTTCCCGTGGCCCCGGGCGTCAGATCGGATCAGAATCCGGATTTAGCCAACGACACTCGCTCGGACTTAAACCATCTCTCCCATATCAGGCAGGAGCCCTAGGAGACGGTACAGCGTTACTAGGCCAGATTCCTCCTTGCCCTTAACAAGGTCAAGGACTGCCACAAGGAGGACGTAGTCTCACTTTTCTACAGAAACTGCACGAACAAAGGAGTCCTTAATGCTATAAGTCGTCGTGACATAGTACACTTTACGGACTTGGCAACCATAGTACAAAAGTACTGTGCGATGGAAAGCGCCTGGAAGACCCTAACAGAATTTTGGGATAG
The DNA here is from genome assembly GCF_002162155.2 of Triticum dicoccoides. Classification (NCBI taxonomy): domain Eukaryota; kingdom Viridiplantae; phylum Streptophyta; class Magnoliopsida; order Poales; family Poaceae; genus Triticum; species Triticum dicoccoides. Next base: position 739,724,414 of record NC_041393.1, on the reverse strand, counting down.
TACGGCCCTCACCAGAACCTTTGTCCGAACTAAACGGCCGAACTCTCGTAAGTCGACCGATTCAATTCCGAAGAAACCAAAGCCCGCCCCAGGGCGTGGAACCGTATTGGAAGGATGGCTCAATGGGCCATGTAAGCTCCACAGAACGCCAGATGCAATACCAACCCATAACCTTAGGATATGTTGGATACTCCGGCAGGTAGCAAAAAGTGGCGAGGATCTCCTCGAGTGCCATAAAGCAGAAAAACACCCCACCAAGGAACACAATACGGTGCTAACGGTCTTCGAGACCTTCGCCTCAAACAATAGGCGTAAGCAAGCTCATCATAGCTCCGCTGAAATCTACCATGTGGCAAAAATAAATCCGTGGAACAACACTGCTATAACTATCAATGCAAGTGACGAACCCCAATTCCAGTCCATCCGGGCACCAGCCGCTCTGGTCCTTAGCCCAATAGTGGACGGCTTTCGGCTCACTAAAGTACTCATGGACGGCGGAAGCGGATTAAACTTAATCTACGAAGAAACACTCAAGAAGATGGAAATTGACAAAAACCGCATTGAACAAAGCGGCAGAACCTTCAGGGGAATTATCCCTAGTCGGGAAGCACGGTGCGCAGGGAAAATCACACTTGATGTGGTATTTGGCACCCCAGAAAATTACAGGTCTGAAGAAATCACGTTCCAAGTGGCTCCCTTCAGCAGCGGATACCACGCCCTTCTAGGGCGAGACGCGTTTGCAAGCTTTCAAGCTATACCCCATTACAGGTACATGAAGCTTAAAATGCCCGGACCCAATGGAATTATCACTCTAGCTAGTGATCCGGACGTCGCACTCCGTGCCGAAAACAAAACCGCAGCACTAGCCTTGGAAGCACTATCCGAAGCCCTAGCGGCAGAAGAATTAACAACGCTGCGTGCCACCGTGGACAGGGACGATGTGATACTCGACAAGCGACCCATATCCACCTCATTGAAACCCGCAGATGAGATAGTCAAATTCCAAGACCACCCAACGGACCCCACGAAGACAGCTTCCATCAAGACATAGTTGAACCCTGCTATGGACGCCGCACTGCGCGACTTCTTACGCGAGATTTGGGATATCTTCGCCTGGCACCCACCGGACATGCCGGGCATCCCAAGCGAATTGGCCGAACACAGCCTTAACATACTGAAGGGATACAAACCTGTTAAACATACCCTAAGGCGATTTTCGGATCCCAAACGGCAAGCCATGGGGGAGGAGCTAGCCAAGCTACTTGAGGACGGATTCATCAGAGGTATCAAACATCCGGATTGGCTGGCGAACTTGGTAATGGTACCAAAGAAGGACAAATCGTGGCGCCTGTGCGTCGACTTCAAAGACCTTAACAAGGCTTGCCCGAAGGATCCCCTTCCCCCCCCCCCTTGCAACGATCAAATCATCGATGCCACAGCTGGACACGACTCGCTGTGTTTCCTCGACGCATACTCTGGATACCATCAAATAAAGATTGCAGAGTCCGACCAAGCTGCAACAGCTTTCATAATGCCATATGGCCCTTTCTGCTTCAACACTATGCCTTTCAGGCTTAAGAATGTGAAGCAACCTATCAACCCATGATTCAAACATGCCTGGAAAAGCAAATCGGCAAAATAGTGGAGGCATACATGGACGACGTAGTCATAGAAACAAGACACCTCGAAACCCTAATACATGACTTGAGGTTATGTTCGACAACCTACGAACATACGACATCAAGCTGAATCCCGAGAAATGTGTTTTCGGCGTCCCCTCCGGAAAACTGCTGGGCTTCATCGTTTCCAATAGAGGAATTGAAGCTAATCCGGAAAAAATCTGAGCTTTGTCGCAGTTGGCTATACCAACAGACCTCAAACATATCCAGAAACTAGCTGGATGCGTGGCTGCTTTGAGCCACTTTATCTCCATGTTAGGAGAAAATGCATTGCCTCTTTACCGCCTTCTTCGGTGCACCAAACACTTCGTGTGGACGGATGCAGCCGTGGCCGGACTCGATGAAATAAAGACCTTATTGGCCAATAATCAAGTCCTAATAGCGCCAAATATCGGCGAACCTATGCTGTTGTACATAGCTGCAACACATCAAGTTGTAAGCGCAGTACTCGTCGTCGCACGAGAGGTTGACGGATACAAATTCCCGCTACAGAAGCCGGTTTATTACGTATCCATGGTCCTCACCCCATGCAAATCCCGATAACCACACTATCAAAAAATAGCATACGCGGTCTTCATGGCATCTCGAAAGCTACGACACTACTTTCAGGAGTGTTCGATTATGGTGGCCTCCGAAGTACCACTAAACAATATAATAAATAACCGTGATGCCACGGGCCAGGTCACCAAATGGGCCATTGAGCTCCTTCCATTCGACATAATATACAAGCCTCAGAGGGCTATCAAGTCGCAAGTATTAGTTGACTTTGTCGCCGAATGGACGGAGGCCGAACTCCCTAAAGAGTACGGCGCATACTCTAACTGGATCATGCACTTCGACGGCTCTAAAATGCTGGCCGGAATAGGAGCGGGTGTAGTCGTGACGTCTCCCACCGGAGACACGGTCCAATACGTCCTCCAAATATTATACAGACTCCAACAATGCAGCCAAATATGAGGCTCTGTTGCACGGTCTTCGGATGGCAGTCTCTATGAGCATTCAACGCCTATAGGTGCACGGGGATTCAAACCTCGCAATATCACAAATAAACGGAGACTTTGATGCCAAGGATCCGAAAATGGTGGCCTACCGTAATGCCGGCCTTAAAATGTCAGCTCGGTTCGAGGGGCTCGAATTTCATCACGTGGCTCGAGAAAACAATCAAGTGGTAGATGTCCTTGCCCATATCGGCGCTAAACGTGACCCTGTCCCACCTAACATATTCTTGGAAAGGCTATTCAAGCCATCCGTGATATGGGAAGGGGAGTCCAGCAATACCAGCACAGATCCGAATACATCCCCAGATTCCGAACTATCAGACATAATCGGAGGTTCTACCACCGAAATAACATCGTCAGCCCACGAAATAATGGCTGTCATCGCCCCGTGGACTGAGCCTTTCTTGGCCTACCTAAATAGGTAGGAGCTCCCTGAAGACCAAAATGAAGCACGCTGCATTGTCCGGTGTTCTAAAGCTTACAAGGTCCATGAAGGGGAACTCTATAAGAAAAGTGCCACCGGAGTGCTCCAAAGGTGCATCTCCGAAGAGGAAGGGCGGCAGCTCTTGGCTGAAATCCATGCCAGACTGGGCGGGCACCACGCCGCGGCTCGAGCACTAGTCAACAAGGTCTTCCGTACAGGTTTCTATTGGCCGACGGCCTGAGCAGACGCACGGGAGCTTGTCCAACACTACGTCGGTTGCCAGCTCTTCGCCAATCAGAGTCATATGCCCCCTACCGCTCTCCAAACAATCCCCATCACTTGGCCCTTCGCGGTCTGGGGGCTGAGTATGGTTGGACCCCTTAAAGGGGGGAGCCACAAGAACAAATACTTATTGGGCATGGTAGATAAGTTCACCAAATGGATAGAAGCCAAACCAGTGAAAACGGCCGAATCCGGACCAGTGATAGACTTTATAGCCGGGGTCGTACACCGATATGGTGTCCCCCATAGCATCATCACCGTTAATGGCTCAAATTTCACGGTCGATGAGGTGAAATCTTGGTACGATAAAATGGGCATTAAGCTCCACTATGCTTCCGTCTACCATCCTCAAACAAATGGCCAGCTCGAACGGGCAAACGGTCTCATCATGAGCGGCATCAAACCCAGACTAGTGCGATCTTTGACACAGTCGGATACTCATTGGGTCGAGGAGCTCAACTCCGTACTCTGGGGGTTGCGGACCACGCCGAATTGCACCACCGGATATACACCATTTTTTATGGTCTACGGTGCGGAAGAAGTACTACCTTGCGACATAATACATGATTCGCCACGCGTACGCATGTACGAAGAGAAGGAAGTCGAGTTAGATCTGCAGGATAATTTGGATGACCTGGAGGAGGAGCGCGATGTCTCTAAGGCCCGTTCCGCATTCTATCAGCAACAGGCTCGACGATACCAAAGCAGAGAAGTGCAGGCTAAAACTTATAATATTGGCGAACTCGTTCTACACTTACCGGAGAAGAAGAAGGACAAGCTCAAACCCAAGTGGGAAGGCTCCTTCATCATCGACAAAGTTCTCACCGGAGGAGCGTACTGCTCACGCAATGCGTCTGACAATAGACTCGAGCCGAACCCATGGAACGCGGTCAGACTCCGGAGATTCTACTCCTAGCGCCGAACTCAGTGTTCGTCTCCTTAACCCTCCTTTTTCAATTATGCTCCCTCCCTTTTCCTGTCTCGCTCTTTTTCTCTTCACACAAAGTATTTCATACAGTGCGGATTCCCGGATTATTCCGGCCGCACTATGTGTGCAAGTAATACCTGGGGGCTTCCTATACGGAAGCTAAACATAACTTACTCTAAAGGGCTTTTTGCCCATCATACATGTATTTTCCATGTGTGCCTTCTATTCGCCATTATATGCACCGATATGACTTAAGACGTGGCCAAGCTGGGTTGCCTGGCTCGTCTGTTTATGCCCTATGTTCCCGTTAATTCGGCTAGGGAATAAGGAGAGCACCTCTGCGATTGTTACTGCCGGTTGAGCCGAATGGGTACCTCAGACTGGGTGAAGCCGAAAGCTAGTTTCCTTAAGAGAATATTCGGTCGGTGAACAAAAGATGTCTTCATTTATTATAACATTAATCCCCAGAAGTTTTGTCTCCTGCGCTTTGGTTCGTAGTCCGGACATATTCCTTGACACATGCTTATCTAGGGAAAGGAACCCTTAACGGAACTATTCTCCCTGGAAGATGTTTCTTACTATCCATGTAATATAACATAACTAGTTGGGTACTTGTCTGTTCAAGCACTTATGACCCCTACACCTGGTCTCCACGCATACTCCGGTTTTGTATAACCGAGCGGGTATTCGGACACACCTCGGACATTAGGATCCAGGGGCTGAAGCGAAAATGTCCGCCATGACAAAAGATTTTAATCCGGCTAGGGGCTACTTATGTCCATCGAATTACATAGTCATTTGGACTGATTATATTCATCCTCTATACCATCCAACAGGCTATCTAGCTTACAATCCTGTTGAGAATACTTTGCGGCTAACGCCACCTGGTCATATACCAGACTCACGGGAATTTCTTGCCCATCTGGCCCGGCCGGTCCAACTTCAGCCATATGGTTCGGGTCCAGCTTGGTGTAGCGCGTCTTCACCATAGCCCATGCTTCTCTTGCACCTTGCCGGCAGGCTGATATCTTCCACAAACGGAAGCGCCGCCGTGCTCCTTGAAGCATGTCCACAAGCCCCCCCATGCCATTTGGCACGGAGCTTGATGGCCACAGAGACTGCGCAATGCCTTGCATCACCTGCCGAGCTCGCCCATGCAGTTGTGAGAGGTACTACAGTAAATCGCCTATAGATGCGGGCATCTCCTCCTCAGGACGACCCATTAGCATTCCTACAAACACAACTTTTTCAATATACTTCCTCGCCGAACTATGATACAGTTCGTCTAGGCACTTACCATAAATGTCGCGGCGAAGCCTTTTGTTCTCCTTTACAGAGTCTGCCAGCTGCGCACGGACGTCTTTCAATTCTACGTCCAGCCGAACATTGGCATCTTGGAGAGCATTCTTCTCCTGCTTAACTTGCGTAAGAATGCGCTCGCCGGCCTTTAGTTGCCTCTGGAGATGTGACTCGTCATCCCTCCCGCCCTCCGGATTTACTCCGGGGTTGTCTACAGAACTTTCTGTTAAATTTGTCATACCAGCCAGTTGCCAACTGGTGCGTTTTCATATAATTGAGATAAATGTTACCATATGAGGCCTTCTGGGATTCCTCTAGCTCGGCAACTATGTCCCTCAGTTGGGTCTTGCACTCCTCTAGCTCCCGAGACAATTGCTCATTCTTATCTACAAGAACCTACGCATAAATTGACACTTAAAACTGTTGTCTCAACCGTTTCAAGTCTTAGGGGCTACTACTATACATGCTCATCAAACTTTCTTACCCGTATATCTATGGTATATTGGACTGTCGCCCGGGCGAGTCCGCTTTGAGCAGCTCGGATATATGTGTCTCCCGAATTGAAAGCATTAAATGCCTCTTCGGAAAAGATGTTGTTCCGAAGCACGACCCGTCGACGCCGGTGATGCATGGCACTCTCTACTTCCGAATTTGTGGCAGAGAGCATATCTGCGTCCTCTGTCGGAGGACTATGAGGGGTCGGCCCTACGTCCGCCTCCTCTCTCATAGTTGGTCCTGGAGCCCGACTGGTGGAGGCGTGGTTGGCAGGATCTCCGGATACAGTCTGGATACTCCTCTTCCTGCCAGGATGTAAAAGGGCACCGCTATACTTCAAATAACAAAAAATTGCACGACGGGTGGTTTCCTTACCTCTGTAAGGCGTGTCGGTCCTAACCTCCTTCCTCTTGAGCCTGCTCAATCCAGACGCCTGTGGCTGATGGGTCCCTAGGGGCTCGGCCTTGCGTTCCGAACGTCGCTTCTGCAAAAACACGACAGTTCAGGGATAAGGCGTGACATCAGGGAAGAGTCCTCTTCGGAGGATCTAGTCTTCAGCTTGGCTTACGCGCAACGAGGGTAGCAGTCCGGGATAATCAGCAGTAATGGCCACCAAGGCGCCGTCACGGCTCGCCCGATAAAATATCCCGTCGACAAGCTCCACAGACACATCGGGATCTTCTTTGAGTCCTGGATCCAAGGCACTTTCGGGGTCCTCTGGCTGCGAGGAAGGGCTGGAGATTCCTTCTACGGCCCTCCTCAGTTCCTGCTCGGAAATATCGATGCGGGTAACTTTAGCAAAGAATGCCACAATAAGTGAAGCGAGAAAATAAATGACGACTTACCCAGCTTGGGGGATTGTACATGGAGAATCCGTCCCGCGGTTTGATATGGAGGAAGTCTTCCTCTTCTCCTTTGTACAAGTCGGACAGTATCCTTGCCAGAGCGGTGGGGGGGTCCGAACCCTTACGGCCACAGCGGGTGGCATCATCTGCCCCGTTATAGTGCCACATGGGATTGCTCTGATATTGAAGCGGTTGCACTCCCCGCATTATGCATATTGCCATCACCTCGACTATCGTCAGTCCGGATTTGGCCAGTAACTTTATCCTGCTCATCAGGAAATGTACTTCCCTAGAATCCTCTTCTTGGGGTCCTCAGGGGCGCCAGCTTAGACATGCCCTCGGCGGGGTGTTACTGAACTTGGGGAGTCCTGTCCGGACTGGATCTGGAAGGGGAGCATCGTCAATATAAAACCACTCTGAAGCCCAGTTATCTGGTGCCTTCTTGGGAGTACCGTATAGGTATCCGGTCTCAGCAATACGCCATACTTCAGCCCCGCCCACTTGACATAGGGATTCTCCCTGGTTGCGAGGGACAAGGCAGAACAGCTTCTTCCACAATCCAAAATGAGCCTCGCAGCCTAGAAATAGCTCACAAAGGGCGACATACCCTGCTATATGTAGTATGGAGGCTGGGGTAAAGTTGTGCAACTGGAGGCCGTAGAACACCAGAAGGCCACGAAGGAATGGATGAATAGGAAACCCGACACCCCTTAACAGATGCGGAATTAGGCATATTCGCTCCTCTGGAGACGGATTGGGGGATCTCTCCGCCTGTTCTCCGCCGTTATAGGTGGCCACTCCGGCTCGAACAGGGACCATGAACGCCGGTGGGAGGAGCCCTTGGGTTTGTAACTTTATCAAACGGCTATGAGAAACTGAACATTCTCCCCAGTCCCCTGGCTTGGGGCAAGGGGAGCAAGCAGAAGAGCTGCGACGATCGGCCATGTTGGAATGGTTTTTTCTGGGCGCTCTGTTGGATGTTCGCTCGAGGAGGGAGAGTGAGGTTTGGATCTTGGTATCCCCGTCTCTTAAAATAGACGGTTAGCCCAAAGGATCGAGGGTGGCAAATGCAAAAATGCCTCGACTCATCACATTCGCTCGACACGTGGAAATGGTCATTATTTAAACACTGAAGCCGAGGAGTACAACATTGATGAAATGTCGGACATTGTTCGTCATGATGGGTGCATTGGAGTATTTGGAGGAGGAACCCGCCTTGCAATGTCGAAGACAAGACTGCGCGCCGGACTAATCGTCATTGAAGCCTGGTTCAGGGGCTACTGAGGGAGTCCTGGATTAGGGGTATCCGGAGAGCCGGACTATATACAACATCCGGACTATTGAAGCGTCAAGATACAAGACTCAAGACTTCGGCTCGTGTCCGGATGGGACTCTCCTTTGCGTTGTAGACAAGCTTGGCGGTCTGGATATTATATTTCCTTCCTTGTAACCGACTCCATGTAAACCCTAGCCCTCTCCGGTGTCTATATAAACCGGAGAGGATGGTCCCTATAAGGCCGATCACAATTACAATCATACCATCATAGGCTAGCTCTTAGGGTTTAGCCTCTACGATCTCGTGGTAGATCTACTCTTGTACTACCCATATCTTCAATATTAATCGAGCACGAAGTAGGGTTTTACCTCCTTCGAGAGGGCCCGAACCTGGGTAAACATTGTGTCCCCTGCTTCCTGTTACCATCAGCCTAAGACGCACAGATCGGGAGCCCCTACCCGAGATCCGCCGGTTTTGACACCGACACCAAGCGCCTCATCTACGCTTGGCGGTATGTGGACCGAGTGCATGCTTCCAGCCAGGAGGAGTACCTGTTGGCGCTGGATCACCACACTGGTGAGATCGCGCTCGCCCGCCGGCAAGCCGCCAATCAGCACCTCGCGAGTTGCGAGGATGAGGAAGAGGCATTGTGTCGGCGCGCTGGGAAACGGCCGCACACCAGGGCACTCGTGGCGCGCCGCAAGCGCTCCTGCGAGCGCCGTGGCTTTTAGGAGGAGTATAATTTTTGTTTCGTCAGGCTATCTCATTAGTTTCGGGACGTAAATGATAAATCCCGAACGTTCAGGAATTTTTAGCGTCCTTAATTAAGTATGTAAAAGGGAAAGTTTGGAAACGTTGTGTATTATTACGCATTTTGCAAGTACGTGCATATAGCACAAACCTTACTATATACTTTCGGACTACACGTCTCTCTCGATATATGCTTGCAGACTGTGCTACTCCCTTCGTCCAGGTCAATAAGTCATCTTTGGTTGTGCACGGTGACCAAGAAGGAGGGAATACTTGTACACCTAGACGGAGGGAGTACTACTATTACTTATGTACGTCCAAATGCACGTTTTAACATTACGATGCGGTTTTTGTAAAAGTAGAAAAACAACACTGGTCAAGCTTGTGAAACGGTTCAATGCAAAACAAATGCAAAAATGCTCATTTGATTGTTTACTTTTAGCTTCCTTCTCTGTGGTTATTTCTCTGTCGTACTTTGTACGGAGCATCTCACTGGTTGGAAAGGCATGCAAATTCCCAAACCGCTTCCTACACCCTGTATCGAATTTTTTGCCTAACAAGTTGTGCCGTGCAATTGGAATTCCAACTTGAGTACTACGACTAGTAGGAGTACCAGGGGCCAACTCTTTTAGGCTTCTAGATTAGTAATCCCATAACTACTACCTCCGTCGTGGTTTATTGGTCCCCATTGTAATCTGTGTCAAATTTTGATCATAAATTTAACTAATGAAATGTTAGTGCATGTCACATGCACTACTCCATCCGTCCAGGTGAGTAAGTCATCTTAGGTTGTGCACCGTGACTAAGGAAGAGGAGAAAACGAGAAACGTTAATGTTTATTTTCTAATTAATAGTATTGCATGCAATGAACTAACCACTGTATGTCGTGTTTGATATCTCAAGTCATTAAAATCATGCACACTCTTTATCTCTTATTGGTTGATATGTCAAGAAACAAGAAACGAGGTAGAAGTTAATGCACCGCGCCTAAGTGTTTTGGGATTATTTGGTTTTCGTAAGATGACTTACACACCTAGATGCACCGCGCCTAAGTGTTTTGAGTAACATTTTATCAGTTAAATCTTTGGTCAAAATATAGCACAAATTACAATGGTGAGGAATAAACCAGGATGGTGTAGTTGTTTAGAAGCCCAAATGAATGAGTGAGGCGCCTTATTGTTACTCTCCACTGTGACTAGTCTTGTGGGAAAACCTGGGGAAGCCGCCAAAAGAACTGGCCCTAGGAGTAGTAGCTAGGGATCGAGTGTGGGAGATGAACCGGAGAAAGTAAATGCAGAGAGATGAAATGCAAAAAAGATGGAGGGATGTGATGGTTGCTTGTCCGTTTATTTTACCAGGCCATTTATTGCTGGGAGTGGTTGGGTTTTGTGATATGACGGCTTTACTACCGCGCCACGAGCGGGGTGAGAGGTGAGACTCCCATGCAGCGCCGCCCTCTACACTTGTAGTACATCGGTCGTGGTTTATTAGTCCCCCATTGAATTTGACTGAAGAGTTAACTGACAAGATGTTAGTGCATGTCAACAAAAACTGTATCGTTGGATTCGTATTTGAACATAGTTTTCAATGATATAATTTTAGGTGAAATGCATCAGTATTTATCGTACTATATATAATGTTAGTTCAATTTTTGGTCGTACTAATCTATAGTAGTAAGGTGCCTGTCCGTTGCATCGAAGAGTGAAATGCATTGATCGGGGAGTTGTTTAATTTGACAAAGGATGTGGGGGTCATCTCATGTGTAACGGGTATCGATAGGTTTCTTCGGATATTATCTCATCTCTAGAGCTCACAAAAGCATTCAACTGTTCAACCTGCATCCAAAACTTGTGAAGAAATAACACTTATTGTGCTTTGCAAGAAATGATCTTTAAGAATTAGTTTTTGAGTATCGATTGTTATACATGTTGGCTATAGATGACATGGCACTTTCTTATAGTCAACAGTTGGCTATACTATTAAGTACTATTAACCATGCCCTTGTACACCTAGACGGAGGGATTAAATCAGGATGACTTGAAAGGGGGCAGAGGAGATGTAAGAAATGGTTCATCGTAAGTCTTTCACCAGTATTGTAGTAAAAATTCATACATGGAAGATTCTAGACTAAAACATAAACGGATAGACTTTTATTCATGTGCGATACTCCAATAGAGCAAGATCATGCATGGAAGTCTCCACATGCTTAGATAGCGGATTACATTGAGCGAAGACTAATGATCAACATTTAACTTGATAATGCGTATTTTTTTAGAAGAACAGGGAGGCTCCTCCCCGATTCCATTATCAAATGAAACCCAAAGTGTCTTACATCAACTCACTGAGAGGAGCAGTTCAAAGGAAGGACTGCGGCGAAAGCCACTCAAGTTTAACGACAAGCTTACAGAATCAAAAGCGGCAAAGACACGGGCCATAAGCGCCCACACACACACTACATGTTTTCTAAGTGCACTTGATAATGCGTATGTCCAGGTGAACCTCCTTGGAGTCCCCGTGCACCAAGTCAGCGGGTAAACGATGGAACGGATGCCATGGGTTTTCCAAGTCCACATTGGCGGGATAGTCCCAGCTCCCCAGAGCCCAAGTCTGTCCGATGAGGCTGGTGTTGCCGCCCACGCGACCCGGAGGGGTAATAACATTGACCACGCACCCGTACATCTGCCTCGTGTCGGTGTTAGTGTCAGCGGCGACGCCCCTGACGCACATGACAGAAATGGGGCGGCGGCCTGCGCGGGCCTCGCCGGTGCCCACGATCAAGAGGAAGATGTTGTTGTCCTCCTCCGAGACTAGCAGGCGGCGGTGATCCTCCAGCGACTCCGGCATGGTGAACCGGTAGCACGTATCGTACTTGATGTTCTCTGCCAAGGGCCAGCAGTGACCGCTGCACACATCCGTGAGGTGATGCACCATGTCCGTCGGTGAGCCACAAAACGACATCGGTCACTCATAGCAGTGGACGAAGGGCTCCTTGGAGGCATCGACCAGGTCATCCATGAAACGGGAGTGGCTGTAGGGGACGTAGCGCCAGTTGAATATATGAGCAAGTTACTATGAGATTTAATCTGAATAAGCACAAAATAAATCATGACGGCTATAACAGAGATCAAATTACTCATGTGGACTAGCATAGTAGTAGGATACAGAGTAGAAACATGAATTCTACCACAATTTCGAATAGGAAGGACAAAAACAGATACGGTGCAATGGGAGCAGCACCGTTGGCATTGAGGTTGTCGCCCATGTCGTTGAGGAAGAGGTTGCTGAGGTCGGGGAAGAAGTCGTCGTCGGTGAGGTCATGGCTGCCAGAAGTCACGAGAGTGCGCTCCCCAGATTTCAACAGCGCCCGCCGAATGGAACGCAAGAGGGAGTAGCTGTAGGGGATGCTGCGGCCGCCGAATGGAGCGCAGGAGTAGCACACGAAGCAGTAGATGGTATCCTTACTAGTACTCCCTAGTCTTATAGAAAACCGAGTTGGTGATGATGGTATGCCTGCCATCTTGTAATATAGACTGTCTGGTCTATATCTGACGGATAGAAAGCAAACTATGACAATTTTATAAAAGATACCCGCACCTATCTCCACATTTACAGATAAGGCCTTACCTCGTGCTCCTCCCTATGTCTCTATCTCTACCACTTTTTTATAACAAATCGAATAGTGTTGCGCCGTCCACTGCACTCCCGGCTGAACACGCCTCCTCGCCTCCATCATCACCAACTGAGTCTTTTATAGGAGTAGGAGTAGAGAAAAAACCGAGTTGGTGATGATGGTGTGCCGTGCAATGCACGGGCATCTTGCTATTTTTTTGCATATAAGTCCAAACACCACGTAGACACGGTCTTTGAGCATGGTTTGTAGTCGTTCCATGATCGGGCATTGAAGTTTGTAACTATTTTAGATTAGAATATACTACTCCTCCGGTGCTAGTAGTAGAGCAGAGTCCTACTCTACTACTCTACTCTAGCAAGCTAGGGCATAGTACTGTAGTAGGTACTGTAGGGAGTACCAGTACTGTGATCACTCAAACAAGTTGTCTGGCATTGATATGACCCTACGCTGCTGGTATGTGTCTTGTAAGTCAAGCGACGTGATGTAGTAATCATCACCTGTCCACTTCCCGCAGCACATATTTGCTTCTCCATCTTTGTCCGCACATAATCTCGTCCAAGCTTCCATCCCCGCTAAAGCGCCTCCCCCTCGTCCGAAACCGAAGCACTAACAATGGCAGAACCGAGCAATGTCCGCCGAAAGAGTGGCTAGAATTCGCTCCCCACAGAGGTAATCAAGCTCATTGTTTCGCGTGTGGACAATCTCAGTACCATGTCGCTCGCCGCGTGATCGTCGGGGCTGTACCGTTTACTCAAAGCCCTCAGGCTGGAGCTTTTTAAGCCAACTCCTTGCTTGCTGATGCCGCCTGATGTTCAGAAACGGTGTGTCATGCAGCATAACGATCGTAGGGTGGTGACCATCACCCCCCTTCACTGCGATCCGATCCCCGTCAGCCTCAGCTACATTAACGGTATGTACTGGGTCGGCATGAACACGTCTTGGATGGTGCTCGTCGACGGACGCGGCAGCTGGATGCTCGTGGAGGTCTACACCCGGTGATTGATCCCCCTTCCTTCGATTAACACTACACTGCTTTGGCACCACGGCCCAGAATACTCGGAATCTTAATGTAGCCAACATTATACCAAGCTTGATTTGCTCAAGGTTGTAATCTGCCAAGTGCCCACAAGATCTGCAAATTATAAAGATTTTAGGCTAATTGCGTTCTTCAACCGCGGTCTCGCCTATCTGATAGGTCATTGCGGTAACTGGATAAATCTGCACGTCCATCGTAGGATCATACATCCTCCATGGTTCTCTGATGACATTGAACACAAGGGCTTCATTTACGCTGTCGACTCCTACTATGGTTGGACGTATTGCTGGCCTACTCCAGTCATCGCTACAAATGGTTGTTACAGCAGTATGTTACTTTCCTATGATATCATGATGGCTTGCTTATATTACTGTCAACATTTACTGAAAAAATATTCATGCTCATAACATGTTGTTCTTAAGATTGACTAAATCAAGAGCCCTTTTTTATTTGACTCCAACTTGATATGATGTTGTAGGCCGCCTGGTGTCCCTACCCTTCCTAATCCCAGAACCTTTCAAAGAAAAGCGGCATGGCAGTTGCAGGTGGTACCTGGCTCGATCAGACGATGGTGAAAGATTGATGATCGTTCGCACCTACCGGACGTATTGTTTCGCGAAATACAATCACAGTCACTGCAAGGTCTTTGAGCAGGATCCCAGCTTCTCTGGTCCTTCAGGCATTTTTGACTGGAGGCTGGTAAGTAGCCTTGGTACACGCTCTCTTTTTGTCGGACTGAATTATCCGATTAACCAGGAGATAACCGACGGCAAGGATCATGATGGCAGCGCGGTTTCGTTCATCAGGCAAAACTATGTGTACACATTGTACCATGCGTCTCTGCATGCACCATACCCTGATATGTGCCGCCACGCTCTGTAGCCCAAAGTAGGAGAGAGGGACGCAAGTATCAGACTTCGATCTGCTGGCTGGAGTTTCCCCCGTCAGGCACCCATCTGGTTCAAGCCGTCAGCCAATCTCCACAGCTTAATAAATAGTAACGTCTAACTGAGCCAGTTAGTTAGATGCGTACAGTTGGTGTAGTAGGATCTTTATTTAGTTTGATGCATACACTTGTTCTTTTTTGGTAGCCCTTTTGTAATGATGGTTGATGTTCGGTTTGGAAGAGAGAGCTGCGTCTTCACTCTTCTGGCCTGCTTAGTGCTTCTGTTGCACCCCCAGCCCTGGTTGCTGCTGCTGCTGTTTTCAATGTACAATCAGTAGTATATTTCGTCTGTTGGTTGAATAAATGTGGTGTTAGAACGACAAACACAATGTTTTGGAAGTCGTTGCACGGTTCGATCCTTTAGTGCCCCATACCATACGTAGCTCATACTATTTTTCGTACGGAACACATTTTCCACTTGTTGATAACATGCAGCCCACTGATGAAGGCCCAATAGAGATGCCCACATGAATCTGGCCCAGGTACATGCTCATGGTCCCCTAAACATAAATAAGTAAATAAATAAATAAAGCTAAATGCTCATGCACCAGTTCTTTGGGAAAATAGGTAGCCCAGTATTTCTTTTTGAAGAATACCCAAGCTAGGCCTATTTGTTTTCTCCGAATTACTGGGCTGCAAAATTTTCAAGACGAGGAGGGATGCATTTCGTCCTGGCCAAAGAGTATGGTCAATGTCTGTTAAAAGTAATATCAAAAGGGGTTGAAAATTCCAAAAAAATTATAGCAAATGGGATATTAGTTTTTTTTTTGAATTTTGTTCTTCACTGATATCTTATACGTATTTCATTGGATTTAACTTGACATAGTACTAATTTATTTTTAAATTTGTTTTAGTATGGCTATTTATTTTTGGATTAAGAATATTTCGTTCCCCAGCAAAAATTTCCCACATATTTAGTTAATTTTTTGACCCTGGTACTAACCAGAAAATGGCCGTCAATTCTAAAAATGGGAAACGAGCGGCTGACTTGTTTATGCAAGGCTTTGTCAGTGAACACACAATTCTAGCCGCCGTGCTTCTTCAATCTCTAATCTTCCTGCTCCAGCCGCCTAAACTAGCGCCGACGGGACTGCCTACTCCCTCCTCCTGTGACCCGTTGTGATGTCGCGCAGGCTTCCCTGGCCCACCCTACTCCCTCCGCTAGCCTGGCCGCACGCAATCACTGCCTCCTTATTATGCGAAAAAAATGATTCCTCCCACTAACATCTGGGGCGCACTGGTTGGAAGGCTGACCTGTGGGCCTACTACGTTGAAGCGCACGCAGGGCTTGTCAAGTTAGTCAACAAACGATTCTAGCAGCAGTAATCGTTGGATTTGAATCGAACGGTCCTGCTGCTTCTTCAATCGCTGCTCTTCTTGCACCAGCCGCCCAAACCAGCACCGGGGAGACCGCCTGCTCCTGCCTCCAGTGGCCGGCTGTGCTGCCGTTGAGGCCTCATCACCCCCTACTACTCCCACCGCTAGCCAGGCCCTGCAGCGACGGCAGCCTCACACCGCAGCCGAACCAGTGAACCCTCGTACTCCTCTCCGCGTGGGCATCCACTGTCGCGCCTTCCCCGGCTCCGCGTCGTCCCTTCCTAGGCCTCATCGTCGTCCACCACCTTGGTGCTCTCAGCGTGGAGTGGTCAGGGTGGTCAACGACATTCCATCGGAAGAGTATTGTACGTGGAGAGGCTGACAGCTGGGTCCACGGCCACAGTCCAGTTTTTTTGTGATTTGCCAAGTAAGTTGCTTTGTCAGGCCTGTTGGGCTGCAAATCTTTCAAGAGGAGGAGAGCTTTCATTCGGCTGGCCGATAAAATGGCCCATCAGTAATGAGAAATTGGCTGTACATTTTTAAAACACATCAAACCGGCAATTAGTTTCAAATATCTTTTTTTCCATTTCGAGATTTTAAATTACATTAATTTTTATGCATGGAGAATTTGTTGGATTTTATATTGATATACATTTATTTTTAAAATCAGTTTGAATGTGAGTCGAAATTTCGGAATTAAAAACAGTTCGGACCGCACCGAAATATGCAAAATTTCATATAAGTTTTTAACTCTGGCCACAATATGGGCTGTAATGCTAACAAAAAGAATATGGGCTCCAAAAAAACCTTAAGAATTAGCAAATGGGCTGTAAATTATTAAAAATAATGGAAGATGGGTTGTATGCTATTTTCCACAGATTTGAGGCTTTCCTAAAAAAAGGTTGACGCACAAGCAGTGACTATTGGATGGCCATCCAACGGCCGTCGTGCTTCTTCAATCTCTGCTCTTCCTCCTCCAGTCGCTCAAAGAAGCGCCGGCGGGACTGCCTGCTCCCTCCTCCCCGCGGCCGGCTCTGACAGCTCGGACCCACCAGCTAAATCTTCATACGCAAGGAAGTGCCTCCTTATTACGCATAAAAAAATGAATACTCCCCCTGTTAGCTGGGACCCAGTATAGTGGCAGGCTGACTTGTGGGCCTACTAAGTTGATGGGGACGGAGGGCTTTGTCAACTTAGTCAATATGCACGATTCTAGCTCCAGTGACCGTACGATATCCATCCAACGGCTATAGTGCTTCTTCAACCTCTGGTCTTCTTGCTCCAGCCGCCCAAACCAGTGCCGGTCGTGCCTCGTGCTCCTGCCTCCCGTGGCCGGTTACGATGCGGCAGAGGCCTCACCGCCCCCTACTACTCCCACTGCTGGCCAGGCCATCCCTCTACTCACCCACACACCCTGTTATTCTGTGGCGACGGCAGCCTCACACCGCAGCGAACCAGTGAACCCTCGTACTCCTCTATGCGTGGTCATCCACTGCCGCGTCTTCCCTGGCTCCGCGTCGTCCCCTTCCTAGGCCTCGCCGTCGTCCACTACCCTGGTGCTCTTGGTGCGGCGTGGTCAACATGGTCAAGGAATGGCTTCCATCGGACGTGGACTGTACATGGAGAGGCTGACAGCTGGCTCCATGGCCGCAACAAGGAAGTGCCTCCTTATTACGCGCAAAATAATTATTCCTCCACCTGACAGCGGGGACCCACCGGACGGGCCACCATATTTCACGAAAAAAAACGTTCCCCCCTGACTGCTGGGACCCACCAGCTACACCTTCGCACGCAAGGAAGTGCGTCCGGGTAAAAAAAACAAAATGATTCGCCCCCTGACTGCTGGG
>NC_041393.1:739705282-739706510 GCF_002162155.2 Triticum dicoccoides | reverse complement strand
TGCTGGGACCCACCAGCTACATCTTCGCACGCAAGGAAGTGCGTCCGGGCAAAAAAAACAGTTCGCCCCCCTGACTGCTGGGACCCACCAGCTACATCTTTGCACGCGAGGAAGTTCGTCCGGGCAAAAAAAATGATTCGCCCCCCTTACTGCTGGGACCCACCAGCTACATCTTCGCACGCAAGGAAGTGCGTGACAGTCGGGACCCACCTAGTCGAAGTGTACGTAGCATTGTCATTATGGTCGCGAACGTGTACGTCCATATATATTGGTGGATGTAGAGGCGTGCATGTGTCGTAGTAGAGGCATGCACGTAGCATGTACACATATGTACATCGGCGACGATGCAAGAAAGAAAATACAGCCATGTACGTACATACGGGCAGGGTCTCGAACGCCTACTCGCGCATACGTACATGCCTAGGTTGGAACGGAGAAACAACGTCATCGTCGTGTTCATGGGGAACCAACCGGCTGGGTCGGAACAGAATGCGTGGTCGTGTTCATCGGGAGGGCTTGGACGGAACAGGCGATGGAAACGAGGCCTGACATACCGCACAACGGAGGAAACGTCCTTGTGCTTGAACGGCCATGTTCGAAATGGGATCCTGTTGATCGGGAAGGGCCTGGCATACTGCAAAATGGAGGAAATGGACCTCCTACGGTCGAAACGGGGTCCTGTTGATCGGGAGGGGTGTGGCGTACCGCAAAACGGAGGAAACGGACCTCCTACGGTCGAAACGGGGGTCATGTTGATCGAGAGGGGTGTGGCATACCGCAAAACGGATGAAACGGACCTCCTACGGTCGAAACGCGGGTCATGTTCATTGGGAGGGGTGTGGCGTACCGCAAAACGGACGAAACGGACCTCCTACGGTTGAAACGGGGGTCCTGTTCATTGGGAGGGGTGTGGCGTATCGCAAAACGGGACTCCACAGGATACTGTTCATCTCCACCATCGACCTCCTCTAGCCTCCACGGGCTACCGTCGACCTCCTCCAGCCTCCACGGGCTCCTGTTCATCCAGCCTCCACCGCGCGCTACTCCACCAGCTACTGTTCAACCACCCCTCCACCGTCTACTGTTCATCCAGCCCTCCACCATCTACTGTTCATCCAGCCCTACACACCACGAGATCCTGTTCAACCACCCCTCTACGGCCACCCCTCCACTGTCTACTGTTCATCCAGCCCTCGGCACCATGGGGTCATGTTCATCCAGAGGCAAC
>NC_041393.1:739672310-739705031 GCF_002162155.2 Triticum dicoccoides | reverse complement strand
TAGCGAAGGAATCGCTCCATCGGGTTCAATTAACAGCCATCGATCGATCGCTCGGTTTTAGTAACGCATAGCCTGCAGTGCAATCGCTCGGGTTCAGTTAGAGCCCAACGCCTCGCTCGGGTTCAGTTAGAGCCAACGCCTCGCACGTGTACGAGAGAAACACGCATCGCTCGGCCCTCGACCTCCCACCGTAACCGGTAACTCCCTGAAATTTTCCTCCCCCTCGCTTATACCACGGTTTTTTCCATCATGGACGGCCCAAAGAATGTCATGCAGCTGCGTCTCCGGCCCGCCCAGGACGAAAAGCCCATTTTCTGTCATGATTTTTTGTCATAGAAGTAGAAGCCCACCACATCTATGATGATACCGGGTTTTGTCACAATTATCGTCATAGAAGTGTCATATGTATGACAGAAAAAAATTCGTTCGGCCCAAAATGTCACGGATGTGTCTTTTTTTTGTAGTGCAACCTCGGCCGTCGTCGGGCCTGCACCCTCTATAAGCCCCCCATCGTACCTCCTCTCTCTGGTAGCTACGGTTCTTTGGTTAATTTACTTAGGTTTTAGTTAGGGCAGATGGTTAATTAGGTTATATGTTTAGTTATGAATTTAGCTAGGTTTTTTCTTCAAGTTATATATTTTTCTTTCCTTTTATATGCAAATTTCAAGTGGACATGTGATGTTTTGGACATGTCATTAGGACATGATGATTATGTGCAGGGTAAATGATCTGAGTGGCCTATGTTACGCCATAATGTTGATTCCTTTCTGTTTCGGTGAATTTCAGGCGCTCGATATGTCCATTTTTTGGCAAAGTTCATGCCGAAATTTTCCGTGAATTTTGGCATGATTTGTGCTAGATAGTAGGTGAGGGAGTCCCGGATTAGGGGGTGTACGGATAGCCGGACTATGACCTTTGGCCGGACTCCTGGACTATGAAGATACAAGATTGAAGACTTCGTCCCGTGTCCGGATGGGACTTTCCTTGGCGTGGAAGGTAAGCTTGGTGATACGGATATGTAGATTTCCTCCCATTGTAACCGACTCTATGTAACCCTAGCCCTCTCCGGTGTCTATATAAACCGGAGAGTTTTAGTCCATAGGACGAACAACAATCATACCATAAGCTAGCTTCTAGGGTTTAGCCTCTTTGATCTCGTGGTAGATCTACTCTTGTACTACCCATATCATCAATTTTAATCAAGTAGGAGTAGGGTTTTATCTCCATCAAGAGGGCCCGAACCTGGGTAAAAACATCGTGTCCCTTGTCTCCTGTTACCATCCGCCTAGACGCACAGTTCGGGACCCCCTACCCGAGATCCGCCGGTTTTGACACTGACATTGGTGCTTTCATTGAGAGTTTCTCTGTGTCATCACCTTTAGGCCCGATGGCTCCTCCGATCATCAACAACGACGCGGTCCAGGGTGAGACTTTTCTTCCCGGACAGATCTTCGTATTCGGCGGCTTTGCACTGCGGGCTAATTCGCTTGGCCATCTGGAGCAGATTGAAAGCTACGCCCCTGGCCATCAGGTCAGGTTTGGAAGTTTGAACTACACGGCTGACATCCGCGGAGACTTGATCTTCGACGGGTTCGAGCCACAGCCGAGCATGCCACACTGTCATGATGGGCATGATCTAGCTCTGCCACCGAACAGTGCCCAGGAGGCCGCCCAAGTGTCTGCTCCGACCCTTAGCTCGGAGCCGACTGCACCAATCGAGGATGGGTGGCTGGACACCGCCTCGGGACCTGCAATCTCTATGGCGATCGAGCCGAAGACCAGCCTTGTCCTTTGCGAAGCTCGTGACTCCAAGGTGCCGGACTCCTTTCCGGACTACGAACCATCCGCGCCCCTGCCGATCGATCCCGATTGGGCGCCGATCATGGAGTTCTCCACCACGGACATATTATAGCACTCGCCCTTCAGCGACATTCTGAATTCACTAAAGTCTCTCTCTTTATCAGGATAGCCCTGGCCGGACGATGGTCAGCAAAGTTAGGATGCGGACGATGAAGAAATTCAAAGCCAACCCACCACCCACTTCGTAGCCACTGTCGATGATTTAACCGACATGCTCGACTTCGACTCCGAAGACATCGACGGTATGGACGACGATGCGGGAGACGACCAAGAACCAGCGCCTATAGGGCACTGGAAAGCCACCTCGTCATACGACATATACATGGTGGACACCCCAAAAGAAGGGAATGGCGATGGAACAACGGAGGATGACCCCTCCAAGAAGTAGCCTAAGCGCCGGCGTCAACGGCGCCGCTCTAAATCCCGCCAAAGCAAAAACGGCGATTTCGGCATGGGAGACAATAACATCCCGGACAGTGTCGAAGACAACCCCCTCCAGCAGGATTCAGCATAGGAGGATGGAGAAGCCAACCCTCATGAGAGAGCAGCAGATAGAGAGGTAGAGGACGACAATTACATGCCTCCATCCAAAGACGAGGCAAACCTCGACGACGACGAATTTGTCATGCCTGAGGATCCCATCGAATAAGAGCGTTTCAAACGCAGGCTTATGGCCACGGCGAGCAGCCTCAAGAAAAACAACAGCAACTTAGAGTTGACCAAGACTTGCTAGCCGATAGATGGACTAAAGTCCTTGCAGCCGAAGAGTATGACCTCGAACGCCCATCCAAGAGCTACCCAAACTGCAGGCTGTGACCCCAATTAGAGGAGGAAGCACCTAAACCTAGATCACCAGCGCACAACGCGGCCGACCGCCCACCTCGTGGCCACGACAGAGAGGCCTGTCGGCCATCCACTCAAGCCGCACCCCTGCGTCGCTCAAAATATACCAGGGCATGGGGAAATGCGCCAGACCTACGAGACATATTGGAGGACAAGGCAAGGCAAACAAGATCGATCTACGGATTGCGTGGGCGCCCCACGGCACGTGACGATAACCGTCATGCCGGATATGGCAAATATGGCCAGGCCGAACACAGCAGACAAAGCTCATTTGGGCTACGTCGTGATATAGCCCAGTACAGAGGCGCCGCACACCCACTAAGCCCGTAAACATCGAATCATACGATGGCACAACATAACCTACAGTATGGATCGAGGATTATCTCCTTCATATCCACATGGCCCGCGGTGATGATCTACACGCTATCAAATACCTCCCACTCAAGCTTAAAGGACCAGCTCGGCATTGGCTTAACAGCTTGCCAGCAGAGTCAATTGGTTGTTGGGAGGACCTGGAAGCCGCATTCCTCGACAATTTCCAGGGCACCTATGTGCGACCACCAGACGCTGATGACCTAAGCCACATAATTGAGCAGCCAGAGGAATCGGCCAGACAATTCTGGACACGGTTCCTAACCAAGAAAAATCAAGTAGTCGACTGTCTAGACGCAGAGGCCCTTGCAACCTTCAAACATAACATCCAAGACGAATGGCTTGCCCGGCACCTAGGACAGGAAAAGCCGAAATCCATGGCAGCCCTCACAACACTCATGACCCGCTTTTACGCGGGAGAAGATAGCTGGCTAGCTCGTAGTAATAACATGACCAAGAGCCCTGGTAATTCGGATACAAAGGACAACAATGGCAGGTCGCATCGCAACAAGCACAAGCGCCGCATTAACGGAGACAATGCTGAGGATACGGCAGTTAATTCCGGATTCAGAGGCTCTAAACCCGGTCAGCAGAAAAAGCCAGTCAAAAGAAATACTCTGGGCTCGTCCAGTTTGTACCGAATACTCGATCGCTCATGCCAGATACATGGCACCCCCGAAACACCAGCCAATCACACCAATAGGGATTGTTGGGTTTTCAAGCAGGCAGGCAAGTTAAGTGCCGAAAACAGAGACAAGGGGCTGCATAGGGGACAGAAGGACTTTCCCCCACAAGTGCAGACGGTGAACATGATATACGCAACCCACATCCCCAAAAGGGAGCGGAAACGTGCACTCAGGGACGTATATGCGTTGGAGGCAGTCGCCCTAAAGTTCAACCCGTGGTCCTCCTGCCCGATCACTTTTGATCGAAGGGACCACCCCACTAGCATCCACCACGGCGGATTCGCCGCATTGGTTCTAGACCCAATCATTGACGGATTTCACCTCACTAGAGTCCTCATGGACAGCGGCAGCAGCCTGAACCTGCTTTACCAGGATACAGTGCAAGAAATGGGCATAGATCCCTCAAGGATTAAACCCACAAAGACGACCTTTAAAGGCGTCATACCAGGTGTAGAGGCAAACTGTACAGGCTCAGCTACACTCGAAGTGGTCTTCGGATCCCCAGATAATTTCCGAAGCGAGGAGTTAATCTTCGACATAGTCCCGTTCCGCAGTGGCTATCATGCCCTGCTCGGACGAACCGCATTTGCAAAATTCAATGCGAGTGGAGAAAAGTTAGCAGCAGCGAGACCACAAAAGGGTTGTATCTAGTTGCATCTAGTTGCTAACCCTTTCTTTTTCGTGTTGCTCTAGTATATTTTGTTGCATATGATTGGACTTCCTCTTGATGAAAATGCATCTCTAACAGGTACCTAGCTTCTTGATGCCGAGATGGCAGTGCTATGTCGTGTACAAAGGGAAGGTTCCGGGGGTGTAGAACGAGTGGCCTGAGTGTGAGGCGCAAGTGAATAGGTTCTCGGGCGCCAGCCATAAAGGCTTCAAAAGCAGACAAGAAGGAGAAGCTAGTTACTTGAGGTTCACGCTAGCGCAAGAGAGGACTCGTAACCGCCGCCTCATGTACTGCATAGTTCCGCTATCACTCATAGTGATAGCTCTTCTCGCGTATACCTTTGTTTAGATGGATCATGGATGACGTTTTAGTTGCAAGTATTCGAGACTTGCATGTATTGCTATGATTACATTTGTGGTCTCGCAGCCATTTGTATGTGTACCATGATTACATTTGTATGTGCTAAAGATTCTTGTATAAAGCCTGTTCAAATACAAAACAAATATGTAGAACAAACAAAAAATACTAAAATTAGCAGTAGCGAGTGGAGAAAAGTTAGCAGCAGCGTGATAGTAGCAGTAGCGCGCACAAGAGAACCGTGCTAGAGCTATTAGTAGTAGCGAGCTTCCAAGAAAAACGCTGCTGCTACACTTGTATAGTAGTAGCACGAGCATGCACGCGCTGCTGCTACGGGTTAGCTGTAGCGTCTTATTAGTAGCGTTGGGTCCCGCGCTACTGATATACCTAGAACCCGCCCTGCTGCTAGGCTTTTCCCTAGTAGTGGGTGTGCTCCCGGCCACCTCCAGACGAAGCAAACTCTTTGGCCACAACAGGACCCACCTCTTGCAATCGCCAAGCCGACGCGGGGTCTCATCCTCATTTCCCCCTAGTACCGGAGGAGTCAGATTCTCGTGGCCCAGTTTTACACTGGCCACGGAAACCTTGAAGATGTCAGGGGGGATCAGCCGGCTGTGGAACAATTGTTCCTCTTGCTTCATTATCGTCGCCTTCCCCACATCTATCTTTTGGCCGTTGATAGTGTACAATATGGTGCACGGGGTTACGCCGGCCTGCAAAGACATGTTTGCGACGTGAGACATCCGAAAGGCAACGAAAATAGGAGATTATACATTTATTGAAGAGGGCCGATGTGATAGGTACCGTGAGGGCGTCGGGCTCAGCCAAAGACGAATCACCGCCGAGCACGTCCGAGACGGAGGATGGGCTGCTATGAGTAGGTGCAGGAGCCAGTGCAGGAGCTGGTGCTAGTGCAGGTTTGGGAGCAGGTGCTGGTGCAACGCTAGTCGAGCTGCTCCTGAAGAAGTTGGCAAGGGGAAAGTCCGCTGCATTTTTATTTGGATTTTCCCGGCTCCAATTGACGATAGCCGGAAGCAACACACTATACATAGCTGCCATATCCTCTTTTGCGGCAGCTACCGCTACTCTGACTATCCCGCAATCTCAACCTTCTTGTCGATGTTATCTTCATTTAACCTCTGTCTTTCCTTTCGCTCCTCAGTGTTCTCACGGTAGTAATTCTTCCACGTGGAGTCGTCTCCTATGCCCTGCATGCATCCATACGACGGCTGAGTATCCACCGGGATTCGTTTCAGTATGTTCAAGGCCCGGTTGAATGGGGTGTCCCACTTGGGCCTCGCCAACACCTTAGACGGCAAGTCGCTTTCGGCCGCAATCCTGCCACTACTACAGGATGCTGCTAACGCGACACTACGATCAGAGACCCTTCGAGAAACTGTGTCCGATGCAATAACCGCACATGGTGGTGTATGAAAACCGTCAAAAATGCATAAAACGTTTGCAATGACACATGCATCAAACATGGTTCAGATTTTAGTTGCGTGTGCGATGAAGGGCATACAGTGCAGTTCAATTAACTGTTTGCAATGAGGAGGAACAAAAGAAACGGGAAGCCAGATGAAGGCGTGTGCGATACACAACATATGGTTCACTAGGATAAACTGTTTGTGATTAGGCAACACAAAATAAATGGGCAGCCAGATGAAGGTGTGTGATATACAGCATATAGTTCACTCGGATGAACTGTTTGTGATTTGGCAACACAAAAGAAACGGTCAGCCAGATCAAGGTGTGTGCGATATATGCATGCGGTTCACTCGGCCCTTGTCGTTAGTGTGTGACCTCTGTGGCAACCGTTCGCTTCCCAAGCGCTTCTTCGTGTACCGTGGCAACCATCCACCACCTCTTCGCCTTTCCCTCTTGATTTCGAACTGCTATCGCACGCTCTTCCTCCCTCCATTTGCCTTCACCCTTCCTTATGCCATTGTTCGATCATCTTCTTCATGGAGGGAACAGGACGGAAACAACCCTGTTATTCCTGCCCCAGTCTGAAAGATGACGTGGTGGAGCAACTCATTGATCGGTGCGATGTCATCACCTCGGCTGGCATGGCAGGTTCGTTCAAGACCGTTCTCGACTCAACGGTCCAGGAGTGGTTTGATCTCCCCTATCTTCTTCATCGTGACCCTGTTGACTGGCGTGGGGACGAGGGAAGTCTCGCCTTGTGCAAGTTGATGCTGCTTCATAATGATATGTATGTTGTTAAGATGCCATCGCTTGAGGGAATGGCTTGGGCAGGCGCAAATGGAGATTGGGTTGTTTATATCGGGTACAACTACGAGTGGGAAATTGTGAATGTGTACACTCGTCACCGGGTTCCACTTCCAAAAATCTCAGACGACTGCCCAGAGATTGAGTATACCGGTATTCTACGTGAGTTCAAATACGATCATGGTGACTGTCGTCTACGGAAGATAGCAATTTCTCGAGTTCCCAACCGCTCTTGGGATTACACAACTATGAAGTTGTTGCTATCTTCGACAAGCTTGTTGCCATCCTTACTTCCACGCCTCGATGGATATTTCTCAAAAATCAATTTTTGTACACGAGGGTCTTGTGTTTGCTGCCACCACTCGTGGCACTGTTTTTGCATGGAATCATGATGCTTTCGGTACGTTTGTCTTCCACCGTAATTATAATTGTTTCATCCACATGCATGCGGGTTAGCTAGTTTCCCTTTACTAATTAACCTTCTTGTGTTTCCAAGGTTCCTTTGAGCATTCCACCACCTATACTTGAAAAAATTTATAACCAAGGGGGAGATGACGATGCTGATGATCATGAGCATGAGGACAAGCAGGACCCATATACTCTGTGGTGCCTGGCAACTTATTCCGATGGATCACCTCTTCTTGTCTGTATACGGGGCACTGCTGATGTTACTAAGGAAGCAGGTGTTGTCTCGCATGGTCGCACTCTCTAGACCTATTCCAACATCCGTTATAGGGTATTCGGGATGGATACTAGTGTACTAGCACCAACACCTTCTCCCTGGTTTAGTATTGAAAGTCTTGGACGAAACTTGCTCTTCCTTGGACAAAACTATCCAACGATGGTGGAAGACGATCCGGCTGCTGTTGAGACAATGTTACTACCATTTATGAGAAGCAACTGTATCTATACCTCGGACATTGCTATGCTTCCCTACCGTCCCAATATGGGTCCTGACATAGGCTGCTTCAGCCTAGATGATCAGTCCTGCGTTGGTCTCGAGATTGACAGTAGCTGGCCCTTCCCAGAGAATCACTTCTGGTTCAAAGCAAGCGTTTCCAACGCCGACGAGTGGTTGAGCTGAAGTTCATTTCATCGCTTGTGTGAGAAAAACTTTACTTTATTGGAATGTTTTGTTGGAAATGATCTATAATCCAACGTGTATCCTTGTTGTCGTTGTGGGTTGATGACTTGTTCTATGTAATCAATGGTACATTTGGATATGCGTCCATCAACTCATGTTTGCTAGCGGTGTCCATATGAACAGTGCTAGTGATTTTAGTTGCAAAAATTAGATAGTGCTAGTGATTTTTAGCTGCATATTTTGACAACAGTGTTACAAGGTTGACAAATGGCAATGTTACTAGATAAACAAATGTCAATCTTTCCAGTTTGACAAATGGCAACATACCCAAAATGACAGATATGCAAATCTTACCCAATTGTTTGTACGTGGTTGCACACGGGTCATGCAAAACAACTGTTTGCGTTGAAGGGATGCAGAAATTCTGCTCGGCACATTTTCCCTTGGCTTCCTGGGGAAGCTATCGGTTTGCATACGGGTGTTCTAACTAAAACGTCTGCGATGAGTGTTTTATATTTAAAAACCATTGACTTTTTTCAAAAGAAAATCGTTTGATAAGTCTGTACATTAAGAGAGAAAAATGCTAGTTCGTTCAAACCATATCTTTCATTCAGTCAAACTTCGAATTTATATTCATATGATCGAGAATTCGAGATACAGTATTAAACCCCAAAAAAACTATTTCCGGCGGCGACGGAGGCGACATGCTGCGCCGTTGTTGTCGTTGTCGTCCTCTGGGATGCCGTTGTTGATGTCTTGAAGGAAGCAGAAAATGTTCTTCACTTGTAAATAAAACATCATGTCATCGCGTGATCAATGGGTGGGGCGCGGGAGGACGGCAACTGGCGCCACTGAGAGGTAGCGGTCGACGGCAGCGTCCCATGCCGCTGAAGGGGGCGTGTGCACGGGAACGGGCACGGGCGCAGCGGGTGCATCCAACCGCACGGGGACCAACGACGCGGTGGGTGGAGGGCGCGCACGGGTAGGGGCACGGGCGCGGCGGCGCAGCCAAACGCACGGGGGCCAATGCCACGATGGGTGGAGGAGCTCACACGGGCATGGGCTCGCGCGCTGGCGCTGGCATGTACACGAGTTTGCACGGGTCACGGAGACCTCGCTGACACCCGTGGCTTCTAGCTCTGTGATAGTGCTCGGTGACCAGCCCGTCAATGTGACGGGGATGGTCGCTGGCGTGGGCGCGGGGATGGGAGCTAGGACGGGAGCGGGGGCAGCAACCGCCGCGGCCAGCTCGTTCTGGGCCATGTCCATGAGGCCCCATTCTTCCTTATTTTCTATCTCCTCTGGCTCGGAGTCGACTTCACCAAACTTGAAGACTAGTGGGAGATGTTCATTCTACGCCATGGCATTGGTGGAGGTCTGCGGGAGGGAGGGGAATGCGAGGCGAATAGTAAGGCCGGCCATATTAAACAGCGGCTCGGGCGCCATTAATGGAGAGGAAGGTGGGCATCCATGGAAGTCAAAGGGCTCGCTTCCCAATGAGCATGCGCAGCGTACAGCTCGCACGCATCCCAATGAGCCTGCACATTGGAGGACAGCTTGCACGCCTCTCGGTCCTCCTGTGCACCGGACTACGCTCGCACGCCTCCCGTTCAGTCAAGGTCAAGCAGCTGTCCGCACGGCACCTCCTACAGCCATTAAAATCAAGTCACGTGGCGTCATGTGAATGGTTAACAGAACGCACACGGTTTGAATTATACAAACGTTTGAGATATTAAAGTGGCAGTTATTTTTTCAAAATGCATTTGTTGGCTGTCCTTATTCGAGTGCGCCTTCTCTCAAAATGGACAGGAAAAATGCCGCAGCATGTCGGGTGCCATTCCATGATAGCATGCCAAGTTTCATGAATTTCAGACGAGTTTTGGATTTACAAGAATTTGAAAACCAGGCATCTCAATGTTTTGCTGCCAATCAACGGTGTCCTAGTGTTTGAAATTCATTCCCATTTCTTGCATGGGACCTAAGCATGCACCCAAGGATACAGATTTGATTTTTCAACCAATTTATATGCACTGGACCATGTGCATGTAGTTCAAATTTGAATTATGCACATAAATGCATTGAAAATTTAGTTAATGCATAAAAATGTCCAAACGAACCCCGAAAAATCACAAAAATTGACAAAACACTCCTGTTGCTCTATGTTGACACGAGAAAAATTTTGAAATCAATAATAGGCAATGGATATCGTTTCATCCCCAAAGATGGGACGTTCCCTACCAAAACCATCAGGCTTGTTGTGAGAAGTTATGGTTTGTGAGAAGCATATACCCAAACCTGCCCCAAATGGGACAAATTTTGTACCACGGCATGTTGATGCCACTCCATGATAACATGCCAAGTTTCATGAATTTTAGACGAGTTTTGGATTTACTAGAATTTAAAAACCATGCATCTCAATGTTTTGCCGGCAATCAACGGTGAAATGGTGTTTGAAATTCATTCCCATTTCTTGCATGGGACCTAAGCATTCACCCAAGGACACATATTAGATTTTTCAACCAATTTATATGCGCTAGAGCATGTGCATGTAGTTCAAATTTTAATTATGCACATAAATGCATTGAAAACTCATTTAATGCATATAAATGTCCAAACGAACCCTGAAAAATCACAAAAATTGAAAAAACACTCTTTTTGTTATATGTTGACATGAAAAAATTTGAAAGCAATAAGAGGCCATGGATATCGTTTCATCCCCAAAGGTGGGACGTTCCCTATCGAAATCATCATGCTTGTTGTTTGTGAGAAGCTTATACCCAAACCTACCCCAAATGGGACAAAATTTTCACCACGGCATGTTGATGCCTCTCCATGCTAGCATGCCAAGTTTCATAAATTTCAGACGAGATTTGTATTTGCTAGAATTTAAAAACCAGGTATCTCAATGTTTTGACGGCAATCAAAAGTGCCCTGGTGTTTGAAATTCATTCCCGTCTCTTGCATGGGACCTAAGCATGCACCCAAGGACACACATGTGATTTTTCAACCAACTTTGGTGCATTGGAGCATGTGCTTGTAGTTCAAATTTCTATTATGCACATAAAATGCCTACAAAACCAAGTTAATGTACAAAAAAGCACAAACGAACCCCAAAAAATTCATTCACATTTCTTTCATGGGACCTAGAAATTCACTCAAGGACACAAATGTGTGATTTTTCAACCAACTTTGGTGCATTGGAGCATGTGCTTTTAGTTCGAATTTGAATTATGCACATAAAATGCCTAGAAAACACAATTAATGTATAAAAAAGGCCAAACGAACCCCGAAGAATTCATTCCCATTTCTTGCATGGGAAGTATGCACCCAAGGACACATATTTGATTTTTCTTATATGCACTGGAGCATGTGCATATACGTAGTTTGAATTTGAATTATTCAGATAAATGCATTGAAAACTCATTTAATGCATAAAAATGCCCAAACGAACCCCAAAAATCCCAAAAATTGACACAACACTCCTGTTGTTATATGTTGAAAGGAGAAATTTTTTGAATGCAATAAGAGGCAATGGATATCGTTTCGTCCCCAAAGGTGGGACGTAAGTTCCCTACCGAAACCATCAGGCTTGTTGTGAGAAGCTCTGGTTTGTGAGAAGCATACACCCAAACGTGCCCCAAATGGGGCAATTTTTTTACCACGGCATGTTGATGCCGCTCCATGATAGCATGCTAAGTTTCCTGAATTTGAAACGAGTTATGGATTTACAAGAATTTAAAAACCAGGCATTTCAATGTTTTGCCGGCAATCAACGGTGAAATGGTGAAATTCATTCCTAGTTCTTGCATGGGACCTAAGCATGCACCCAAGGACACATATTAGATTTTTCAACCAATTTATATGCGCTAGAGCATGTGCATGTAGTTCAAATTTTAATTATGCACATAAATGCATTGAAAACTCATTTAATGCATATAAATGTCCAAACGAACCCTGAAAAATCAAAAAAATTGAAAAAACACTCTTTTTGTTATATGTTGACACGAGAAAAAAATTGAAAGCAACAAGAGGCCATGGATATCGTTTCGTCCCCAAAGGTGGGACGTTCCCTATGGAAATCATCATGCTTGTTGTTTGTGAGAAGCTTATACCCAAACCTACCCCAAATGGGACAAAATTTTCACCACGGCATGTTGATGCCTCTCCATGATAGCATGCCAAGGTTCATGAATTTCAGACGAGTTTTGTATTTGCTAGAATTTAAAAACCGGGTATCTCAATGTTTTGCCGGCAATCAAAAGTGCCCTGGTGTTTGAAATTCATTCCTGTCTCTTGCATGGGACCTAAGCATGCACCCAAGGACACACATGTGATTTTTCAACCAACTTTGGTGCATTGGGGCATGTGCTTGTAGTTCAAATTTGAATTATGCACATAAAATGCCTACAAAACCAAGTTAATGTACAAAAAAGCCCAAACGAACCCCAAAAAATTCATTCACATTTCTTTCATGGGACCTAGAAATTCACTCAAGGACACAAATGTGTGATTTTTCAACCAACTTTGGTGCATTGGAGCATGTGCTTCTAGTTCAAATTTGAATTATGCACATAAAATGCCTAGAAAACCCAGTTAATGTATAAAAAAGGCCAAACGAACCCCGAAAAATTCATTCCCATTTCTTGCATGGGAAGTATGCACCCAAGGACACATATTTGATTTTTCAACCAATTTATATGCACTGGAGCATGTGCATATATGTAGTTTGAATTTGAATTATTCAGATAAATGCATTGAAAACTCAGTTAATGCATAAAAATGCCCAAACGAACCCCGAAAAATCCCAAAAATTGACACAACACTCCTGTTGTTATATGTTGAAAGGAGAAATTTTTTGAATGCAATAAGAGGCAATGGATATCGTTTCGTCCCCAAAGGTGGGATGTAAGTTCCCTACCGAAACCATCAAGCTTGTTGTGAGAAGCTCTGGTTTGTGAGAAGCATACACCCAAACGTGCCCCAAATGGGACAATCTTTTACCACGGCATGTTGATGCCGCTTCATGATAGCATGCTAAGTTTCCTGAATTTGAAACGAGTTATGGATTTACAAGAATTTAAAAACCAGGCATTTCAATGTTTTGCCGGCAATCAACGGTGAAATGGTGAAATTCATTCCCATTTCTTGCATGCGACCTAAGCATGCACCCAAGGACACATATTAGATTTTTCAACCAATTTATATGCGCTAGAGCATGTGCTTGTAGTTCAAATTTTAATTATGCACATAAATGCATTGAAAACTCATTTAATGCATATAAATATCCAAATGAACCCCAAAAAATCACAAAAATTGAAAAAACACTCTTTTTGTTATATGTTGACACGAGAAAAAAATTGAAAGCAACAAGAGGCCATGGATATCGTTTCGTTCCCAAAGGTGGGGCGTTCCCTATCGAAATCATCATGCCTGTTGTTTGTGAGAAGCTTATACCCAAACCTACCCCAAACGGGACAAAATTTTCACCATGGCATGTTGATGCCTCTCCATGATAGCATGCCAAGTTTCATGAATTTCAGACGAGTTTTGTATTTGCTAGAATTTAAAGACCAGGTATCTCAATGTTTTGCCGGCAATCAAAAGTGCCCTGGTGTTTGAAATTCATTCCCGTCTCTTGCATGGGACCTAAGCATGCACCCAAGGACACACATGTGATTTTTGAACCAACTTTGGTGCATTGGAGCATGTGCTTGTAGTTCAAATTTGAATTATGCACATAAAATGCCTACAAAACCAAGTTAATGTACAAAAAAGCCCAAACGAACCCCAAAAAATTCATTCCCATTTCTTTCATGGGACCTAGAAATTCACCCAAGGACAAAACTTTATGATTTTTCAACCAACTTTGGTGCATTGGAGCATGTGCTTGTAGTTCAAATTTGAATTATGCACATAAAATGCCTACAAAACCAAGTTAATGTACAAAAAACCCCAAACGAACCCCAAAAAATTCATTCCCTTTTCTTTCATGGGACCTAGAAATTCACCCAAGGACAAAAATTTGTGATTTTTCTACCAACTTTGGTGCATTGGAGCATGTGCTTGTAGTTCAGATTTGAATTATGCACATAAAATGCCTAGAAAACCCAGATAATGTATAAAAAAGGCCAAACGAACCCCGAAAAATTCATTCCCATTTCTTGCATGGGAAGTATGCACCCAAGGACACATATTTGGTTTTTCAACCAATTTATATGCACTGGAGCATGTGCATGTACGTAGTTTGAATTTGAATTATGCAGATAAATGCATTGAAAACTCAGTTAATGCATATAAATGCCCAAACGAACCACGAAAAATCCCAAAAATTGACACAACACTCTTGTTGTTATATGTTGAAAGGAGAAATTTTTTGAAAGCAATAAGAGGCAATGGATATCGTTTCGTCCCCAAAGGTGGGACGTAAGTTCCCTACCGATACCATCAGGCTTGTTGTGAGAAGCTCTGGTTTGTGAGAAGCATACACCCAAACGTGCCCCAAATGGGACAAATTTTTTTACCATGGCATGTTGATGCCGCTCCATGATAGCATGCTAAGTTTCCTGAATTTGAAACGAGTTATGGATTTACAAGAATTTAAAAACCAGGCATCTCAATGTTTCGCCGACAATCAACGGTGCCCTGGTGTTCGAAATTCATTCCCATTTCTTGTGTGGGACCTAAGCATGCACCCAAGGACACAGATTTGATTTTTTAACCAATTTATATGCACTAGAGCATATGCATGTAGTTCAAATTTGAATTATGCACATATACGCATTGAAAACTCAGTTAATGCATAAAAATGTCCAAACGAATCCCGAAAAATCTCAAAAATTGACACAACACTCCTCTTGTTCTATGTTGACACAAGAAAAATTTGAAACCAATAAGAGGCAATGGATATCGTTTCGTCCCCAAAGGTGGGACGTTCCCTATCGAAACCATCATGTTTGTTGTGAGAAGCAATAGTTTGTTAGAAGCTTATACACGAACCTGCCCCAAATGGGACAAATTTTTTACCACGGCATGTTGATGCCACTCCATGATAGCATGACAAGTTTCATGAATTTCAGACAAGTTTTGGATTTACTAGAATTTAAAAACAAGGCATCTCAATGTTTTGCCGGCAATTAAGAGTGCCCTGGTGTTTGAATTTCATGCCCATCTCTTGCATGGGCCGTAGAAATTCACTCAAGAACACACATGTGCGATTTTTCAACTAACTTTGGTGCATTGGAGCATGTGCTTGTAGTTCAAATTTCAATTATGCACATAAAATGCCTAGAAACCCAGTTAATGTATAAAAATGCCAAACGAACCCCGAAAAATTCAATCCCATTTCTTGCATGGGACCTAAGCATGCACCCAAGGACACAGATTTGATTTTTCAACCAATTTATATGCACTGGAGCATGTGCATGTAGTTCAAATTTGAATTATGCACATAAATGCATTGAAAACTTAGTTAATGCATAAAAATGTCCAAACGAACCCCGAAAAATCACAAAAATTGACAAAACACTCATGTTGCTCTATGTTGACACGAGAAAAAATTTGAAATCAATAAGAGGAAATGGATATCGTTTCATCCCCAAAGGTGGGACGTTCCCTACCAAAACCATCAGGCTTGTTGTGAGAAGTTCTGGTTTGTCAGAAGCATATACCCAAACCTGCCCCAAATGGGACAAATTTTGTACCACGGCATGTTGATGCCTCTCCATGATAACATGCCATGTTTCATGAATTTTAGACGAGTTTTGGATTTACTAGAATTTAAAAACCAGGCATCTCAATGTTTTGCCGGCAATCAACGGTGAAATGGTGTTTGAAATTCATTCCCATTTCTTGCATGGGACCTACATGCACCCAAGGACACATATTAGATTTTTGAACCAATTTATATGCGCAAGAGGATGTGCATGTAGTTCAAATTTTAATTATGCACATAAATGCATTGAAAACTCATTTAATGCATATAAATGTCCAAACGAACACCGAAAAATCACAAAAATTGAAAAAACACTCTTGTTTATCTATGTTGACACGAGAAAAAAATTGAAAGCAACAAGAGGCCATGGATATCGTTTCGTCCCCAAAGGTGGGACGTTCCCTATCGAAATCATCATGCTTGTTGTTTGTGAGAAGCTTATACCCAAACCTGCCCCAAATGGGACAAAACTTTCACCACGGCATGTTGATGCCTCTCCATGATAGCATGCCAAGTTTCATGAATTTCAGACGAGTTTTGGATTTGCTAGAATTTAAAAACCGGGTATCTCAATGTTTTGCCGGCAATCAAAAGTGCCCTGGTGTTTGAAATTCATTCCCGTCTCTTGCATGGGACCTAAGCATGCACCCAAGGACACACATGTGATTTTTCAACCAACTTTGGTGCATTGGGGCATGTGCTTGTAGTTCAAATTTGAATTATGCACATAAAATGCCTACAAAACCAAGTTAATGTACAAAAAAGCCCAAACGAACCCCAAAAAATTCATTCCCATTTATTTCATGGGACCTAGAAATTCACCCAAGGACAATAATGTGTGATCTTTCAACCAACTTTGGTGCATTGGAGCATGTGCTTGTAGTTCAAATTTGAATTATGCACATAAAATGCCTAGAAAACCCAGTTAATGTATAAAAAAGGCCAAACGAACCCCGAAAAATTCATTCCCATTTCTTGCATGGGAAGTATGCACCCAAGGACACATATTTGATTTTTCAACCAATTTATATGCACTGGAGCATGTGCATGTACGTAGTTTGAATTTGAATTATGCAGATAAATGCATTGAAAACTCAGTTAATGCATAAAAATGCCCAAACGAACCCCGAAAAATCCCAAAAATTGACACAACACACCTGTTGTTATATGTTGAAAGGAGAAATTTTTTGAAAGTAATAAGAGATAATGGATATCGTTTCGTCCCCAAAGGTGGGACGTAAGTTCCCTACCGAAACCATCAGGCTTGTTGTGAGAAGCTCTGGTTTGTCAGAAGCATATACCCAAACGTGCCCCAAATGGGACAATTTTTTTACCAAGGCATGTTGATGCCGCTCCATGATAGCATGCTAAGTTTCCTGAATTTCAAACGAGTTATGGATTTACAAGAATTTAAAAACCAGGCATCTCAATGTTTTGCCGGCAATCAACAGTGCCCTGGTGTTCGAAATTCATTCCCGTTTCTTGCATGAGACCTAAGCATGCACCCAAGGACACAGATTTGATTTTTTTAACCAATTTATATGCACTAGAGCATGTGCATGTAGTTCAAATTTGAATTATGCACATATACGCATTGAAAACTCAGTTAATACATAAAAATGTCCAAAGAATCCCGAAAAATCTCAAAAATTGACACAACACTCCTATTGTTCTATGTTGACACGAGAAAAATTTGAAACCAATAAGAGGCAATGGATATCGTTTCGTCCCCAAAGGTCGGACGTTCCCTATCGAAACCATCATGTTTGTTGTGAGAAGCAATAGTTTGTTATATGCTTTTACACGAACCTGCCCCAAATGGGACAATTTTTTTACCACGGCATGTTGATGCCACTCCATGATAGCATGACAAGTTTCATGAATTTCAGACGAGTTTTGGATTTACTAGAATTTAAAAACAAGGCATCTCAATGTTTTGCCGGCAATTAACAGTGCCCTGGTGTTTAATTTCATTCCCATCTCTTGCATGGGCCGTAGAAATTCACCCAAGAACACACATGTGCGATTTTCCAACTAACTTTGGTGCATTGGAGCATGTGCTTGTAGTTCAAATTTCAATTATGCACATAAAATGCCTAGAAACCCAGTTAATGTATAAAAAAGGCCAAACGAACCGCGAAAAATTCATTCCCATTTCTTGCATGGGACCTAAGCATGCACCCAAGGACACAGATTTGATTTTTCAACCAATTTATATGCACTGGAGCATGTGCGTGTAGTTCAAATTTGAATTATGCACATAAATGCATTGAAAACTTAGTTAATGCATAAAAATGTCCAAACGAACCCCGAAAAATCACAAAAATTGACAAAACACTCCTGTTGCTCTATGTTGACACGAGAAAAATTTTGAAATCAATAAGAGGCAATGGATATCGTTTCATCCCCAAAGGTGGGACGTTCCCTACCAAAACCATCAGGCTTGTTGTGAGAAGTTCTGGTTTGTGAGAAGCATATACCCAAACCTGCCCCAAATGGGACAAATTTTGTACCACGGCATGTTGATGCCGCTCCATGATAACATGCCAAGTTTCATGAATTTTAGACGAGTTTTTGATTTAGGGCCTGTTCGGTAGTTGCCCAGCTTCCAGATCAGCGTAATCTGCGCTGGAGTTGTGCCGAACGGTTCCGCTCAGGGAAGCTAACTTCCTGGATCGAAGGAGAGTCTACGCACAAAAACTGGAGCCAGGTTTCTGGCGATCCAGGAAAAGAGAAACTGGGAGTTGGCCTAAATTACGGACTAATGCCACTGCCAAGTGACTCGATGGCTGCGTACCGTTTCGCTATTTCTCTCTCCCCTGTCCCGACACCTTGTATTCGCTACGTGAAGAGATCGCTACCATTCGCTCCAAACTGGGCCAAGCCCAGCCACTCTCCTTCTGTGTCTGACTGGGCCTAAGGCCACCTTAGCTGTTAAGCCGGCTGGGCTCCAACCCGTCCAGGCAGGTTGGCCTGCTTGCGCACACGAGAAGCTAGAGCGAGTGTGCCGAACAATTTTTCATCGATCCCAATCCATAAAAGAAGCCAGCATCGAGAAATAGAAGCTGGATTTGCAGATCTAGTGACGCTGGAGGACTACCGAACAGGCCCTTACTAGAATTTAAAACCAGGCATCTCAATGTTTTGCCGGTAATCAACGGTGAAATGGTGTTTGAAATTCATTCCCATTTCTTGCATGGGACCTAAGCATGCACCCAAGGACAAATATTAGATTTTTCAACCAATTTATATGCGCTAGAGCATGTGCATGTAGTTCAAATTTTAATTATGCACATAAATGCATTGAAAACTCATTTAATGCATATAAATGTCCAAACGAACCCTGAAAAATCACAAAAATTGAAAAAACACTCTTGTTGTTCTATGTTGAAACGAGAAAAGTTTGAAACCAATAAGAGGCAAGGGATGTCGTTTCGTCCCAAAGGAGGGACGTTCCCTATCAAAACCATCATGTTTGTTGTGAGAAGCAATTGTTTGTTAGAAGCTTATACACGAACCTGCCCCAAATGGGACAAATTTTTTACCACGGCATGTTGATGCCGCTCCATGATAGCATGACAGGTTTCATGAATTTCAGACGAGTTTTGGATTTACTAGAATTTAAAAACAAGGCATCTCAATTTTTTGCCGGCAATTAATAGTGCCCTGGTGTTTGAATTTCATTCCCATCTCTTGCATGGGCCGTAGAAATTCACCCAAGAACACACATGTGCGATTTTTCAACTAAGTTTGGTGCATTGGAGCATGTGCTTGTAGTTCAAATTTCAATTATGCACATAAAATGCCTAGAAACCCAGTTAATGTATAAAAAAGGCCAAACGAACCCCGAAAATTTCATTCCCATTTCTTGCATGGGACCTAAGCATGCACTCAAGGGCACAGATTTGATTTTTCGGCCAATTTGTATGCACCGGAGCATGTGCATATAGTTTAATTTTGAATTGTGCACCAAAAATTGCTAGAAACCAGTTTAATGTATAAAATGTCCAAACGAACCCTGAATAATTCCAATTCTTTTATGACACACATATAGTTGCATGTTCACTTCAGATAGAATGTCCAGCAATTCAAACAGTGTCATGATTCAAATCAAGTAGATCCCACACAGTTTATTATCACCTACCGTGTGAGATGTAGTACATATCTTGGAGCACCGTCAGTGTATAGTACGCTTATGGCTTATGCGAGAAGGTGTGCCGGCTACCGTCACACACGGCGTGTCAAGCACACTAGCTCGCTCCCCAAAAACCCCCGCCACTACATCCCTCACAATCTCGAAAATATTACTGCCTCGTAATCTCGAAAATATTTACCGCCTGGAAGGTTTAAATGTTTGGTAGCACACGATTAGTATTATGTGCAGACTGTGTGCGATGTCTGTTACTCCCGCTCTACTTCAGTCCCTTGATTCAAATTTTCAGTAGCCCCGGCATTTTACTCCGCCTCTGCATCCCTCGCAATCTCAAAAATATCTGCTCTCCCTTGATCCAATCTTTCAATTGCCCCGCCTTGTTACTCCCGCCTAGTAAAAGTTTCAGTTGCCGCAGTATTTCCTCAAACACAACCTTGCCCTCCATCCGCCCCCCTCCACACACACCCCAAAACCTCCGCTCACACAGACACACACAACCCTCGAAATCATTGGTAGGTTGATACCTCTCCAATGTATCTATAAATTTTGATTGTTCCATGCTATTATATTACCCGTTTTGGATGTTTATGGGCTTTAGTTTACACTTTTATATCATTTTTTGGACTAACCTACTAACCAGAGGCCCAACCCGAATTGCTGTTTTTTTTGCCTATTTCAGCGTTTCGAAGGAAAGGAATATCAAACGGAGTCCAAACGGAATGAAACCTCCGGAAACATCTTTTTGGAACAAACGTTATCCAGGGGACTAGGAGTGGACGTCAAGCAACAGAGGCGGCCACGAGGGTGCCCGGCGTGCCCCCTGGAGGTGGGTGCGCCCCCCACCCTCATGGGCCCCTTGAGCGTCTACCGACCTACTTCTTCCTACTATATATACCCACATACCCCAAAACCATCGAGGAGCACCATGAAAAACTATTTTCACCGCTGCAACCTTCTGTATCCGCGAGATCCCATCTTGGAGCCTTCACCGGCGCTCCGTCGGAGGGGGAATCGACCATGGAGGGCCTCTACATCATCTCCAAGGCCCTTCCGATGAGTTGTGAGTAGTTTACCACAGACCTTCGGGTCCATAGTTATTAGCTAGATGGCTTCTTCTCTCTCTTTGAATCTCAATACAAAGGTTCCCTCGATCTTCTTGGAGATCTATTAAATGTAACTCTTTTTGTGGTGTGTTTGTCGAGATCAGATGAATTGTGGGTTTATGATCAAGTTTATCTATGAGAAATATTTGAATCTTCTCTAAATTCTTTTATGTGTGATTAAGTTATCTTTCCAAGTCTCTTTGAATTATCAGTTTCGTTTGGTCTACTAGATTGATCTTTCTTGCAATGGGAGAAGTGCTTAGCTTTGGGTTCAATCTTGCGGTGTCCTTTCCCGGTGACAGCAGGGGCAGCAAGGCACGTATTGTATTGTTGCCATCGAGGATAAAAAGATGGGGGTTATATCATATTGCATGAGTTTATCCCTCTACATCAAGTCATCTTTCTTAATGCGTTACTCTGTTCTTTATGAACTTAATACTCTAGATGCAGGCAGGAGTCGGTCGATGTGTGGAGTAATAGTAGTAGATGCAGGCAGGAGTCGGTCTACTTGTCACAGACGTGATGCCTATATACATGATCAAGCCTAGATAATATCATAACTATGCACTTTTCTATCAATTGCTCGACAGTAATTTGTTCACCCACCGTAATACTTATGCTATCTTGAGAGAAGCCACTAGTGAAACCTATGGTCCCTGGGTCTATCTTTTATCATATAGGTTTACCATCTACTTTTATTTGCATCTTTACTTTTCCAATCTATATCATAAAAATACCAAAAATATTTATCTTATCACATTATCTCTATCAGATGTCACTTTCGCAAGTGGCCGTGAAGGGATTGACAACCCCTTTATTGTGTTGGTTGCGAGGTTCTTGTTTGTTTGTGTAGGTGCGTGGGACTTCTGAGGAGCCTCCTACTGGATTGATACCTTGGTTCTCAAAAACTGAGGGAAATACTTACGCTACTTTGCTGCATCACCCTTTCCTCTTCAAGGAAAACCAACGCAAGCTCAAGACGTAGCAAGAAGGATTTCTGGCGCCGTTGCCGGGGAGGTCTTCGCTCAAGTCAAGACATACCAAGTACCCATCACAAACTCATCTCCCTCGCATTACATTATTTGCCATTTGCCTCCCGTTTTCCTCTCCCCCACATCAGCCTTGTCGTTTTATTCGCCCTCTCTTTCCCAATCTCCTCTCGTTTCCGCTTGCCTTTTTGTTTGCTTGTGTGTTGGATTGCTTGTCGCTATGGCGCAAGATAATACCAAGTTGTGTGATTTTTCCAATACCAATAATAATGATTTCCTTAGTACTCCGCTTGCTCCTCTTAATGATGTTGAGTCTTGTGAAATCAATGCTGCTTTGTTGAATCTTGTTATGAAAGATCAATTCTCCGGCCTTCCTAGTGAGATGCAAAAGAAGAAAGATACGGATAATGATATTGTTAAATTGAAGTTATTTCCGTTTTCACTTAGAGATCATGCTAAAGTTTGGTTTTCATATTTTTCCTAAGAATAGTATTGATTCATGGAACAAGTGCAAAGATGCTTTTATCTCTAAGTATTTTTCTCCCGCTAAGATCATCTCTCTTAGGAATGATATTGTGAATTTTAAACAACTTTATCATGAGCATGTTTGCCAATCTTGGGAAAGAATGAAATTGATGATTCGCAATTGCCCTGCTCATGGTTTGAATTTATGGATGATCATACAAAAAATTTATGCCGGATTGAATTTTGCTTCTAGAAATCTTTTAGATTCGGCCGTGGGAGGCACTTTTATGGAAATCACCTTAGGAGAAGCTACTAAACACCTTGATAACATTATGGCTAATTATTCTCAATGGCACACTGAAAGATCTACCAATAGATGAACTTATGAAATTGTTTGCTACTAAGAGTGCTCCTAATGATCCCAATGATATTCCTTTGTCTACTTTGATTGAGAATAATAATGAACCTATGGATGTAAACTTTGTTGGTAGGAATAATTTTGGTAACAATGCTTATAGAGGAAACTTTAATCCTAGACCTTTCCCTAGTAATTCCTCTAACAATTGTGGAAATTCCTACAACAATTCTTATGGTAATTTTAATAAGATGCCCTCTGATTTTGAGAATAGTGTTAAAGAATTTATGATCTCTCAAAAGAATTTTAATGCCTTGCTTGAAGAAAAATTGCTTAAAGTTGATGATTTGGCTAGGAAGGTTGATAGGCTTTCGCTTGATGTTGATTCTTTGAAACTTAGATCTACTACTCCTAAGCATGATATCAATGAGTCTCTCAAATCCATGAGAATTTCCATTGATGAGTGCAAAGAAATAACTGCTAGGTTGCGTGCCAAGAAAGATTGCTTTGTAAAAGCATGTTCTTCTAGTTTCCATGAAAATAATGATGAAGATCTAAAAGTTATTGATGTGTCCCCTATTAAATCCTTGTTTTGCAATATGAATCTTAATAATGATGGGACTGGAGATGAGTCAACTTTAGTTAAAAGGCGTCCCAATGATTCAGAGTTCTTAGATCTTGATGCTAAATTTGGTAAAAGTGGGATTGGAGAGGTCAAGACTTTAAATAGCATTGAACCCACTATCTTGTATTTCAAGGAATTCAATTATCATAATTGTTCTTTAGTAGATTGTATTTCCTTGTTGCAATCCATGTTGAATTCTCCTCATGCTTATGGTCAAAATAAGGCTTTTGCCAAATATGTTGTTGATGCCTTGATGCAATCTTATGAGGAAAAACTTAATTTGAAAGTTTCTATACCTAGAAAACTTTATGATGAGTGGGAACCTACTATAAATATAAAAATTAAAGATCATGAGTGCTATGCTTTATGTGATTTGGGTGCTAGTGTTTCAACAATTCCGAAAACTTTATGTGATATTCTAGGTTTCCATGATCTTGATGATTGCTCTTTAAATTTGCACGTTGCGGATTCCACCATTAATAAACCTATGGGAAGGATCAATGATGTTCTTATTATTGCAAATAGGAATTATGTGCCCGTAGATTTTATCCTTCTTGATATAGATTGCAATCTTTCATGTCCTATTATTCTTGGTAGACCTTTCCTTAGAACGATTGGTGCAATTATTGATATGAAGGAAGGGAGTATTAGATTCCAATTTCCATTAAGGAAAGGCATGGAGCACTTTACAAGAAAGAAAGTCAAATTACCTTATGAATCTATCATGTGAGCTGCTTATGAATTTGAGTGCCAAAGATGGCACTACTTAAATCTATCCGCGCTTTTATGCCTAGCTTGGGGCGTTAAACAATAGTGCTTGTTCGGAGGCAACCCAATTTTATTTTATTTTGCT
This sequence comes from Triticum dicoccoides, assembly GCF_002162155.2. NCBI lineage: Eukaryota > Viridiplantae > Streptophyta > Magnoliopsida > Poales > Poaceae > Triticum > Triticum dicoccoides. The sequence goes on along the minus strand of NC_041393.1, from coordinate 739,680,673 downwards.
TCTGTTTAGTAATAATTATTTCATCTAGCTTCTTTTTAGATGTGTTTTCATGTTTTAATTAGTGTTTGTGCCAAGTAGAACCTATAGGATAACCTACGGTGATAGTTAATTTGATTCTGCTGAAAAACAGAAACTTTGCACGCACAAAAATAATTTTAGTAATTCACAGAAACGTGATTTTGCGTTGATTATTTTTTCTGTAGATCAATGGACAAATTTCCCAGGACTTCATATTTTAGAGTATTCTAGAGTTTTAGTAATAATTATTTCCCAGGAGTTTTATAGTTCCATAAGTATTCTAGAGTTACAGATTCCTACAGACTGTTCTGTTTTTGACAGATTCTGTTTTTCGTGTGTTGTTTGCTTATTTTGATGCATCTATGGCTAGTATCAGGGGGTATGAACCATAGAGAAGTTGGAATACACTAGGTTTAACACCAATATAAATAAATAATGAGTTCATTACAGTATCTTATGTGGTGGTTTTTCTTTCTTGCACTAACGGAGCTTATGAGATTTCCTGTTGATTTTGTGTTGTGAAGTTTTCAAGTTTTGTGTAAAGATTTGATGGACTATGGAATAACGATTGGCAAGATCCTAAGCTTGGAGATTCCCATGGCACCCCAAGATATTCAAGGATAACCAAAAGCCTAAGCTTGGGGATGCCCCGGAAGGCATCCCCTCTTTCGTCTTCGTCTATCGGTAACTTTACTTGGAGCTATATTCTTATTCGCCACATGATATGTGTTTTGCTTGGAGCGTATTGTATGATATTAGTCTTTGCTTTTTAGTTTACCACAATCATCCTTTCTGTACACACCTTTTGGAGAAACCCACTTGATTGGAATTTATTAGAATACTCTAAGTGCTTCTTATATCTTTTGAGCTAGTTAGTTTTGCTCTAGTGCTTCACTTAAATCTTTTAGAGCTCGGCGGTGGCTTGATTTTGTAGAAATTGTTAATCTCTCATGCTTAACTTATAGTATTCTGAGAGTCTCTTAGAACAGCATGGTATTTGCTATGGTTATAAATTGGTCCTAGAATGATGGGCATCCAAGATGGGTATAATAAAAACTATCATAGGAAGTGAATTGGATGCTATGATCAATTTGATACTTGATAATTGTTTTGAGATATGGAGGTGGCGATATTAGAGTCATGCTAGTTGGGTAATTATTAATTTAAAGAATGCTTGTGTTGAAGTTGTCAAGTCCCGTAGCATGCACGTATGGTAACTGTTGTGTAACAAATTTGAAACATGAGGTGTTCTTAGATTGTCATCCTTATGTGTGGCGGTCGGGGATGAGCGATGGTCTCTTCCTACCAATCTATACCCCTAGGACCATGCGCTTAGTGATTGGTTTATGATGACTTGTAGATTTTTGCAATAAGTATATGAGTTCTTTATGACTAATGATGAGTCCATGGATTATACGCACTCTTACCCTTCCATCATTGCTAGCCTCTTCGGTACCATGCATTGCCCTTTCTCACCTAGAGAGTTGGTGCAAACTTCACCGGTGCATCAAAACCCCGTGATACGATATGCTCTATCACACATAAACCTCCTTATATCTTACTCAAAACAGCCACCATACCTACCTATTATGGCATTTCCATAGCCATCCCGAGATATATTGCCATGCAACTTTCCACCGTTCCTTTCATCATGACACGCATCATCATTGTCATATTGCCTTGCATGATCATGTACTTGACATCGTATTTGTGGCAAAGCCACCATGCATCATTTTTCATACATGTCACTCTTGATTCATTGCCCATCCCGGTACACCGCCGGAGGCATTCATATAGAGGCATATCTTGTTCTAGTTTTGAGTTGTAATTCATGAGTTGTAAATAAATAGAAGAGTGATGATCATCATTATTAGAGCATTGTCCCTAAATAAAAAATAAAAAAAGAGAGAAAAAATAAAGGCCAAAGAAAAAAAAGAAAGGCCAAAGAAAAAAAGAAAGGCCAAAGAAAATAAAAATAAAATAAAATAAAAAGGGGCAATGTTACTATCCTTTTCCACACTTGTGCTTCAAAGTAACACCATTTTCTTCATATAGAAAGACTTTTATGTTGTCACTTTCATATACTAGTGGGAATTTTTCATTATAGAACTTGGCTTGTATATTCCTACGATGGGCTTCCTCAAAATGCCCTAGGTTTTCATGAGCAAGCAAGTTGGATGCACACCCACTTAATTTATTTTGTTGAGCTTTCATACATTTATAGCTCTAGTGCATCCGTTGCATGGCAATCCCTACTCCTCATGTTGACATCAATTGATGGGCATCTTCATAGCCCATTGATTATCCTCATCAATGTGAGACTTTCTCCTTTTTTTGTATTCTCCACACAACCTCCATCATCATATTCTATTCCACCCATAGTGCTATATCCATGGCTCACGCTCATGTATTGCGTGAAAGTTGAAAAACGTTTGAGATTACTTAAGTACAAAACAATTGCTTGGCTTGTCATCGGGGGTGTGAAAGATGAGAGCATTTTTGTGTACCAAAAATGAAGCACGACCAACCTATATGATTTTGTAGGGATAAACTTTCTTTAGCCATGTTATTTTGAGAAGACATGATTGCTTTTATTAGTATGCTTGAAGTATTACTATTTATTATGTCAATATGAACTTTTATTTTGAATCATTTGGAACTGAACATTCATGCCACAATAAAGAAAATTGCATTGGGAATTATGCTAGGTAGCATTCCACATCAAAAATTCTGTTTTTATCATTTACCTACTCGAGGACGAGCAGGAATTAAGCTTGGGGATGCTTGATACGTCTCCAACATATCTATAATTTTTTATTGTTCCATGTTATTATATTACCCATTTTGGATGTTTATGGGCTTTACTTTACACTTTTATATCATTTTTGGGACTAACCTACTAACCGGAGGCCCAGCCCAAATTGTTGTTTTTTTTTTGCCTATTTCAGTGTTTCGAAGGAAAGGAATATCAAACGGAGTCCAAACAGAATGAAACCTTAGGAAGCGATCTTTTTGGAACAAATGTGATCTAGGCGACTTGGAGTGGACGTCAAGCAACATAGGAGGTGACCACGAGGGCGCCCGGCATGCCCCCTAGAGGTGGGCGCGCCCCCACCATCGTGGGCCCCTCGAGCGTCCACCAACCTACTTCTTCCTCCTCTACATACCCACGTACCCTGAAACCATCAAGGAGCACCACGAAAAACTTTTTTAACCGCCGCATCCTTCTGTATCCGCGAGATCCCATCTTGGAGCCTTCGTCGGTGCTCCGTCGGAGGGGGAATCGACCATGGAGGGCCTCTACATCATCTCCAAGGCCCTTCCGATGAGTTGTGAGTAGTTTACCACAGACCTTCGGGTCCATAGTTATTAGCTAGATGGCTTCTTCTATCTCTTTGAATCTCAATACAAAGTTCTCCTCGATCTTCTTGGAGATCTATTCGATGTAACTATTTTTGCGGTGTGTTTGTCGAGATCCTATGAATTGTAGGTTTATGATCAAGTTTATCTATGAGAAATATTTGAATCTCCTCTGAATTCTTTTATGTGTGATTAAGTTATCTTTGCAAGTCTCTTCGAATTATCGGTTTGGTTTGACCTACTAGATTGATCTTTCTTGCCATTGGAGAAGTGCTTAGCTTTGGGTTCAATCTTGCGGTGTCCTTTCCCAGTGACAGCAGGGGCAGCAAGGCACGTATTGTATTGTTGCCATCGAGGATAAAAAGATGGGGTTTATATCATATTGCATGAGTTTATCCCTCTACATCATGTCATCTTTCTTAATGTGTTACTCTGTTCTTTATGAACTTAATACTCTAGATGCAGGCAGGAGTCGGTCGATGTGTGGAGTAATAGTAGTAGATGCAGGCAGGAGTCGGTCTACTTGTCACGGACGTGATGCCTATATACATGATCATGCCTAGATAATCTCATAACTATGCACTTTTCTATCAATTACTCGATAGTAATTTGTTCACCCATCATAATACTTATGCTATCTTGAGAGAAGCCACTAGTGAAACCTATGGCCCCGGGATCTATCTTTTATCATATAAGTTTACCATCTACTTCTATTTGTATCTTTACTTTTCCAATCTATATCATAAAAATACCAAAAATATTTATCTTATCATATTATCTCTATCAGATCTCACTTTCGCAAGTGGTCGTGAAGGGATTGACAGCCCCTTTATTGCATTGGTTGTGAGGTTCTTGTTTGTTTGTATAGGTGCGTGGGACTTTTGATGAGCCTCCTACTGGATTGATACCTTGGTTCTCAAAAACTAAGGGAAATACTTATGCTACTTTGCCCCATCACCGTTTCCTCTTCAAGGAAACCAACGCAAGCTCAAGACGTAGCATAGGTCGCCGCCATTGCCAGCGCCTCCATCCTCAACCTCTGCCTGTGTGCCGGGAAGCTCGAGGAGCCAATGGATAAAAAGAGGTTTATCGCGTCCTTTTCGCACGACATCGGCGAGTTGGCACTGAGGTGTCTCCGTCATCCTCCGCGGGCCCGATCTCCTGTCGTCGGTCCCCTGATCCGCCTGCCGTCGCGCCCCTACGTTGGTTCGAGGACTTCCCCGTCCTCCCTCGGACCCGGATGCCGACAAAGTCGTACCTCGAGGTCCGGCAGTGGCGGTGGGGGACGTGGGTCACCGAGATTACACATTGAGGGACCGACACCCGCTGGTGGCTCAGTAGCTTCCACACGGCCAAGCTCGCGGCCATCGAGTACGACCACTGGCAGGTTCGCTACCATGGCGTAGCGGCTAGGCTCAATTTCCCCTTCGGCACACGTTCGGTCGACCTCGTTCCGGGGGTGGTGAGCTCGGCTATGGTGCGGGAGGACCGCGAGGCGTGAGAGCACCTCGAGACCGAGGCCACCGACGAGGCCTACATGCAAAAGCTCCGCCGGAAGCACCCGGAGCTCGTGGAGGCGGAGTGGGCGATCTTTGCCGGCGCGGAGGGCGGTGAGGTTATCGCTCTCTCCTCCAATGACGAGGTCGAAGGCAGTGAGGACGGCGGAGCGGAGGGCTGCGAGGTTATCACACTCTCCTTCGATGATGAGGTCAAAGGCGGCGGCGACGGCGGCACGGAGGGCGTCGAGGTGGGCCCGAGGATGAGGAGATCGACATCGACGAGTGGAGGAGTGCCTTCCCCAGCGACCCCCAACGACGGTACCGGCCCGGACCCGGCTCACGGCACACCATACATGACGAGGAAGGTTTGGCTCGACCCCTACTTCAACCGAAAGTAGTTTAGCTTAGTTTTAAATTATTATTTATGTTCGGTTATGCAAAATTATCTATGTTTATGTTTGAATGCATGCTACTTTTGGTTGAACCTGCTTTGAAGTACCGCGTGTTTAAAGCCTATCAGTAGCGCGGGGTACCGCGCTACTAGTAAGGAGCTACAGCTAAAGGTTAGCAGTAGCATCTGTTGGACCACGATACTGCTGTATCAACTTAGTAGCAGCCCTTTCCACTATGAGTGCTACTGGTAATTAGTAGTAGCGCGTCTCCTAGCACGCGCCACTACTATTATTCCGTATTTCTTTTTTATTTCATGTTGTATTCATACACCTTTCTACAAGTTTTCATACCGCAACAATTTAGAGAATGATTTTACATCATAATGACTTATTACATCAGTGGGAGAAAGAACCGTGGACTAGTTTCAAGTGGATGGACATCCACTTGAAACTAATATGTGGTTCTTTCACCCAATGATATAATAAATAACATCATCATCATCAACAACTTATCATAATAATACATCATTGTCATATAACACCTCCTCATGATCATCGTTTTCATCAATGGGACATCACACACAAGTTAGTCACTAGACATAATCACAATTACTCATCATCATCAACTCTCATAAACATATTGTACCTTATAGGACCTACTACATTCTCTTAGGACCTACTATATTATCTTACGTAAAATAGCATAAAACAATATAGCCTCTGACTCTCCATTATGGAGAATGGAGATTATCATGTCTCCAATTCTTGCCTTCCGCACATTGTTGCTTCCAAGAACATCCTTACGACTGTCCATACATTTCTTCCATTCTTTGATTATCATGTGTTCGCCATTTTTAGAAATCCGGTATGGACAGGTGAGATTCGTAGGACGACCTGGCTGTATGTTCAAAACATCAAGGCGACCATTCTGATACATCAAATGAGGATATCTCCATGGAAGTTATCGTTGTTCAACACGTGCGCTAGTGGCACGTATTCACCATTATTTGGAGGAGTTCGATAGAAGGCATTGTAATTCTTAATTTCAGTACAATATGCGACCAGATGATTTTTCTCCTGATAAGTTAACTCGGAGCCATCGATGTAGTTGGTTCTGTCTACCATCTTCCGCACACTCTTTAAAGAATGAAAATAAGCTATCAATGGAAATAAGATGTCAACTATTTTGAAATAAACAATATAAATTACTTAATAACTATGTTTGAGGAACTCCCATAGCGGTAGAATTGGAAGCGTATCAATAAGAACCCAAATGTCCAAATTGTCTTGGTCGATGTCAGGATCACCAAGATCCATGGTGACAAACATACCCTCTTGAAAATCATACATCTTGCAAAGTGCTTCCCAACCCGGGCAACCAAAATTGGATACGGTCTCAGAATTGTATAGATTTACCTCAAAATCCATACCCTGGTGAGTCCTTATGTTTTTTTCTTTGTTTCATTCTTCCCATGATCTCCAAAACCCATCCTCTCCAAGACATAGCATCTTGCATGGCATGGGATAAGCTAGTCAAATTGTAAAAGACGAAAATTACACGTTGAAGTAGTAGAAGTCGAGCTTAATTACAAATAAAACACTTAGCGCCGTAGCGTACCATTTCACAATCGAAGGCCTCCTCGAGCTTAATGTTGAAGCGCTGACCTTCGTCCAGGTGAGGCCTGTCACAGAAACCCCGGTTGTCGCCGCACCATGAGCACTCCCTGAGACCTTCTTCGTCCGACGATATTTCCTATGTTCATAATTCAAAGATTAAACTTGTACAATTAAATATATGTACTACAAAAACTAAATTAGATCATTATTATTCATCACGGGTTGACTATGGGTCTGTCGAGTCTTTTCTTGAAAAGTCTCAGCTCACGTGGTGTATATATTCGACCGTCGGTGATGGTAGCTCCTCCTTTCGTTCCCGAGTGCATTACACTAAATTGTCTAGCACATGGGAACGAAGGACAAGCTACCCCCACGACAACGGTCGGGATTCTTCGTCCTCTCATATATGGTGGATACTCTCCCTCACTGATTCCTCTTTGCCATTTGCGACCATCGGTGATGGTCGTTACTCCTCCTTCCCCTAGTGCATAACAAAGGTCTAGCACCCGGAGAAGAAGGAGAAATGACCCCCACAACAATAGTTGGGATTCTTCGGCCTCGACAATCTTAAAGTCAACTCGATATATTGTTTAATTATCTTTCTAGAAAATCCAGGCCACTCAATATTTCCTACATATTCTAGCACTAGTCATGCCAAAATTCACGGAAAATTCCGGCATGACCTTTGCTAAAACAGGACATATCGAGTGCCTGAAATTTGCCAGAATGGAAATTAATCAACACTCCGGCAAGACATAGGCCACTCGGAGGTGTAACCCGCAAACATGACCGGCCACTTGGGCAACCACATATCCTATTTGAGGAACACAAGATATACATGTTTTTATCTACATCATATCTTATAGGACTCATATTGACATGGAGAGTTGGTTGGTCTCACCTCGAGGTCGGATTGGGTCGCTGACGGGGACGACGGCGGGGATGATGGAGGGGCTCCTTGATTTCTGCAAAAACAAAAACCCTATAAGTTATCACTAATACATCCCGAATGGTATCATACATATAACATCACCAATACAACTAAAACCCTAGCGAACGACGGGCATCGACAACGAGGATGCGGGATATGCATCATCGACGTCGATGCGGGAATAATTGCTTAAAGTAAAAAAAATAACAACAAATGTGACATGCTCAACTAGTTCTATTAATTCAACTAGTTCTTACTAAAAATAAACTTACTATAAATAGAAATAAACTAGTTCTTTCTAAAAACAAACGAGTTCAACTAGTTATATTAATTTTCTTACTAAAAATAAATTAGTTCTATTAATTCAACTAGTTATTACTAAAATTAAACTAGTTCAACTAGTTTATTAATTGACTTACTAATTGTTTTAAATACTTACTGAAATAGTAAAAAAATACATTATACAATAGTAAAAAACTACAGTGAAAAACAAAAAAAAGATGGAGGGAGGAGGAAGGAGAGAGGAGGAGGTGGAGGCCGGTGGGA
>NC_041393.1:739663985-739672191 GCF_002162155.2 Triticum dicoccoides | reverse complement strand
GGCGGCCGGAGGAGGAGGAGGGAGGGGCGGTGGGAGGAGGGCGGTCGGAGGAGGAGGGAGGAGGAGGGAGTACCTCAGCGAGGAGCAGCGCGGCGGCGGACGACGGGTTCGGCGCGGGCGAGAGGGCGAGTGAGAGGGAGAGTGAGTGAGAGAGGGTGCAGTGAACTGCTCGAGATAAGCTAAGTAAGTAGTAGTGCGTTTCAGAGATTCGCGCTACTGCTAAGGGACGTAGCAGTCACTACAAAAAAAATACACTTCCGTGATGATACATGTTTGTCACAGTAGGTCGCGTTTTCTGTCATGCATGTACATCCGTGACAAATTTATGACAGAATCAAGATACTCATACCTGTGCTGTCGTAGAAATGTTCCATGACATTACCAAAATTATCATCACGGAAGTGTCCACTTCCATGATGATAAATCGCGCGTCACAGAAGTGCTTTCGTCAAGGGTGACCGACATGTGGCATCCACCGTAACGGAACACCGATAAGCTATCGGGTCGGGTTTTGGATCCGATAACCCGTTAACAGCCCCGCCCAATGGGGATTTTCCACGTGTAAAATCGTCATTGGCTGGAGGAAACACGTGTCGGCTCATCGTTGGGACAGATGTCATCCACTCATTGGACAGAAGGCGCCTATTATACGTCGACACGTTGCACGGCCCAACAGTGGCCCATTCCTATGAAAAGGCCGGCCCATTTGACTTGGTCAAAAGGTGGCAGGCCGGCCCATGGAAAGCGTGTTAACGGCATGTTCGCGTATAGCCCATTTACAGCCCGCTAACCCAAGGACCATTATGCCCTATCCAAATTAGGCCCAGTAGCGTCATTTCGGCCATCCAATATGATTCCAGCCCGTTTTCGCTTCTGGCCCATGTATGGCCCATGACGTCTTTCGGCCCATATGAGGCCCTTTGTAACTATTGGTCCATTACGGCCCGTCGTGAAACTGGCCCGTAATGAACAGTGTATCACTTTACACCCATTAACGGCCCGTGGTGAAACTGGCCCGTAATGAACAGTGTATCACTTTATACCCATTAACGGCCCGTTATTCCGTTGGGCCGTTTCCAGCCCATGTTATCTTTCGCCCTTCTCAGAGCCCATTTATTCTTGGGCTCATTTCCAGCATTCGTTTACCTACGGCCCGTTATTGTCATTTTCTGCTTGTGGGCCAAATTCAGCCTGTGGTTACAGTCGGCCCGTTTGTGGTCCGTTAATATGTTGGGCCGTTTTCATAGCGTCATCAAATACAGCCTATTAACGATGGCCCGTTATGGTCGACCCATGAACGGACGATTCCAACTCTAGCCCGTTTACGGCCATAATGCGGCATGTTATTGGCCCATGTTTGGCCAATCGATCATACGGCTCGTATAAGGCCCATTGATGATACGGCCCATAGAAGGCTCATTGTTTCTATGGCCCGTAGAAGGCCCATTGTTTCTACGGCCCATAAAAGGCCTACTGTTTCTACGGCTCGTAAAAGGCTCATTGTTTCTATGGCCCATAGGAGGCCTAGTGTCACTACAGTAAATATTAGCCCATGGTTATTGTGGCCTAGTTTTAAAAAATAGGTTATTGCAGCCACTAGCAAACCACGGAAAAAGAGCTGCACTGATTACAAGCAAACAAATAAACAAGACAACAAGGAAATAAATAAGCAAGCAACTTATGCTAGGCTATCACGGCTATTACACATATTACATCCATTGGGCATCAAAGTTTGCCACCAGTGCAAATATAGGGAACAAAGCAGCATATAACCGCCACAGCAAAACAAGTCCAGAACTGAAACCACTTCAGAAGAGTTCAAGAAACAATATCCTGGGTACCCATAATGCTGGCAAGATGCTTAGCAAGCTTATTAACCTTCTCTTGTTTGGCGCTTAAATCCTCCAGCGCTTGCTGTTGCACAAGAAAGTACACATCTGAATTCTGCAGGGACTTCCTCAGTCCTTCGGCTTCTTGCCGCAGCATAGCTGACTGATGCCTTTTAGCTTGTAGCTGAGACTGAAGAAGGCGAAGTGATTCAGGCAGCGAGTTCGAAGAGCTTGTGCCAGCCGTACTGGCCAGTAACTCGAACACTACATCAACGCAGGACTGTGGGGTTTTCTCACTGTCTACAAGATCATTTTTATCACCTTTCTTGGAGACCAACAGGGTTGTCTCACTATCTTGAACTTTATCTGCATTACTTTCTCTACCATTGCATAGTGGGGTGCTCTTCTCCAATATTCTGTTTGCATACTACAAGAGAAACAAGCAGACACATCACAGTTTTAGCTTGTAGTATACGAAACTCATTTTGGTAAACCGGTTCAGTAGTAAGGTGGACAGGATAATAGCATGAAACAAACATATATCTATGTACTATGGTCACTCTATTGTCCATATCATTCTAGTTTATGTTCCCTAATCAAGATAGAGACACAGTTCAACTCATATATTTTTAAGACACAGTAGCATAGACAGAATATAAGTGTGAGAAACTACACAGCATTGGCAGCACTTGTAATGTGCATCACATGAGAACATAATTGTTTATACAACTTAAACTGAAATCCACATAGAGCAAGAAGTTAGAACAGCAATCCATTTAAAGAAATAGGTTTAAAACATACTTATTGCGCCATTGGAGTTTCAATTGGATCCTTCAAATTCGAAAGTAATTGGTATGAGTAAATACAGTGATGCAACAACAAAGGAGTATGGACCATAGCTACGGAATCTGACCTGAGAACAGTTGCTCTTCTGCTTTAAACTTGGAGTTTGGGTTAGTTGTGGTGGTCTTCGTGCTTTGGGCACTGCAGTAGCTTTACAAACTGCTTGTGTGGGGGTACTCTGTGGTGGACATGGTGCTTTGTCAACTATAAGTGGGTTACAATCCGCTGGTGTTGCGGTTAGATGGGTTGTAGCTGGTTCTCTGCCCAACGGTGTAAGTGTGCAATCTGGAAGAGTCTCAATTATGTGTGGTGGGGCTAGTTTATGGGCCAGTACAACCATGGTTCTATCTGCATCTACGGGTAGCACTGTCTTTTGTGAAGAACGGGTTTTTGCTGCCTTTGATACTGACATCACCCCCTCCAATTCAAATGGCTACTAAACAAGAAAAGAAATTGAACATACAGACATTGTATAATAGACAGATGTGGTAATTCACATATATGTTGTCTAACCAAACAGGACAGCATGACACAATTTCACATATATGATGCCTAACTAAACAGGATAGCATGACACAGTTTCAGATATATGATGGATAACTTAACAGGATATAATGGCATAATTCAACATATGATGAGTACCTAAACAGGATGACATAACAAAATTATATGATGTCTTTCTAAAATAGGTTGGGATGAAATAATTCACATACATGTTGTCTAAGTATACAGGATGGCATGATATAATTGACATAATTGATTCATATACTAAGCAGCTGGCACTCGCATGTATGATCTCTAAACTAAGAAGATAGAATTCAATATTGTGCATATGATGTCTAAACTAAGCAATGCAAGACACCATATGCATCATATGAGAAATATAAACATTGCAACTTAGAGCATACACCTCAGGTGGGATATAGGACTGGTCATCTGTCTCTGAATCCTCCTCTGAGGAGCTCCCTGTAACCATCGAGATATATGCTTCAACAGGTACCATTGCCTGCTCTTAAGACCTTGTTTTCACTCCAGATTTTTCCATAACCGGCTCAAATGGCATACACATGAAGAGTAGTTCAATATACACAGATTATCGACAAATGAAATACGTAATGACAAAAAATATGGCATGAGATAATTCACATATATGATGCCTGGCTCCATGGTGGTGCATAATTCACATATATGATAACTGGCTGAAAAACATGGCATTGCATAATTCACATATCTGATATAGAAAGAAAACAGGAGGCATTCACACAAACCATGTCTAATCTAAGAAGATGGCATGGCAATGCAAGACACCATATGCATGATATGAGCAATATAACCCAGCCAAGTTAGAGCATGCACCTCGGGGGGGGGGGAATACGACTGTCATCTCTCTCTGAATCCTCCTCTGAGGAGCTATCTGTAACCAGCAAGAAATCTGCATCGATAGGTAGCACTGACTGCTCAGAAGACCTTGTTTTCACTCCAGATTTTCCCATGACTGACTCAAATGGCCGATGCATAGGAAGAGTAGATGAATGTATAGACATTGTTGACAAATGGAATACATTATGGAAAAAATATGGCACGATAAAATTCACATATACAATGACTAAAAAGCTGGTCACTTGTTGAAATCTCTAAAAAGACAAACATTTAGGAATGGTGGGAGTATGATATAGAAACCAAACAGGTGGCATTCACACAAACCAAATCTAAACTAAGCTGATGACATATAAGATGTATAATGTAAGCAATGCAAGGCACCATATGCATGATATGACAAACATCAGCATGCCAGGTTAGAGGAAACACCTCAGGTGGTAAACAGGCATGGTCGGCTCCTTCTGAATCTCCATCTGAACAGTTATCTTCCTCTGGAATACAATCTGGAAATGCAGGAGGGGGGGCACTTCGCCCACCATGGATCAGCGTCTGCATGACATTATATTCGCACGCAATGGTCTTCTCTTTTTCTCTACATGTTCAGTATGATTGTGTACAATATCTGACATCCATAATAAAAAATAGTTAGATTTTGTAAGGCCTAAGGGGTGCATGCAAAAATCAAGACTGATGGTAGCAAATGAGTGGATGGATCCAAAACTAATGATAGCAGGTCGATTATAGCTTCAGTTTAAAAAGATAGACAATGGATCATCTATTGTTTGTTGCCCATCCAACATGAACCACATAGAAGACCCCAGATGAACCAGATAGTAGACAGATACTATTCATTGCTGGCTTGATATGAGACCCATGGGCAATTCAAAACTTAAGATTGAACGATAAAGTAGCAGGTACTAATAACCGATGTATAACGTAAGCAAACATGAAAGACTGCAACCTCTCTTCCGGAACTGTGTAGTCCTCAGGTTCATCTGCTCAGTCGATGATGGTAATGCAGTTGGCGTGGCTGCCGGCAATAGAAAAGATGATCTGAGGCGACGAAAGAAAGTCTACAGGGGGGATCTCTGCTGCAGTGAACGCTTATGTCGATGGTGCACCTCAAGTGTGGTGGATGACGACATGGCAGGAGCAGGACATAACACACAGAGTTTTCTTTGACGCCTATCTGAAAATGAAGTAAATCTGTAAGGGCTCCTTAGAATTGGAGGATTCTATAAACGCAGGGACAGGAAGAACACAGGAATAGGATAGGAATGCATGTGCAAAACAGAACATTTGGAAACATAGGATTTCAGTCAACCTGGGTGTTTGGCTCACATGAATTGGAAGAACAAAGGAATGGAGAAACAAAGTGATGTGACGAGTGTACAACCTCTTTGGCATAGCCTTGTGGACCTCAGCATCATTGGGTTGGACGTGGAGGATGGTGATGATGCTGGTGTGACTGTCGAAGGCAGGGAAGAAGATCCGAGGCCTCTAGAAACGGCGCCGAGGGTACTGCTCCGCTGTGATGGATGGCTCCGTCGTTGGAGCAGCTCCGCTAAGGTGTAAGGCGATGAGGTTGAAGCATGACAAGACAGACAATGTTAATCTAAAGTGGGACCCTAATATCATCTGCAATAGATGATGTAAAATACATCACCAAGAAGTGCTAGATGTAAAACGCATCAGCCGCACAACGGCAGCTCCGACAGATGCTGTCAGTACTGTTCACTCCGAACTTAACTGAAGAAAATGAACTTCATAGTCAAAACTGAATTTTACTGTCAAAACTGATTGAACTAGTAACAGAGCATTGCAATAGATGTTAAGGGCGTTCGAGCACTAGTAGCAGAGAAGCAGTGATCTAAATCAGCAGACGCTCGAGCAGGGAATGCACTATCAAAGAGCAAGTCATGCAGTAGCACCGCAAGCGAGTGCGAAAGCAGCAACTCCTGTAGCTGCCGGAGGTCGTGCAGCAGCAGCAGCAGCAGCGCAAGCGAGAGAAAGAGCAGAGCAGCAGCACGAACGAAAATAGGAGCAGTGCAGCAGCGCGACCTACAGCAAGAACAGAGTCGCAGCGCAAGCGAGAGCCGAAGCAGCTGCAGCTAGTACCATTGTGGAAGCCGTCACCGAGGAAGCAACAGCATGGGGGAGAGATGTCGTGGATGATGTGGCTGACGATGGCGCCATCGATGGAGACCCTCCATGTCTCCTCGGTATCAAGCACTGGCAGCCCCGTGAGATTGAATAAAAGATAAAATGCAGCGGTGAGTGCAGAACCTCCTTGGTGGCACCGAGTTGGCCTCGGCTTCATTGGAGGAATTGGTGAGGGTGTTGCGGTTCCGGTGGGGCAGGTCAAGACGGCACTATGGGGATTGAGGTGGCGCGATAGACGAGGCAAATGTCGGGGCAGCTCCTTGGACGTGGAGGACGGGCGGCTAATCCGGGGGGACGACGAGATCGACAATGGATCCTCATCCGGTGCGGTGGATGAGGGACGGAGAGTTGTTGCGGTGGACGACATAGTCGTGGAAGAGTCTTTGGCTGGGCGGCGGTCGGGAGGCCGACGGAGGAGCGTGGGGTTTCGCGGGTTTTGGCGGCCTCGGTGTATGAATGGGGGGCGAAGGGGGAGGGGGAGCCAAGCTTAGGGACGCGCTTGTCCGAAATGTAGGGTAAGTTACCAGCGTACCCACACCTGTTTTGACACCGTGATGTGGAGCTTCATTTCCGGCTGAGGGGTAGAAGGGGGATTTCGCGTGTCTGGGCTGCGGGAGCGATTTCGGATGAGGAGGGAGTTCTCGCGCGCGTCCAAGTTTTGGGATAACAAGGCGCAGCGCGGGTTGAAGAAGCGGGAGTTTCAAAGTAGGTGAGACAAAACATACTCGAGCTTGAAAATTTCGGGATAACAAGGTGCGGATTCCTTGTTCGGCAGAACAAACTTAACGTGTAAAAAACCAATTCATACAAGACACAAGAGAGTCATGTCGCCTTTTACTATATTGCTATAGATGGCATTGAAAAATCTATAAGAAAAATGTAAGAAAATCGGGAGAACAAGATTACCCTGCATAGTACCAAATCAATTCCACTTCCCTCAACAACAACAAAAAACAAATCAATTCCCACCAAAGAAAGAGTAATGTCCCTTTTATATGATTATAGATGCCATGATCTTGAATTTCAATTTTTTAATCCACGTTATGTTGAATTCTAATATATCGTTAGGTGATCTTGCGGTTTATAATTGATGTAGTCGTACATTTTGATCTTCCATCATATATGAACATTTTACGCCACCATGTGAACATATATATTGTCGTCTACCATATGGACTAAATTTGAATCAATTTTCCTTATTTGAATACGATTGTTGTCAACTTATACAATAATTTAAATATTATCTTGATAACAAAAAACATGCATATAGCAGTAATCATATTTCACTACCATACGCTCTCCAACTCAAATATTTGTATCCATTTTATGTTGAATTCAAATCATAGTACATTATTGGTCTGGGTAGCGAGATGTTCGGGATAATCTAAACCATGTTTTCATATGTATAATTTTTGGCTGAATTGGGACAAGTTTTGGTATAAGCTTCTTCCAAAACCGGAGATTCTCTCAACAAGGCTCGTGGTTCCTAGAGGGAACGTGTCACCTTTGTGTGCGAAACGATATACGCTGCCTCCCCCCTGATTTTCTTTACAAAGGCAACGTAGAACTATATGAGCGCCCTGTTAAATTTTGGAATTATTTCGGGTTCGTTTGGCCTTTTTATACATTAATTGAGTTTCTGGACTTTTAAAGTGCATAATCTAAATATGAACTGCATGCACATGCTCCGGTGCACCAAAGTTGGTTGAAAATTCACATGGGTGTGCTTGATTGAATTTCTAGGTCCTATGGAAGAAATGAGAATGAAATTCAAACATCTGGGCGTCGTGACTCAGCCGAGAACATCGAGAAACTTAGATTTTAAATTCATGTAAATCCAAAACTCGTCTGGAAATCAAGAAACTTGGCATGGTGTCATGTCATGGCACTAACATGTTGTGGTAAAAAATTGGGCCGCTTTGGAAGCTCGTGGTTCTAAGAGGGAACGTGCCACCGTTGAGTGTGAAACGATATACGCTGCCCCCCCCCCC
>NC_041393.1:739641650-739663488 GCF_002162155.2 Triticum dicoccoides | reverse complement strand
TTAACAAAGGCAACATAGAACTACATGAGTGCCCTGTTAAATTTTGGAATTATTCCGGGTTTGTTTGTCACTTTTTATACATTAATTAAGTTTCTAGTCATTTAATGTGCATAAGTCAAGTTTGAACTACAAGCACATGCTCTCGTGCACCAAAGTTGGTTGAAAAATCACATTTGTGTCCTCGGGTGAATTTCTAGGTCCCATGCAACAAATGAGAATAAATTTCAAACATCTGGGCATCGTGGCATCGTGGCTCGGCCGAGAACATTGAGAAACTTGGTTTTTAAATTCTTGTAAATCCAAAACACGTCTGAAAATCATGAAACTTGGCATGGGTGTCATGTTATGGTACTACCATGTTGTGGTAAAAGAATTGGCCGAATAGGAGCAGATTTTGGTATAAGCTTCTTGCAAACCGAAGCTTCTCTCAAGAAGGCTCGTGGTTCTGAGAGGGAACGTGCCACCTTTGAGTGCGAAACGATATACGTTGCCCCCCTTGAGTTTATTTACAAAGGCAACATAGAACTACATGAGTGCCCTATTAAATTTTGGAAATCATTCCGGCTTCGTTCGGCCTTTTTTACACATTAATTGAGGTTTTGGTCATTTAATGTGCATAATTCAAATTTGAACTACAAGCACATGCTCCCGTGCACCAAAGTTGGTTGAAAAATCACATTTGTGTCCTCGGGTGAATTTCTAGGTCCCATGCAAAAAGTGAGAATAAAATTCAAACATCTGGGCATCGTGGCTCGGTCGAGAACATTAAGAAACTTGGTTTTAAAAGCATGATACTTGGCATGGTGTCATGTTATGGTAGTACCATGCCGTGGTAAAAAAAATTGGCCGAATAGGAACAAATTTGGGTATAAGCTTCTTGCTCGGAGCTTCTCTCAAGAAGGCTCGTGGTTCTGAGAGGGAACATGTCACCTTTGTGTGCATAATTCAAATTTTAAATACAAGCACATGTTCCAGTGCACCAAAGTTGGTTGAAAAATCACATGTGTGTCCTCGGGTAAATTTCTAGGTTCCATGCAAGAAATGGGAATGAAATTCAAAATTCTGAGCGTCGTGGCTGGGCTGGAAACATTGAGAAACTTAGTTTTTTAATTCCTATAAATCCAAAACACGCATGAAAATAATGAAACTTGGCTTGGTGCCATGTCCGATTTGCGAAGGCGCACACATTAACAATCAACAAAGTCATTTTGGAACAAGTGTTGTCACGTTACAATCGGAAACACAAGTATTATTGAAATCGTAGGCGTTCTATTTACTACCATTTACGTGCTGCCACGCGTCCCCATTTTTTATTAGCTAGGAGGTGCCATGTAGGGTAGCTATTTGAGTACGAGAGGCGTGCGATCAGACCCCTGCGCGTGCCTATCGGGAGGAGACCCCTTTGACCTCCATCAGTCGTCTACCTCTCTCCCTAGGTCTCCATTAATGGCGCCCGAGCCTCTGTTTAATGGCGTGGCTATGTCTCACTCGACTGAGATTTAAGAGAGAGAAAAGAAAATTTGAAAGCACGGATCTTGATGTAAGATCCGACGGACCTATATAACATCTACTGCGAGTTATAGCAAGACGGATGAATATATAAAGAGGATCAGTTGTCTTACATAATTAGAAAGATAATTAAAAAAGCCACATGAGGCTACGCCCGAAATACACAAGGGCAAAAGAAGAAGGAAGACAAGGATTTGGCTCGCTGATCTCTACTTTCTTGATGTGTTGCTGCAGGCCGCGATAACTAGTCTCCGCGGCGAGCGGCGATGAGCTCTTTCGTGTCCTCAAGACACTGCTTGAGAGCATCCGTGGATTCCTCCACCAGCCTTTGGCGCTCGATGCGGAGCATGTCATTCTCGCCCATAAGTTTCTTGACGATGACGCCAGTCCTCTTCAACAAGGAACTGGTCTCCTCCTGCTAGTCTGCACTTCGGACGATCTTCGCCCTCAGCAGGTCGCGCTCGGCCCGAAGCCTCTCATTGCCCTCCCTTAGTTGCCGGATGACGCCGGTAGCCTGTTCAAACGAGGCTTTCATATTGTCCTGCAACCTCGCCCAGCTGGAGATCTGATCCATCTGGCTATGGACGATCGCATGCATGCGCATGTAACAGTCGTCGCCTGCCCGCGAGAAATTTTCCCAGGCCGCCACGGCGCGGCGGGACATCTCTGCTGCATTCGCGGCGCGGCGGGACATCTCTGCTGCTTCCGCGGCGCGGCCGGACCAGTCTGCTGCATCGACGGCGCGGCAGGACCTCCGTGCTGCTTCAGCAGCGCGGCGGGACCTCTGTGTTGCTACTTCCGTGTGGCGGGCCATGTCGACTGCTTTCGCAGCGAGGCGAGACATCTCTCGTGCTTCCGCATCCATACTCGCTCCTGGTGGCAATCTCTCGACCCAGAGCTCATGCTGGCCATGGCAGACGCAAGGGAAGGACGCTGAATGACTTGTTTGCTTTTGTGGATGAGAGTTGATGAGGAATGTGCAGTCATCTTGGCATACTAGTATTTATAACATAGTACTACTCCCTCCGTCTAGGTGTGTAAGTCATCTTATGAAAACCAAATAATCCCAAAACACTCAGGCGCAGTGCATTAACTTCTACATGGGAAACCATTTAGGTTGTGATCGGTGTGAACAGGTTTGCAATTCGATATAGCGTGGAGTAATTTGGAATGTGACGAGACGCAAGCTCAAAATTTATTAACGGTTCTAGTTTTGAAGTGCGGCACTATTCGCGGATGGCGTTACATGGGCACGTGTTCTTAGCCGTGGTGTACTTTTACTACTGTGTACGTGCAATAACTGGCACCATCGTATACACATCTTACGGTTAATTGGGCGTTCGACAGGAATAGCCGCGTGGCGAGCTATAGGCTAGTCTTTTTTTAGACGCATTAAACCTATCTCTCGGGACTTCTCGCATGCACCATCGTGCCACCCACAAAAACTTGTACTCTGAGTTTAGTACGTTATACAGGAAGAGAAGAGGTGCACGCACGCACTTGTCCTCTCACACACGCGTCTTTTTTTCTCGAAAAGGAGGATGATGACCCCCGGCTTCTGCATCAGTCACACACGCATCTATAGCTACGAATTGTAGTGTTCTCAACCATCCGACTGGCTCTATCATGGATGTACCTATATAGTAAACATGTCTAAATATATCTATATTTTGACAAATGGAAGGCATGTATTGTGGAACGGAGGGAGTGCTTGTCATCAAAATGGATAAAAAGTGGATCAGTAACTAAAATACGTCTACATACATCTACTTTTATCTAGTACTTCTTACCCAAAGGAACTTTATATCCAACAGACACAAAATATCCGTTTGACTGTTGGAAATTACTGATCTGATGTCGAAGTAATTGCTGCATCGCCACCAAAACCCACCATTTCTTAAGCTAAAGTAGACCGAGGTAATCCCTATATTAGCATATTACTAAGATAAACAGAAGGCACTATAGAAACATTTAGGACATGAGCTTGTCAATCTGAATGTGGAGGGACACCAGCTTAGCCCTGGCAAGCAGCTTGGGCGGAACTATGAAGAAGGTCAGCTCCTGCACATCAATGTCGTCGGGATCCTTGCTGCTTGTCACCTCCATTTCCACCTTGACGGCGTCGGTCATGCCTTTGGGCTCCCCCGGCGGGCCGTTCGCCCACAGCTTGGCCACGTAGTGCGGCAGTGGGGACGCCCCCGCTCTGATGCAGACTACTGACACGGTGATAGGCGCGCCGATGTCGAGCACACCGCCGACCAAGAAAAACGTGTGACCATCCTCCTCTACGAACAACAAGAGCCGTGGTTCCTACAATGGCACTTGCAGCTGGAGCACCTTGCCATACTGGATCCTGTGCACGGGCATGGGATGCGCGTTGCTGATGTGGTGGTAGAGTGTCGGCGGCGGGCCATCGTAACTGCAGACAAGCACCGGGCATTTGCAGGGTGCGAGCGGACACACGCTCTGGTGATGGGCGAGCTTGTGGTAAGTGACGTAGAGCCCACAGCCTTCGTGCGGGCACACCACCCTCAGCGACGAAACGACGGCTTCCACCGCCGTGCTCCACACGTCAAAGCCACCGGCGCGCTCGCACTTCTGGCACTGCCGCTGGTTCTCGGGGCACTCGACGCGGCAGTCCGCGCAGGCCAGGTGCCCTCCCTTGCACTACAGAAATCAATCGAACAACACATCAATCAAGAAACTTGCACCTTGCTCAATCAGCCGAACGGACGAGGTGTATTCGAACCTTATACACTGGAGGCGTCAAGGGGCGGAGGCACAAGGTGCAGTGGAGCACGGTGAGGTCCATGGAGACCTTAGTGAGCTCCCTCGTCGGTTCCTGTTCTGTCTGCATGATCTCGCCCTCCTCGTGCACAACCATCTCTCGCTTGGTCTGGGGCATTACAAAGCTTTACCGTCCCATATTTTATACTCTGCGCATAACTCTTCTCCCTCATACCAAGGAAGGCAGTAGTTTGAGTTTTCTGGACAAATTTACCCCTGCGCATGAGTAAGCTGCATAAATATCGACAGTAAATGCGCATGCAATGGTTGGTTGGTCCTCCTTCCTTTTCACTTGAGTTGGCTTCCCCAGGCGGTCAAGCCGCATCCGGCGCTGCATGTGTTTGCCTGTAGCCATTTTCTGCTTTGGAAACTGGCGCGATTAATGGGGGCAAAACTAATCAAGCGGGGGCACAGATGGAAACCAACGCGGACGCGCAGACTAATCTGAGAAAAACAAGAAAAAGTTATACGCAAAGTGCATTAAATCAACACATGCAAGTATCAAAAGGAGAGTCACGGCATGCATGCATGCGTTGTAATTAATGCATCAGTAACCGCAAATTACTGAAATATATTGAGTGTGGTGCTTTGATGTGTCATGTCAACTCGTACATCAATGAGAAGTTTGATTATCCTCTCCCTCATGGACTTAACTGCACCTGCCTTTGGTTGTATGACAGGTTGGCCACCCACCTGTCGGGCCCACATGTCATACACGCAAAGGCAGGAGCGTCCCTCCCTCGCCCATGAGCGTGGGGGCTGGCAAGACTCGGAGAAGCTTTCGCTACACGCTCTCCCTCCCGCACGCGATGGACTTGCAGCAGTTCAATCGGTGTCATATGGCCAGAAGCGTACTGTAGTACTCCTCCCGTACAGTAGTACTCCATCATTGTTCGACTTCCCGAAGAGGCGAAGAGCCAAGCGCAGCCCGGACGCTCATGTGGCAGTTTCATGTGTAGAGTAGTCTTGGATAGCGTGTACCATGCCTGTAAGCTTATAAAATCGTTCGGGTTGGCTCCATGCTATGTGGCCGTCTCGAAGTTTTTTAAAAAAAATTAAAATAGTCTTTTGGCCCTACCTGTCACCCTGGTGATTGTAGTTTGCATGCTCATCTGGTCAAGACAGGAATATATATTTTAATTTGTTTTTTTTCGAAAAGGGGGGACTCCCCGGCCTCTGCATCAGAACGATGCATACGGCCACATATATTTTAATTTGTAGTGGCTAAATTTTAGAGGTTGCAGCAAATATATTGTACACTGCGGGTCTTTCAGCCAAGTTTAGAGGCAAGCATGTGGGGCCAGTGCTATGATGTGTCGCGTCAACTCGTACGACGAGGAGAAACTTGATTTTACTACACGCCTTCTCCCTCGCCCATGCGCGCGGTTGCTCGCAAATGAGGACATGCTTTTGCTTAGTAGTACTTCTACAACAAGCTATCCGTCCCCTCACGGTGGACGGACGTGTAGCAGTGGATTCGACACTGTAGAAGCAGTAGTAGTAACATCATTGTTTGTCTTCTCGAAGAGGCGAAGAGCCAAGCGCAAACCGAACATTGCACGAGACAAAATTGTTATGTGAGCCCACTATTGTACTATAACTACTTGCTAGTATAGCCCTGTAAACCAGAAGGAGTATTTGCCCTTCTAGAGATTTCAACAAGAGACTAGACTAAACCGAGACGGAGTACATATGGAGCAAAATGAGTGAATCTGCACCATAAATAAATACGTACTAGTTCTATCGTTTTCCTCTCCGAGGTGCACAATATTGAGTATACTGACTAGTCTATTTTTGATATGCATTTACATTTTTTTTTGACACAGTACAGACGCAAGCGCTCATATACACGCTCATACACTCACTCCTATGAACGCACACACGCAGGCACTATCATCTTGAAATTTACGAAGTCACCATAGGCACCTCGTCATCGACGGGTCCATAGGTGCTTGAATGCCAAGGAGGGAGAGGGTAGCGGTTCCCGAGATGTTGAACGGTCAATGATGCATCCTCAATTACATGCAGAGGGAATTAATTGGAGAAGCAGAATAGAGCCAACACGATGTGAATGCAACAGAGTTTGGACTCTCATATAATAAAGGCGACCCGCCACTCCAATCCATCTACTCCCAAGTCTCTGCGCAACACTGCTCACTCCAATCCAAGACCAAGTGACCGGAAGCCACAAGCACCTATGGAGGCGATGGACACGAGCGGCAGTCGGCTATGCCAAATGATGCTGGCAAGCGCAGGCATCGTATCCCTTGCCGACGCCGGCTTCGCCTCTCGCATGGACGACATGATGGTCAACTCCATCCGCAAGTTCACCGCCATCAAGAAGCACGCGGACGACCTTGCCGTACTGCTCCAGCCCGCGCGCCCAGGATCCTCATTGCCTGCCACCCTCATGGGCCTCCATGGTGACGAACTCTTTCAAGCCCTGGTGGCCCTGCAAGTGGCGGAGGTCGCGACGAAGAATGTGCACCTCAAGGCTGCGCTCGCCGTGCAGCGCCTCTCCATGCAAGAAACCATCGACCTGCACATCCATGTCTACGAGGAAATCTTCTACATAGGCCACTACAAGGCAAGCGAGGACAGAAAGATGTTGGCCTTCTTCCGGCGGCTGGAATCTTTGGACGTCATTGTTCAGAAGCACGTCGACCTGGCCACGAAAGCCGCTGCTACTTAGGAGCTGTTCAGTGGGCCGGCGCCCTGAGTCGAGGAGGTGGACGTCGTCGATGGATGCATCTCTTCTTCTTGCCTCCTGTAACTAGCACTGCATTGCCTCGTGGCCTTAATGTATTATTAGTATAGTACTCCCTCCGTTCCCAAATATAAGTCTTTCTAAAGATTCCAGCAAGTGACTACTGCATCCGGAGCAAAATGAGTGAATCTACACTCTAAACCATGTCTACATACATCTGTATGCTGTATTCCATTTGAAATAGTATGTAAAAAGGCTTATACTCCCTCCATCCTTAAAAGAGTGTACTTCCAACTTTGTTGGAAAGTCAAACTTTTTTATATTTGACCATATTTATATAATAATAGACTAACATTTATGCCATCAAATTACTCATTAGATTCATGATAAAATATATTTTTGTCATATAACCATTTGGTTTCACAAGCATTGATATATTTTTGTACAAACTCAGTCAAACTTTGAGATAGTTTGACCCTCCAAGAAAGTTGGAAGTACACTCTTTGAAGGACGGGGGGAGTATTTATGAACGGAGGGAGTATATGGCATTTTTATTCCAGTTGTAACGTTTTCACTGTGATGTGGGGCCGCAGTTGAGCAAACCCACCCCTCCCACCAGGCGTCGGCCGAGTTTAGAATTAGAAGAGAGAAACGATGGAGGAAAGCTAGCTGTAGCACTGACGTTGTTGTCAGATGGGACTCGTGTTTATAGAATAGGAGTACTGAGCACTCGTGCCTCTTTTTTTTAGGGAAAAATTCATTGTATGTCTAGTACCACTAGTTGGGTGCGTGCGACCTATAGCTGTCATCACTTTAGGTCTCCTTTTCGAACCGCGGCTACGCTTCACAGTACATATTTTTTCACGCATTTATCCTCCTATATTTACTCCTAGGCTATTTCCACGTGCTCCCATTCGTGGACATGTGGGACATAGAGCATCTGGGTCATAGTGCATGCACGACTCGGAGCATATGCCGGGGTACTTTACATTTCAGACCTCAGAATTACATGCAAACCCCCCGCAGAAGAATAAATAAATGAATGAATTACTACATGAAACCGGATTATTTTCATGAAAACTAGAGCACGTTCATTAAATTTTGGACATAACACGTTTATAAAAAATGATTGGACCTAAACCAGTCTAAGGGCCTCTTTGATTTTTCCGGCAAAAAAAAGGGCCTCTTTGATTCGCAGGATACTGAAAACACAGGAATGGGGAAAGTATGATGGCGATGAACCGAGACGAGGAGAACTCTATCTCGGTTAGAGGTTAGAGTTGGATTCTAACCCTGAACTAACTCTAAACCAAAGAGGTGTATGGGTGGTAGGGTTACACTACTAGGGAAAAGCCTATACATAGAATCTTATCAGCAGCGCGCTTTAATATAAGGCGCTGCTGCTAATTAGTAGTAGCATGCTCAGGAGTAACTCGCTGCTGAAACCAATATAGCAGTAGTGCGCCCTCTCAAAGACGAGCTACTGCTATAATTCCCACGAGGCCGCCACGAGGCTAGTTATAGCAGCAACGCGTTATAACGATGGGCGCTACTGCTACGTAGCATAGTAGCAGTGCATTTCTGCAATAAGCGCTACTGCTAAATTTACTACAAAAATTTAGCCCCATCTCCTCTATCTGATCCACTCACACAGTCACACACTAGCTCACTGGATCCCATCTCAATCCCCAGAGCCGGTCCACCCCCGTCGCCCCTCCTTCGTCTGCGCCGCCGTCACCTCCTCCTCCTTGCTGGACTCGGTACCGGCCTCCTCCTCCGTCCTCCCTCTCCACTCGCCGCTGGCTGGCCCCTCCTCGCGCCGCCTTCCTCCTCCGTCCTCCCTCCACTGGCCGCCCCGGCCGGCCCCTCCTCGCTCCGCCTTCCTCCTCCATCCTACTCTCTTCTCCCTCCTCGAGTCGCCCCTCCTTCTCCCTCCTGCCCGCTACATTTTGATTTAGTAGCTAGGCTAGTTCATATGCAACATTTTGATTTAGTTGATACGATTTAGTTGATTTAGTAGGCTAGTTGATTTAGTTGACTTAGAACATTTTGATTTAGTTGATTTAATCGGCTAGTTCATTTAATTGATTTAGTTGACTTAGAACATTTTGATTTAGTTGATTTAATAGGCTAGTTCATTTAGTTGATTTAGTTGACTTAGAACATTTTGATTTAGTTGATTTAGTAGGCTAGTTCATTTAATTAGTTGATTTAGAACATTTTGATTTAGTTGATTTAGTAGGATAGTTGATTTAGTTGATTTAGAACATTTTGATTTAGTTGATTTAGTAGGCTAGTTGATTTAGTTGACTTAGAACATTTTGATTTAGTTGATCGTTAATCTTTTGCTCATATTGCTTTAGGAAAAATGGCACCACCACCACCACTATGTCGACTGTGCAAGTCAAGATGCGCCAGCAGCCTTGCAACTGGCAAGCTGTTCGGCATCTACTTCTAGCCGAGTTTTCATCATGCGGCAGTAAGAAATTAGATGAAATGTAATAACTATTTTGTTTTTAGTGTTGGCATTACTGCATTGTGTCATTTTGCTTATTTTACATAGATCGTCCCATGCAATGTGAGGTTGAAATTCAACAAGCTGACAGGAGACACTGTGACATTTGAGGCTCCTGGGGGGCCGTACACTATGGAGGTCGAGAAAGGACGTAATATGTCAAATATTGGAGGAGATTGATGGGCCCGTTTCGTCGCTCGCATGCGTCTTACTGGTGGTGAGTTGATCAGCTTCTCCTTCCGAGCAGAAAGACCCAAGCTAGCTGTCATTTATCTCAACCTGGTGGAAGATGATGAAGATGACGAAGATGATGTAGATGATGAAGATGATGAAGATAATGAGGACCCACTCGATGAAGATGATGAGGACCCACTTCATGAAGCCATCGTAGCTCAAAGAACAAGGCTGAGTGAGGAGGAGGTGTCCAACCTATGGGACATAATTCCGCCACGTGCTAACTTTGTCGGGGTGCCATTCGTGACTCGCTTGACAAATACCATGGTTGATCGACATGATATGGTATGTTATACTTACAAATGCAAATTATCCGATGAATTACTTAGTGTACAGTCCAATGATATGGTATGTTGTGTGGAATCTAGTCGATGATATGTTTTAGTGGAGAGTTCGATCACATGCTTATTAGTGTAGAATCTAACGAAACTATTAATAGTGTAGATAATCCATATGTACTTATTTGCGAGGCTATTTATTAATTGATATGCTTTTCTTATTCAGAAATTGGCAAAGAGCATATCTGTGAGTTATGGTATCGAGCCTGATGAAGAAGGCTCGGCTGGACTACGCCTTACTGCAAGGGGCTCCGTCACAACCTGTACTTACCGCGTGGACACGGACGGTCACACACACTTAAACTCGGTTGGGTGGAAGAAATTCCTCGATGGCAAGAATCTTCGTGTTGGACAGGCCATCCTAATTACTATCAGGAACACGAACCGCCCAGGCTTAAGGATGATGATTGTCTTTGATATCATCTAGAACTACATATGTGTGTGTGTGGCTATATCATCTAGAACTACATACGTGTGTGTGGCTATATCATCTAGAACTACATATGATGATCGTCGTCGATATCATCTAGAACTACATATGATGATGGCCGTTGATATGACCTTGTACTGCTTGAGGATGCATGTTGACTATGCATGAAATTGTTATCTAGTACTCCCTTCGTTACAAATTACTCGTCGTGGTTTGAACTAAAACCATGACGAGTAATCTGGAACGAAGGGAGTACTACCTAGTAATGGTTTATGAATTTGATATCTACTAGCAGTACCTAGTATCTAGTATCTGAAAGGGAAACTGAAAGGGAAAGGGGTAATGGGAAAATGATGAAAGATATAGCAGTAGCGAGGGATGGTGAAATCGCTATAGCTAGGTAATAGTAGCACGTTCTTAAAAAGCGCTACTGATATCGTAAACAGTAGTAGCGCGTGTAAGGGCCGCGCTACTACTATGAGTTAGCCGTAGCGCCTTATTAGTAGCGCGTCCACCTGCGCTGCTGCTAGCCTCAAAACCCACGCTACTACTAGGGTTTTCCCTAGTAGTGTTAGATTGACAATAAATGCTCTATCTCAATCATTTGACTTCTTTGGACCCTATTTCCTGCCGGATTTGTGGCTGGCTCTTTTGTGGCCTCCTCCCGCTCAAAATTGACATAAACGAACCGTCTATACAAATCAAGCATGCAAAACATGATAATTTTTACTTTGTCCATACAAATGAGATATCCCACTTAAACATACAAGTCGTCAATCATGCTTAAATAAAAAAACACTTCATGAAACAAAGAATGAGCTAACTCATCACGGAAGTCATTCACGATAGGGAGGGAGCCCGGAGCCCCTCACACACCGAGGGAGGAGCTCGCCATCATCGCTCTGGAGAAAGGCCCTGTAGAGCCCAAGCCCCGTGAACCCCTCTGACGCCGGCCCTTGCGAGTTGAGGTCGACACCGGCATGGGTAGCAGGGCCGCTTGCCGCCGATTGGGAACATAATCTTTGGGCCTCTAGAAATAATGCAAGCCTGTAACTAAAATACCTAGAAAGGTGAACTGAATCTTTGGGCCTCTAGAAATAATGCAAGCCTGAAACTGAAATACCTAGAAAGGTGAACTGAATCTTTGGGCCTCTAGAAATAATGCAAGCCTGAAAGTGAAATACCTAGAAAGGTGAACTGAATCTTTGGTCCTCTAGAAATAATGCAAGCCTGAAACTGAAATACCTAGAAAGGTGAACTGAATCTTTGGGCCTCTAGAAATAATGCAAGCCTAAAATTGAAATACCTAGAAAGGTGAACTGAATCTTTGGGCCTCTAGAAATAATGCATGCCTGAAATTGAAATACCTAGAAAGGTGACCTAAATCTTTGAGCCTCTAGAAAGATTTATTACCTCCTCAAGCAGCATCAAACAATTCCATGCGTGCACCACAAATCTATACCAAGTTTGATCAGGATCTACTTTTCCAAATCAGAATTAGCGCTAGAGCAAGCAAGGTCAATGATATGGCCGTGAGATAGAGAAGGAACGAACAAACTCACCCCTCTCGCGACCTCCCTGGTAGATGCGCCTCCGCCGCGCACGACAGAGGGAGAAAAACGACTGGTGAAGGTGGAGCAGGGCGACCTTCGAAGGCCGGAGGGAGAGGGCGGCCAGAGTAGGGCGGCGGAGGCCGGAAGGAGAGGGCGGACGGAGGAGAGAGAGGGCGAGCGGCGCTTGGGCGGGCGGCCCAATGGGGAATAGAGAGGAGTAGTGCGAGACGGGGGGAGCGATCTGGCACGGGCAGGGGAGATTTTTTTAGTTCTCTTTTAGTGGGCCCGAGGATAAATAACCGAATTAGAACCTCTCCACCAGGCTAGTTTTTTTAGCTGGGTTAGAGCAAACTAGCTCAAACTAACCCCTCTTGTTTCGATAATTTGAGGCTATTTCAACCCAAACTAGCTCTAACTCAGGGATCCAAACAAAGAGGAGTGTTACTGTACATGCTACAGTGTGGACCGTAGCACATTGTTTTTTATGGCCATATCACCACATTGTTTTCTATTGCTGGTTCACTGGGCTACCGTGGTTCGCACTGCTGATTCACTGGGCTGCCGTGGTTCGCACTCATCCGACCTGAGTAGTACATAGTATAGTATTAGTATATATCGCATCATTCTTTGCTCCTTCTTACTACACCGACATGTGGGAGAGCCAGCATCCGGGTCGACGTGTCATGCACCAGATTAGAATGCGGAATGGAAGGGGGGCATCACCCCGGTCGGAGCGCCAGTAATTCATGACTATAGTGAGTGGTCATATCACAAGTCTTTCCAGCAGTAACGCGTCATCAAATCGCACAGCCCCACTCGCTCACCCTCCTCGCCTCTCTGTCAAACCGCCTACCCGAAAACTGCCGCGCATACTGCCCGGGAAAAGCCCCGCCCTCAACTTTTAACTACGCGAAAATAGTTTGAGCTTGTTCGTTCTATATAAATATAGTACTTACTGTATGTTTATTCACCCGTGGGGTTGTTCAATGAATGGAGGGGCGGGGAGCACAAGTGAACAATAATGTAGTACTACTGGTAGTAAGTAGGAGTCGTTAAGTAGTCACCTTAAATAGAGAGTTTATTTTCTTTAATGCCACATACACAAATTGAAACGCTTGTTGTGGAGAGAAAAAAGATAATAACTCCACTATATATGGAGGCAGAGGCCTGAGCGCTTGCTTTACTAGGATTGCTCTCTTCATTCTCTCATCCTCTCCAAATATAAACCAGACAGCGGTAGCGACATTTTCTCTCTGCTCACCGCTGGTCACAGATCCGGTCGGATCCCTTCGGTCGGTGTGTGTAGAGGACTAAAAGGTGCATAGCTCATGCGGTCATCACCGCCGAGGGAGGAAACCCACAGCTGCCGGAGGGGCCCGATGCTCTGCCTGTGCCGTTCTCTCCGACACAGCGCAGGCTCGGGAGGTCCTCCGACCCTTCTTCCTCCCTGCCATGTATTGTCCGCAGATCCGACCTGCCGCCACCGACATCCCGACAACCCTTAGGTATAAGTTCTTCGAAAGCGGCCTTGCTCTACTGCCCCAGCTCGCCATGTGTCTGCATGTGCATCTTTTTGTACTCCCATCAGCTCTTCCAAAGCCACCTAAATTTTTAGTATTATTAGAGGTAAAGCTACTTCATGCATTCGAATCTAGGGCTTTGTTCAAACAACGAAGAAAGGGGGGAAAGTTGTAGCATGAATCTAGGACTTGATTCAAAGAGGAAATAATATGGTGAAAGTAGTAGAGACCGGATACCCAACCGGTCTCTTGGTTGAAAAGGGAAATAATGGGAAAATGTAGTACAAACTGGATAAGGAACAGATCTATTATTGGTTGAAAAAAGGATAGAAAGTGGCGGCTGGTGGACAAGTCAACAGAGTATGTCTAGGATTAGATTTGCTGCCATCACATAGTAAAAGATCTCCAGGATTAGATTTGCTGCCCTCACATAGTAAAAGGTCTCGAGGATTAGATTCGCTGCCCTCACATAGTAAAAGGTCACAGGATTAGATTTGCTGCCCTCGCATAGTAAAAGGTCTCCAGGATTAGATTTGCTGCCCTCACATAGTAAAAGGTCTCCAGGATTAGATTTGCTGCCCTCACATAGTACAAGGTCTCCAGGATTAGGTTTGCTGCCCTCACATAGCATGAACAAACTCGGCATCACCACTTTTTGCCTCGTTGTAGGTACATTGTGCTGATGCGTCCACTGTCGCATGTCCTTATACCAACCTTTTGTTGTTGTTAATGTAAGGGCGCATGTAAAATGAAGCGATCACACTTTTACCTTAGGGACATGTCTAACCAGTGTTATTGTTAATCTAATGCCTCCAGTGATAAGACACAATTAATCTGTGTTACAAATGGCACTCCTGCTATTTTCCCCAGTATGATAAGTAAGTTGCTCCTTTACGCTGCAGAGTGTCCTGGTGTCCCCACGGTCCCATGCCCTTAAACCAACTCTTTAGATGTTGTTGATTTACTGTGTCTAGTAAACAAGCAATGCCACCATTAAAGTAATCCAATATTTGAGGAATCTCATTGTTAATCGTAATGCTTCTGGTAACATGAAGCATTGCTGACGTTTTAAAATTTCTACTGTCCTTGCGTGATTGCCATGAACATAATTAAGATGCTTTTTTTATTTTGTATATGTTTCATATATTCTTATTGACCAGCAACTATTTACTTTCTATCTTTTTTGTGCAGATAGGGATATCCATTTCACCTTGTTGCTATTGTGACCTTTTGGTGAAGTGCATAAAACACTTTTTTTGGAATGAGTGTCTTGTGTAGTTCAACTAAAATGTCACGTGGGCAACATCTCTCAATTTCGGTGGAACTGCACAAAATGGTGATTGGAGTTTCCAAAATCTCCGTCAAGTTCTGCCGGTAATCTCGTGCAACATCTTATTAGCCTTTGCAAGATGGAGTCGTCACTGTCACCACAATGGCACTTTATTTTAGTGGAACTGCATAAAAGGATAAGAAAATTATAGTTGCACCTTACATGAGCCGGACAGCCAACCTTAATGTTCCTCAATTTTAGTGCAACTACTAAAGAAGAACTTGCCAGCTCACAAGAGCAAGTACTTCTTGCTAGCTGAATGATACAATCTTTGCTTCATTTTAGGTGAACTACAGAAAAAGGCACATGAATTGAATCATGGAACTCCAGGCAGACCTCATCCAAGTAGAGCTGGAGGTTGAGTTCAAGGAGGCCGCTATTAAAGAGAAATCATGCTCTCCTATCTCCTTGTTTGTGTTGTGCAAACATGCTGTCAAATAGGAATACTCAACTACAGATGTTGTGACGGTCAAGAGCATTCGCCAAGTTCTTCGATTGTATGACATGGCCAGCCAAGATGGATTTAATCCCGATATTCACTTTATCAAAAGGCTCTAATGGGTTGGTTCTGAATCTTGCAAGCTGGGAATCAGTGAGATGTGTAGGCATATTTGTTGTACTTATTATTTGAATCTTATTTGTTCGTTCTGAATCTTGCAAGCTGGGAATCAGTGAGATGTGTAGGCATCTTTGTTGTACTTATTATTTGAATCTTATTTGTTGGTTCTGAATCTTGCAAGTTGGGAATCAATGAGATGTGTAGGCATCTTTGTTGTACTTATTATTTGGATCTTATTTGTTGGTTCTGAATGTTGCAAGCTGGGAATCAATGAGATGTGTAGGCATCTTTGTTGTACTTATTATTTGGATCTTATTTGTTGGTTTTGAATCTTGCAAGTTGGGAATCAATGAGATGTGTAGGCACCTTTGTTGTACTTATTATTTGGATCTTATTTGTTGGTTCTGAATCTTGCAAGCTGGGAAACACGGCATGATGATGCAGAGGACAACAACCATAACAAACAGTTCAAACTTGGTAGTATTATCTTTGTGAAAGTGCGACAAATGTGATGATCGTGTGTGTCCTGAGAATAATAATTCTAATTGTTGTGCATGTTGATCATGTGGCACTGATAGAACGAGCGAATGCATTGCTTGTTTTAAGTATAAATTTCTATTAAAGCTAATTAAATTTAGGTAAAGTGACCACTAACTCCTGTTATTACAGTACCAATACAGACCCGCTCGTGAACCGACGTGTGGTCGGAGTAGGTTTCTTAATGGAGGCGTTTCAATGCACCGAGGGTGCATCTTCTGTCGGGCGTGCAGCGGACGAGGGAGGGGTAGTAACTGTTGTCGCCTGTACACACTCAGCTTACTGTTGAATCCAGTTCCCCAAGAGCTAAAAAATGAACTGCCGCCGCCGCCTACACACTTGTTCACTCGAAGAGACTCCAACGGCGATCCGAGGGGTGAGCCTGCTGGATATGGACTTCAGCAAGGAGTTCCCCTTTGAGTTCGCCGTTCAGTCCTATGGCTGCACCAAGTTGAATGTGATTTACACCAACGATACAGACTCGGTGAAGCTCTGCCTTGCCTCAGTCCTATGGCTACACCAGGTTCTGGAGCATTCGCCAGTTTCGTCGGCAGCGCCGACTGCACCTTCGCTTCGGTGGAGAGAAGGAAGAACGCAACAATTCGGCCATCTGTTGCAACAAGCTTGTCGACATCCAGAAGCAATACAAGATCATCAGCAACGGGCAGGAGAAGGACTCCGTGGTTGACCTCGCTGAGACCATCATTGACCCCTGATACGCCAACATGAAAGAAGACGACCTGAACACGTGGGAGGTACCTCTAAATCTAGCCTACATAACCTACGCGGCCAAGGACGCATAGGCATGCTACGACATGTACAGGCAGATCTTGGACATGAGGGCGTGTATGCTTCCCGTAACCGACGAGTACACGGACAGCCGCAGCGTCATGATCAAGCGTGCCAGGAAGGTCTAGATGTTGTACTTTATCTGTTTATAAGCACCTTTATCATCTGAGTGTTTCATGTATTAGCCTATGTGTCGTAATTATCTGTTTTGTCCAAAATATTTCTTTTAAGAACCCATTAACCTGATTGCTTTTTTTAGTGGCTATTTGCTTATGTATGTAAACTAGTTCACTTGTCCGTAAGAAAAACTACTTCACTCGGCTGCCGTGCTTTGAATCTCCTTCCTCCCAACATATTCCCCTCCTCGGGTGGACCCAGCAGGTCTCTGAATTTTCTCCCACTTTCTTTTTCGATGTAAACTAAGTTTTCTCCTAGTACTTTCCCCTAGAACCAACTCAACTGTCCCACGTCTAGCCTAAAAAATAATGATACCCCACGTACTATTAACTCATCAAATTAAAATGATATTTTATTTTGTAAGTTGAAAGTTCTTACAAAATAATAATAATAATTGTTTATATATAATTTGGCAAGTTAACTCCTAATGATTGCGTACATAAGCTTGCAAAGATTTTACAGACGTGCAATCATGTGTTTATGTTTTTATATCATTTCTCCGTCTAGCCCAACATGATATTTTCACACAGCCCAGCAAGTCCACGGATTTCAAGAAAAATGCAAATGGGACTTAAATGGGCTGCATAGATGCTACATCATTGTTTCACCCAGCCCACCAAATGGACTAAAAAACAAATGGACTGGCTGACATGTGGGCCAGTAGGTTGAAGCCCAAGAAGGCTTTGGATTTACATCAAATGGTCAGCATTCTTTTTCAATCTCTCATCTTCTTCCGCCAGCGTTGCCGGAACCGCCTGCTCCAGCCTTTGGTGTCCAGCGGCATTGTTTTGCGCTCCTCAGTGAAACGCTACCCCGCCGACGGCCAGGCCATCCCTCCACTCCGCACCTCCTGTTATTCTCTGCCGAGTGTAGGCCCACCCCGCACCCGAACCAGTCAAGTTTCCCACTCCTCTCCGTCTGCTACTCCACTGCCGCGTCTTCCCCATCTCCGTGTCATTCCAGTCTGGGGCCTCGCCGTCGTCCACCGCCTCGGTGCGTTCGGCGCGGCGTGGTCAACATACGAGAGTCATCGGAAGAGGACTGTACATGGAGAGCCTGACGGCTGGGACCCACGAGGTCCATGGTCGCACGCAAGGAAAGTTCCTCCTTATTACGCATTGTACATGCACTGTACGTGGGAAGGGCTTCTGTATTTCGTGAAAAAAAGGTTCCCCCCGTTGACAGGTCGGACCCACCAGCTATATCTTCGCACGCAAGGATGTGCCTCCTTATTACGCACCAAAAAATGAATACCCCCGCTAGCTGGGACCCACCATAGTGGCTGGCTGACTTGTGGGCCTACTAAGTTGACGAGGACGGAGGGCTTTGTCAATGTAGTCAATATGAACGATTCTAGCTCTAGTGACCGTACGATGTCCATCCAATGGCCATAGTGCTTCTTCAACCTCTGGTCTTCTTGCTCCAGCCGCCCAAAGCAGCGCCGGTCGTGCCGCGTGCTCCTACCTCTCGTGGCCGGTTGTGATGCCGCAGAGGCCTCACCGCCCCCTACTACTCCCACTGCTGGCCCAGGGTATCCCTCTACTCACCCACACCCCCTGTTATTCTGCGGCGATGGCAGCCTCACGCCGCAGCGGAACCAGTGAACCCTCGTACTCCTCTCCGCGTGGGAATCCACTGCCACGTCTTCCCTGGCTCCGCGTCGCCCCCTTCCTAGGCCTCGCCGTCGTCCACCGCCTTGGTGCTCTCGGCGCGGCGTGGTCAATGTGGTCAACGACTGACTTCGATCGAAGGAGTACTGTACGTGGAGAGGCTGACACCTGGGTCCATGGCCACAGCCCAGTTTTTTTGTGATTTGACAACTAAGTCGCTTTGTCAGGCCTGTTGGGCTGCAAATCTTTCAAGACGAGGAGAGCTTCATTCGGCTGGCCAAGAAAATGGCATATCGGTAATGAGATGGGCTATACATTTTTAAAACACATCAAACAGGCAATTAGTTTCAAATATCTTTTTTCCATTTCGAGATTTTAAATTACATTATTTTTTATGCGTGGAGAATTTGTTGGATTTTATATTGATACACATTTATTTTTAAAATCAGTTTGAATGTGAGTCGAAATTTCGGGATTAAAAACAGTTCGGACCACACCGAAATATGCTAAATTTCGTATAATTTTTTAACCGTGGCCACAATATGGGATGTAATGCTAACAAAAAGAATATGGGATCCAAAAAAACCTTAAGAATTAGCAAATGGGCTGTAAATTATTAGAAATAATGGCAGATGGGTTCTATGCTCTTTTCCACAGATTTGAGGCTTTCCTAAAAAAGGTTGACGCACAAGCAGTGACTGTTGGATGTCCATCGAACGGCCGTCGTGCTTCTTCAATCTCTGCTCTTCCTGCTCCAGCCGCTCAAACAAGCGCCGGCGGGACTGCCTGCTCCCTCCGCCCCGCTGCCGGTTGTGCTGTCGCGCAGGCCTCACCGCCACCATTGTACTCCCATTGCTGGCCTAGCCATCCCTCTACTCACCCACACCTGCTGTTATTCTCCGGCGACGGCAGATGAACCAGTAAACCCTCGTACAGTCGTACTCCCCTCCGCGTGGGAAACAACTGCCGAGTCTTCCCTGCCTCCGTGTCGTTCCCTTCCTAGGCCTCGCCGTCGTCCACCGCCCTGGTGCTCTCGGCGCGGCCTGGTCAACGTGGTCAACTACAGACATGCATCTGAAGTGGACTGCACGTTGAGAGGCCGACAGCTGGGTACACGGCGCCATGCAAAGAAATGTCTCCTTATTACGTGCAAAATAATGATTCCTCCACCTGCATCAGGGACCCACCGGAAGGGCCTCTGTATTTCGCGAAAAAAACGTTACCGCCGCTGACAGCTCGGACCCACCAGCTATATCTTTGCACGCAAGGAAGTGCCTCCTTATTACGCACAAAAAAATGATTACTCCCCCTGTTAGCTGGGACCTAGTATAGTGGCAGGCTGACTTGTGGGCCTACTAAGTTGACGGGGACGGAGGGCTTTGTCAACTTAGTCAATATGCATGATTCTAGCTCCAGTGACCGTACGATGTCCATCCAACGGCCGTAGTGCTTCTTCAACCTCTGGTCTTCTTGCTCCAGCCGCCCAAACCAGTGTCGATCGTGCCTCGTGCTCCTGCCTCCCGTGGACGGCTGCGATGCAGCGGAGGCCTCACCGCCGCCTACTAATCCCACCGCTGGCCAGGCCATCCCTCTACTCACCACACCCCCTGTTATTCTGCGGCGACGACAGCCTCACACCGCAGCGAACCAGTGAACCCTCGTACTCCTCTACGCGTGGGCATCCACTGCCGCGTCTTCCCCGGCTCCGCGTCGTCCCCTTCCTAGGCCTCACAGTCGTCCACTTCCCTGGTGCTCTCGGCGCTGCGTGGCCAACGTGGTCAAGGAACGGCTTCCAGCAGACGTGGACTGTACGTGGAGAGGCTGACAGCTGGGTCCACGACCGCAGCAAGGAAGTGCCTCCTTATTACGCGAAAAATAATGATTCCTCCACCTGACAGCTGGGACCCATCGGACGGGCCACTGTATTTCGTGAAAAAAACGTTTCCCCCTCACTGTTGGGACCCACCAGCTACATCTTCGCACACAAGGAAGTGCGTCCGAAAAAACGATTCGCCCCCCTGACTGCTGGGACCCACCAGCTACATCTTCGCATGCAAGGAAGTGCGTCCGAAAAAAAAATGATTTGCCCCCCTGATTGGTGGGACCCACCAGCTACATCTTCGCACGCAAGGAAGTGCGTCCGGGCAAAAAAACGATTCGTCCCCCTGACTGCTGGGACCCACCAGCTACATCTTCGCATGCAAGGAAGTACGTCCAAAAAAACGATTCGCCCCCCTGACTGTTGGGACCCACCAGCTACATCTTTGCACGCAAGGAAGTGCCTGACAGTCGGGACCCACCTGGTCGAAGCGTACGTAGCGTTGTCATTCTGGTCGCGAACGTGTACGTACATATATACTGGTCGATGTAGAGGCGCGCACGTGTCGTAGTAGAGGCGTGCACGTGTCGTAGTAGAGGCGCGCACGTAGCATGTACACGTACATACAGCGGCCAGGGTGCAAGAAAGAAAATACGGCCACGTATGTGTACATACGGGCGGGGTCTCGAATGCCTACTCACGCATATATACGTATGGCCAGGGCTCGTGTACATTGGCTGGGTCAGAATGGAGAAACAGCTTCGTCTTCGTGTTCATGGGGACCCAACCGGCTGGGTCGGAACGGAATGGGTGGTCGTGTTCATCGGGAGGTCTTTGACGGAACAGGCGATGGAAACGAGGCCTGGCGTACCACAGAATGGAGGAAACGGCCTTGTGTTCGACTAGCCACGTTCGAAACGGGGTCCTATTGATCGGGAGGGGTCTGGCATACCGCAAAATGGAGGAAACGGACCTCCTACGGTCAAAACGGGGGTCCTGTTGATCGGGAGGGGTGTGGCGTACCACAAAACGAAGGAAACAGACCTCCTACGGTCGAAACGGGGGTCCTGTTGATCGGGAGGAGTGTGGCGTACCGCAAAACGGATGAAACGGACTTGTGTTGGAGCTCTACGGTCGAAATGGGGGTCCTGTTCATCGGGAGGGGTGTGGCGTACCGCAAAACGGGACTCCACAGGATACTGTTCATCTCCACCGTCGACTTCCTCCAGCCTCCACGGGCTACCGTCGACCTCCTCCAGCCTCCATGGGCTCCTGTTCATCCAGCCTCCACCACGCGCTACTCCACCGGCTACTGTTCAACCACCCCTCCACGGGCACCCCTCCACCATCTACTGTTCATCCAGCCCTCCACACCACGGGGTCCTGTTCATCCACCCCTCCACGGGCACCCCTCCACCGTCTAG
>NC_041393.1:739619099-739641321 GCF_002162155.2 Triticum dicoccoides | reverse complement strand
CAGTAGCGAAGGAATCGCTCGATCGGGTTCAGTTAACAGCCATCGATCGATCGCTTGGGTTCAGTAACGCGTAGCCTGCAGTGCAATCGCTCGGGTTCAGTTAGAGCCCAATGCCTCGCTCGGGTTCAGTTAGAGCCAACGCCTCGCACACGCGCGCGTACGTGTACGAGAGAAACGCGCATCGCTTGGCCCCCGACCTCCCACCGTAACCGGGAACTCCCCGAAATTTTCCTCGCCCTCGCTTCTACCACGGTTTTTTCCGTCATGGACGGCGCAAAGAATGTCATGCAGCTACGTCTTCGGCCCGCCCAGGATGAAAAGCCCATTTTCTGTCATGATTTTTTGTCATAGAAGTAGGAGCCCACCACATCTATGATGATACCTGGTTTTGTCACAATTATCGTCATAGAAGTGTCATATGTATGACAGAAAAAAAATTGTTCGGCCCAAAATGTCATGGATGTGTCTTTTTTTTGTAGTGAGTAGCGCTGGTCAGGCATACGCGCTACCGATAAGTGGGGCTAGCCATCTGCGCCCAGTACAAGTTTAGCAGTAGCGCGCTTTAGCAGAACGCGCTACTGCTAAAGTAGTAGCAGTAGTGCGGTCTAGTTAAAACCGCTACTACTAACAGCAGTAGCACCCTGTTTTGTCCAGCGCTACTATTGGAGAACGTAGTAATTTCAAAAAAATTCCTACGCACACGCAAGATCATGGTGATGGCACAGCAACGAGAGGGGAGAGTGTTCGTCCACGTACCCTCGTAGACCGTAAGCGGAAGCGTTATGACAACGCGGTTGATGTAGTCGTACGTCTTCACGATCCGACCGATCCAAGCACCGAACGTACGGCACCTCCGAGTTCAGCACACGTTCAGCTCGATGACGATCCCCGGGCTCCGATCCAACAAAGCTTCGGGGATGAGTTTCGTCAGCACGACGGCGTGGTGACGATGATGATGTTCTACCGGCGCAGGGCTTCGCCTAAACTCTGCGACGATATGATCGAGGTGGAATATAGTGGAGGGGGCACCGCACACGGCTAAGGAACGATCCGTAGATCAACTTGTGTGTTATGGGGTGCCCCCCTGCCCCCGTATATAAAGGAGGGAGGGGGAGGTGCGGCCGGCCCCCTTGGGGTGCGCCTGGAGGAGTCCTACTCCCACCGGGAGTAGGACTCCCCCCTCTTGCCTTGGTGGAGAAGGAGAGGGGGGAGGGGAAAGAGGAAAGGGGGGCGCCGCCCCCCCCCCCCCTTCCTTGTCCAATTCGGACTAGGGGGGAGGGGGCACGCGGCCTGCCCTGGCCGGCCCTCCTCTTCTCCCTCATGGCCCACTAAGGCCCATTAACCCCCAGGAGGGTTCCGGTAACCCCCCGGTTTCCAGTAAAATCCCGATTTCACCCGGAACCTTTCCGATGTCCAAACATAGGCTTCTAATATATCAATCTTTATGTCTCGACCATTTCGAGACTCCTCGTCATGTCCGTGATCACATCCGGGACTCCAAACAAACTTCGGTACATAAAAACTTATAAACTCATAATAAAACTGTCATCGTAACGTTAAGCGTGCGGACCCTACGGGTTCGAGAACTATGTAGACATGACCTAGAACCATTCTCGGTCAATAACCAATAGCGGAAGCTGGATTCCCATATTGGTTCCTACATATTCTACGAAGATCTTTATCGGTCAAACCGCATAACAACATACGTTGTTCCCTTTGTCATCGGTATGTTACTTGCCCGAGATTTGATCGTCGGTATCCAATACCTAGTTCAATCTCGTTATCGGCAAGTCTCTTTACTCGTTCTGTAACACATCATCTTATAACTAACTCATTAGTTATAATGCTTGCAAGGCTTAGGTGATGAGTATTACCGAGAGGGCCCAGAGATACCTCTCCGACAATCGGAGTGACAAAACCTAATCTCGAATTATGCCAACCCAACATGTACCTTCGGAAATACCTGTAGAGCACCTTTATAATCACCCAGTTACGTTGTGACGTTTGGTAGCACACAAAGTGTTCTTCCGGTAAACGTGAGTTGCACAATCTCATAGTTGCAGGAACTTTGTATAAGTCATGAAGAAAGCAATAGCAACATACTAAACGATCAAGTGCTAGGCTAATGGAATGGGTCATGTCAATCACATCATTCTTCTAATGATGTGATCTCATTAATCAAATGACAACACATGTCTATGGTTAGGAAACATAACCATCTTTGATTAATG
Source organism: Triticum dicoccoides (assembly GCF_002162155.2). Lineage (NCBI taxonomy): Eukaryota > Viridiplantae > Streptophyta > Magnoliopsida > Poales > Poaceae > Triticum > Triticum dicoccoides. The sequence goes on along the minus strand of NC_041393.1, from coordinate 739,639,090 downwards.
AGCTAGTCAAGTAGAGGCATACTAGTGACTATATGTTTGTCTATGTATTCACACATGTATCATGTTTCCGGTTAATACAATTCTAGCATGAATAATAAACATTTATCATGAAATAAGGAAATAAATAATAACTTTATTATTGCCTCTAGGGCATATTTCCTTCAGTCTCCCACTTGCACTAGAGTCAATAATCTAGTTCACATCATCATGTGATTTAACACCAATATTCATATCTGTATATGATTAACACCCAGAGTTCACATCGTCATATGACCAACACCCAAAGGGTTTACTAGAGTCAATAATCTAGTTCACATTGCTATGTGATTAACACCCAAAGAGTACTAAGGTATGATCATGTTTTGCTCGTGAGAGAAGTTTTTAGTCAACGGGTCTGTCACATACAGAGCCGTATGTATTTTGCAAATATTCTATGTCTACAATGCTCTGCACGGAGCTACCTAGCTAATTGCTCCCACTTTCAATATGTATCCAGATTGCGACTTAGAGTCATCTAGATCAGTGTAAAAGTTTGCACCGATGTAACTTTTATGACGAGCTCTTTTATCACCTCCATGATCGAGAAACATCTCCTTAGTCCTCACTAAGGATATTCTTGACCGCTGTCCAGTGATCTACTATTAGATCACTATTGTACTCCCTTGCCAAACCAGGGGAGAGTATACAATAGGTCTGGTCCATAGCATGGCATACTTTTATAGAACCTATGACTGAATGCATAGGGAATGACTTTCATTCTCTTTCTATTTTCTGTCGTGGTCGGGATTTGAGTCTTACTCAATTTCATACCTTTGCAACACAGGCAAGAACTCCTTCTTTGACTTTTCTATTTTGAACTATTTCAAAATTTTATCAAGGTATGTACTCATTGAAAAAACTTATCAAGCGTCTTGATCTATCTCAATAGATCTTGATGCTCAATATGTAAGTAGCTTTACTGAGGTCTTTCTTTTAAAGAACTCCTTTGAAACACTCCTTTATGCTTTGCAGAATAATTCTACATTATTTCCGATCAACAATATGTCATTCACATATACTTATCAAAAATGCTGTAGTGCTCCCACTCACTTTCTTGTAAATACAGGCCTTTCCAAAGTCTGTATAAAACCATATGCTTTGATCAACACATCAAAGCATATATTCCAACTCCGAGATGCTTGCACCAGTCCATTGATGGATCGCTGGAGCTTGCACATTTTGTTAGCACCTTTCAGCTCGACAAAACCTTCTGGTTGTATCATATACAACTCTCCTTTAAGAAAACCATTAAGGAATGTAGTTTTGACATCCATTTGCTAGATTTCATAAAATGTGGCAATTGCTAACATGATTCAGACAGACTTAAGCATCAATACGAGTGAGAAAATCTAATCGTATTCAACATCTTGAACTTGTCGAAAACCTTTCGCAACAAGTCGAGCTTAGTAGATAGTAACACTACTATCAGTGTCCGTCTTCCTCTTGAAGATCCATTTATTTAACATGGCTTGCTGATCATCAAGCAAGTCAATCAAAGTCCATACTTTGTTCTCATACATGGATCATATCTCAGATTTTATGGCCTCAAGCCATTTCGCGGAATCTGGGCTCATCATCGCTTCCTCATAGTTCGTAGGTTCATCATGGTCTAGTAACATGACTTCCAGAACAGGATTACCGTACCACTCTGGTGTGGAGCTTTACTCTGGAAGACCTACGAGGTTCTGTAGTAACTTAATCTGAAGTTTCATGATCATCATCATTAACTTCCTCACTAATTGGTGTAGTAGTCACAAGAACAGATTTCTGTGATGAACTACTTTCCAATAAGGGAGCAGGTACAGTTACCTCATCAAGTTCTACTTTCCTCCCACTCACTTCTTTCGAGAGAAACTCCTTCTCTAGAAAGGATCCATTCTTAGCAACGAAACTTGCTTTCGGATCTGTGATAGAATGTGTACCCAATAGTTACCTTTGGGTATTCTATGAAGACGCATTTCTCTGATTTGGGTTTGAGCTTATCATGCTGAAACTTTTTCACATAAGCATCGCAGCCCCAAACTTTAAGAAACGACATCTTAGGTTTACTTCTAAACCATAGTTCATACGATGTCGTCTCAACGGATTTAGATGGTGCCCTTTTAACGTGAATGCAGCTGTCTCTAATGCATAACCCCAAAACGATAATGGTAAATCAGTAAGAGACATCATAGATCGCACCAAATCCAATAAAGTGCGGTTACGACTTTCGGACACACCATAACGTTGTGGTGTTCCAGGTGGCGTGAGCTGTGAAACTATTCCACATTGTTTTAATTGAAGACCAAACTCGTAACTCAAATATCGTCTCCGCGATCAGATCGTAGAAACTTTATTTTCTTGTTATGATGATTTTTCCACTTCACTCTGAAATTCTTTGAACCTTTCAACTATTTCAGACTTATGTTTCATCAAGTAGATATACCCATATCTGCTCAAATCATCTTGTGAAGGTCAGAAAATAACGATACTTGCCACGAGCATCAACACTCATTGGATTGCAGACATTGATATGTATTCTTTCCAATAAGTCAGTATCTCGTTCCATTGTTCCGGAGAATGGAGTTTTAGTCATCTTGCCCAAAAGGCACGGTTCGCAAGCATCAAATGATTCATAACCAAGTGATTTCGAAAATCCATCTTTATGGAGTTTCTTCATGCGCTTTACACCGATATGACCCAAACGGTGTCAGAAATAAGTTGCACTATCATTATTAACTTTTCATCTTTTGGCATCAATATTATGAATATGTGTATCACTACGATCGAGATCCAACAAACTATGTTCATTGGGTGTATGACCATCGAAGGTCTTATTCATGTAAACAGAACAACGATTATTCTCTGACTTTAAATGAATAACCATATTGCAATAAACATGATCAAATCATATTCATGCTCAACGCAAACACCAAATAACATTTATTTAGGTTCAACACTAATCCCGAAAGTATAGGGAGTGTGCGATGATGATCATATCAATCTTGGAACCACTTCCAACACACATCATCACATCACCCTCAACTAGTTTCTATTTATTCTGTAACTCCTGTTTCGAGTTACTAATCTTAGCAACCGAACAAGTATCAAATACTCAGGGGTTACTATAAACACTAGTAAGGTACACATCAATAACATGTATATCAAATATACCCTTGTTCACTTTGCCATCCTTCTTATCCACCAAATATTCAAGGCATTTCCGCTTCTAGTGACCATTTCCTTTGCAGTATAATCACTCAGTTTCAGGCTTTGGTCCAGCTTTGGGCTTCTTCGCGGGAGTAACAACTTGCTTGCCATTCTGCTTGAAGTTCCCTTCTTGATTTCTACCTCCGCAGCTTTTAGCATTGCGAAGAGCTCGGGAATAGTCTTGTTCATCCCTTGCATATTATAGTTCATCACAAAGCTCTTGTAGCTTGGTGGCAGTGATTGGAGAATTCTGTCAATGACGCTATCATCCGGAAGATTAACTCCCAGTTGAATCAAGTGATTATTATACCCAGACATTTTGAGTATATGATCACTAACAGAACTATTCTCCTCCATCTTGCAGCTGTAGAACTTATTGGAGACTTCATATCTCTCAATCCGGGCATTTGCTTGAAATATTAACTTCAACTCCTGGAACATCTCATATGCTCCATGACGTTCAAAACGTCTTTGAAGTCCCGATTCTAAGCCGTTAAGCATGGTGCACTAAACTATCAAGTAGTCATCATATTGAGCTAGCCAAACGTTCATAACGTCTGCATCTGCTCCTGCAATAGGTCTGTCACCTAGCGGTGCATTAAGGACATAATTCTTCTGTGCAGTAATGAGGAAAAACCTCAGATCACGGATCCAATCCGCATCATTGCTACTAACATCTTTCAACACAATTTTCTCTAGGAACATATAAAAATAAACATATGAAAGCAACAATGCAAGCTATTGATCTACAACATAATTTGCAAAATACTACCAGGACTAAGTTTATGATAAATTTAAGTTCAATTAATCATATTACTTAAGAACTCCCACTTAGACAGACATCTCTCTAGTCATCTAAGTGATCACGTGATCCAAATCAACTAAACCATAACCGATCATCATGTGAAATGGAGTAGCTTTCAATGGTGAACATCATTATGTTGATCATATCTACTATATGATTCATGCTCGACCTTTCGGTCTCCGTGTTCCGAGGCCATATCTGCATATGCTAGGCTCGTCAAGTTTAACCTGAATATTCTGCATGTGCAAAACTGGCTTGCACCCGTTGTAGATGGACGTAGAGCTTATCACACCCGATCATCACGTGGTGTCTGGGCACGACGAACTTTGGCAACGGTGCATACTCAGGGAGAACACTTCTTGATAATTTTAGTGAGAGATCATCTTAAAATGCTAATGTCAATCAAAGCAAGATAAGATGCATAAAGGATAAACATCACATGCAATCAATATAAGTGATATGATATGGCCATCATCATCTTGTGCTTGTGATCTCCATCTCCGAAGCACCGTCATGATCACCATCGTCACCTGCGCGACACCTTGATCTTCATCGTAGCATCGTTGTCGTCTCGCCAACTATTGCTTCTACGACTATCGCTACCGCTTAGTGATAAAGTAAAGCAATTACAGGGCGTTTGCATTTCATACAATAAAGCGACAACCATATGGCTCCTGCCAGTTGCCGATAACTTCGGTTACAAAACATGATCATCTCATACAATAAAATATAGCATCACGTTTTGACCATATCACATCACAACATGCCCTGCAAAAACAAGTTAGACGTCCTCTACTTTGTTGTTGCAAATTTTACGTGGCTGCTACGGGCTTAGCAAGAACCGTTCTTACCTACGCATCAAAACCACAACGATAGTTTGTCAAGTTGGTGTTGTTTTAACCTTCGCAAGGACCGGGCGTAGCCACACTCGATTCAGCTAAAGTGAGAGAGACAGACACCCGCCGGTCACCTTTAAGCAACGAGTGCTCGTAGCGGTGAAACCAGTCTCGCGTAAGCATACGCGCAATGTCGGTCCGGGCCGCTTCATCTCACAATACCGCCGAACCAAAGTGTGACATGTTGGTAAGCAGTATGACTTGTATCGTCCACAACTCACTTGTGTTCTACTCGTGCATATGACATCTACGCATAAAACCTGGCTCGGATGCCACTGTAGGAGAACGTAGTAATTTCAAAAAAATTCCTACGCACACGCAAGATCATGTTGATGGCATAGCAATAAGAGGGGAGAGTGTTCGTCCACGTACCCTCGTAGACCGTAAGCGGAAGCGTTATGACAACGCGGTTGATGTAGTCGTACATCTTCACGATCCGACCGATCCAAGCACCGAACGTACGGCACCTCCGAGTTCAGCACACGTTCAGCTCGATGACGATCCCCGGGCTCCGATCCAGCAAAGCTTCGGGGATGAGTTCCGTCAGCACGACGGCGTGGTGACGATGATGATGTTCTACCGGCACAGGGCTTCGCCTAAACTCTGCGACGATATGATCGAGGTGGAATATAGTGGAGGGGGCACCGCACACGGCTAAGGAACGATCCGTAGATCAACTTGTGTGTTATGGGGTGCCCCCCTGCCCCCGTATATAAAGGAGGGAGGGGGAGGTGCGGCCGGCCCCCTTGGGGTGCGCCTGGAGGAGTCCTACTCCCACCGGGAGTAGGACTCCACCCTCTTGCCTTGGTGGAGAAGGAGAGGGGGGAGGGGAAAGAGGAAAGGGGGGCGCCGCCCCCCCCCCCCCACCTTCCTTGTCCTATTCGGACTAGGGGGGAGGGGGCGCGCGGCCTGCCCTGGCCGGCCTTCCTCTTCTCCCTCATGGCCCACTAAAGCCCATTAACCCCCGGGAGGGTTCCGGTAACCCCCCGGTGTTTCGGTAAAATCCCGATTTCACCCGCAACCTTTCCGATGTCCAAACATAGGCTTCCAATATATCAATCTTTATGTCTCGACCATTTCGAGACTCCTCGTCATATCCGTGATCACATCCGGGACTCCGAACAAACTTCGGTACATCAAAACTTATAAACTCATAATAAAACTGTCATCGTAATGTTAAGCGTGCGGACCCTACGGGTTCGAGAACTATGTAGAAATGACCTAGAACCATTCTCGGTCAATAACCAATAGCGGAACCTGGATGCCCATATTGGTTCCTACATATTCTACGAAGATCTTTATCGGTCAAACCGCATAACAACATACATTGTTCCCTTTGTCATCGGTATGTTACTTGCCCGAGATTTGATCGTCGGTATCCAATACCTAGTTCAATCTCGTTACCGGCAAGTCTCTTTACTCGTTCTGTAACACATCATCTTATAACTAACTCATTAGTTATAATGCTTGCAAGGCTTAGGTGATGAGTATTACCGAGAGGGCCCAGAGATACCTCTCCGACAATCGGAGTGACAAAACCTAATCTCGAATTATGCCAACCCAACATGTACCTTCGGAAATACCTGTAGAGCACCTTTATAATCACCCAGTTACGTTGTGACGTTTGGTAGCACACAAAGTGTTCTTCCGGTAAACGTGAGTTGCACAATCTCATAGTTGCAGGAACTTTGTATAAGTCATGAAGAAAGCAATAGCAACATACTAAACGATCAAGTGCTAGGCTAACGGAATGGGTCATGTCAATCACATCATTCTTCTAATGATGTGATCCCATTAATCAAATGACAACACATGTCTATGGTTAGGAAACATAACCATCTTTGATTAATGAGCTAGTCAAGTAGAGGCATACTAGTGACTATATGTTTGTCTATGTATTCACACATGTATCATGTTTCCGGTTAATACAATTCTAGCATGAATAATAAACATTTATCATGAAATAAGGAAATAAATAATAACTTTATTATTGCCTCTAGGGCATATTTCCTTCAGCTACTGCTAAGCTGTTGTGTATAAGGTTTTGCCTAGTAGTGATTTTAGTCCTTTAACTTTTTAAGGATCGCCTAGAGATGTCCTTATGACTTGTTTATTTCCGTTCTTCACAATGCGATGCTCTATATGTGCAATTATTTGGCATGAAGTTCAATTTCATCAATAACAGTTTCAACAATACCACTATGAATTACGATATTTGGTTGTTGTTAAGGATATTGCAGTTAACATGCCTTTTCGTTTTTCAATTGTTGTTTAGCAACATGCATTGTACTGAATGACTAAATATGCAATCCCAGGCTACATAGCAACAAGGAAGAGCGTTACCTTAATGTTCTGATGATGTCTAGATATACATGTAATAAAATCTTATATAATGGGATGGATGGAGTGTTGTACTACATAATTTTTCAATTGTTGTTTAGCTTCTAGTATTAACTTGGTGCTTTTAGGTACATATATCATTGCCAAAGATCCACACTTCGATCCTTTCTGCGCATGGGGCAGTGAGATATTCATGAACCAGCATCAAGTGAGAAAACTGATAAAGATTGTTATTGAAGTGGGTCAAAAGATGCCAATCGAACAATTTTTTTACTCTTTATGCAAGATAACAGTGAACTGCGTGCAGGATGGTAAGTAAGAACCATGTAGCCTTCTTTTTACTGCCTGTAATGAGTTGTGTTAGATGACAATATTTGAATCTTTTTTCTTTTGCAGTGGATCCTAAAGCAGTTTACTCAAGATTACCTCTCAAACTACATGATTGGCGGGCGGCCATCACAAGGGGTTGGACTAGATCCCTGCATGCCTTCTGCGTCTAGGAGAGCTTAATAGGGTCATTTCGCTTCACCTTGTTCAGGAACTAGAATGTATGTCGCCTCTTTCTTTACCATCTGTAATAGTACAAGTATAGAACCCCGGTTCATCATTCTTTATTTGGTGCTTATGTAATTCTTAAACATATGTACCTGTGAATGGAATAATGCATTGGTTGTTTGAACCTGATAGATATGAATAAAGTTATAGCCTACTGTCGGTGTCAGAACCGGTGGATCTCGGGTAGGGGGTCCCAAACTGTGCGTCTAGGCGGATGGTAACAGGTGACAAGGGACACGATGTTTTACCTAGATTCGGGCCCTCTTGATGGAGGTAAAACCCTACGTCCTGCTTGATTGATATTGATGATGTGGGTATTACAAGAGTAGATCTACCACGAGATCAAGGAGGCTAAACCCTAGAAGCTAGCCTATGGTATGATTGTTGTTATCGTTGTTGTCCTACGGACTAAAACCATCCGGTTTATATAGACACCGGAGAGGTCTAGGGTTACACAGAGTCGGTTACAATGGTAGGAGATCTACATATCCGTATCGCCAAGCTTGCCTTCCACGCCAAGGAAAGTCCCATCCGGACACGGGACGAAGTCTTCAATCTTGTATCTTCATAGTCTTGGAGTCCGGCCGATGATGATAGTTCGGCTATCCGGACACCCCCTAGTCCAGGACTCCCTCAGTAGCCCCTGAACCAGGCTTCAATGACGATGAGTCCGGTGTGCATATTGTCTTCGGCATTGCAAGGCGGGTTCCTCCTCCGAATAATTTGTAGAAGATCGTGAACACCAGGATAGTGTCCGGCTCTGCAAAATAAATTCCACATTCCACCATAGAGAGAATAATATTTGCACAAGTTCAATCTGCTGACGTATTTCGTGGCGTGACGTCACACCACAACCAAGCCTTTACTTGAATCGTTTTTATTATACCGCCTCAGCGTGTTTAGCGAAGCGGTTTACATGGCACGTCTTGTCGAAGCAGAGATCGTGTTCCCCTTAATTCGGGATTCTCATCAATACGGGCGTGGGTAACCCAACCGTGCCTGTTGCCATGCCCCCTCCATCGAAGGCGAGTTCTAAACGGTCATGGAGACGGCTCTTGGTATTCTCCCCCTTTATAATGAGACCAAGGCCCGTTCTTTTCTTCAATCCTCAATCGAACCCGCCCCTCGCCCCGAGTTCCAACACCCCGGGCTCCAGATTTGGGTACTTCGGACCTTCGACAATGTCCGGCTCCGACCTTCAGGGCCAGTGGATGCCCTCCTCCGTCACGGAGGAGGACGTGCTAAAGCTTAGGGACGCCAGGTACTTAACCTACGAGATTTCGCACAGGTTGCCTTCCCAAGGGCAAGTCATTCCTACCCCTGAGCCTGGTGAGAACGTAGTGTTCGTACCTCACCTCCGTCGGGGTTTAGGCTTCCCAATGGATCCCTTCGTGAGAGGGCTCCTGTTTTACTATGGGCTGGGATTCCATGACCTGGCTTCGGAGTCTATCCTCCATATCTCATCATTTATTGTTGTTTCCGAAGCCTTCCTCCGCACTACCCCTCACTTTGGTTTGTGGCTCAAAACCTTCAATGTGGAGCCGAAGATGATTGAGGGGCGTCAGGCAGAGTGCGGAGAGGCGGTCATAAGCAAGAGGGCCGATGCTCCATGGCCCGAGGGCTCTTCTCAGGAGGAGCTCGGTTTGTGGCAACAGGAGTGGTTCTACATCACCGCTCCCAGGGGCAGCAGGCAGAGGCCACCGCCCGCCTTTCGCCCGGGCCCTCCACTACGGCTGACATCGTGGGTCAATAAAGGGTTTGACTGGGGGCCGCCCAAGGACGTACCCCTCTTGCAAGGCCGGATTCGAGATCTCCAAGAGAGGGAGATCAATTTGGTTGTAGTGACGCAGGTTATGCTGATTCGGCGTCTTCTGCCCTACAAACGTTGCCCCCTCCGCCTGTGGGAATTCAATCCGGAGGGACCACGAGCTCTCCAACACTTTATGGGTACAAAACCCGTGGATATGTACAAACTGTTCTTCGGATCACAAGAAGTGTGTCCGGACTTGACCAAGGACGCTGCCTAAGCTGCAATCGCCCGGATACTCAAGTAAGTAGCCCTGTGACCGGACATATCATCCATTTATTTATCATGGATTTGCTTTTTAACCAGCAATCCCTTGAACAGGAGTGGATAGCGCAAGCGAAACTGATACGGTGTCCGGCCCCCCTCCCTGAGACCACGCCGGGTCCCGTGTTAATCAAAATTTTGGAGGTTGCGCCTTCGGAGGAAGGCGAAGGGGGGAACAGGGAAACCACCACCTCTGTTAAGGAGGCTCTCAGTAAGGGGGGAATCAAGAATCCCTCCCTCCAGGGGGAGAAGAGGACCGCTTCCGCAAACCCGGAGGCCAAAGCCTCGAAGCAGGGAAAGAAATCTGCACCGGAAGGTCCTGCGCCGGGAGGAGTCCCGGCCGTCTCCCCAAAGGAATCAGCCCTCCAGCGAGCTGTAAGTAGAAAGAAGGGAAGTTTTACAATAAAAGGCAGTCCTATTTTATTTCTAAGGATAACCAAAGTTTTTACCTTGTAGTTCGGATCTTAGCCCTTCCCAGCAGAGCTCATCCTCGGGGGACCTTCGTCTGGAGATGATGGAGAGCGAAACGCCTCCATTTGCCGACCCATCAGGCGGGGCGGACAACCCTGATGTGTCGTCACAGAGGGTCTCCCCGAGTCTGGCGGGGCCTGGGAGTTCGGCACCCACTGGAGTGCGGCCGGTGGAGCTGCTGGGTTTGCTCGAGAGGGCATCTCTCTCAGAAGATCATGGCGCATTAATGAGTGCGATGATTGAAAGGATCTCATCCGCCGAAAGCGGGTTACATGAGGCCGTCGGAAGTTTACTGAAGGGATTTGAGGTACGCAAAAAAAATGACATACCTTGTGACAGTGTTGCACATAGGGTGCGCCCTGTATAGATAGTAGCCCCTGAGACTCGGTATGTTGTTGAAAGCGACAGCGTGCCGAGGATCATAATCTTAGTTACAAAATGTCTCCTTTACTATGCAGGTGGCGGAGCGTTCGGTGGCCAGCCGGACTGATCGAGTTGCCTAACTGAAGCGGCAACTCGACGTTGCGGATGCGGACATCACGCTGGTCAATAAACGACTTGACGAGTCGCAAGGTAAATGGTGTTTCCGCGGTCACCTGGTAAGGGAGCTGACGCCCACTCCATACAACGTGTATTCTTGATGCAGATGGTGCCGCTGCTGTGGAAAACCTTCGGGCGGAGCTTGCTCGAGCCAAGGACCAAACCAGAAAAAGTGATGTGGTTGCCTTGAAGGCAGCGGAGGGGCTAAAAGCCGAGAAGGCTGCTCACTGCTGAAGCAGGGAGAAAATGGCCGCAATGGCCATGAAATTAAAAGATGCTACCGACCGCTATGAGGTTCTTGAAAGAGAACGCCAAGCGGAGCAAGAGGACCTGAAGAAGGCCACCGCCGAAGCCAAGGATGCTCGTTCTGCAATGCGGGCTATAAAGGAGGAACTGCGTTAGGCCGGAGACATGGTGGCTGGAAAGCCCTTCCTGTTACGTAGGAAATTCACGGATCCGAGGTATGCTCAATTGGGTCAGCTGTGGAGTTTGGAGGATCCCTATCTGGATTTGGCGGTGAGTGCGGCGGACGCAGTTCGGCATTTCCGAAGTCAGAAGGATCATCAAATGGAAGAGCCGTTTTGGTCTCAATTCCATAGTCCAGAGCGTCCACTGCCGTTGACCGATCAGTTAGCTGAGTGGGTTGAGCTGAATAGATTGTCCGGACTAGCCATGACGGATGTGGTGGCTCATCTGTGGCCGGAAAGGCCCAAGCCGAAAAGTTATTTTGGTTTATTGCAGCAATTCCTTGGGGCGGTGCCACATATCAAGGCGATGAAGCAGTCGGCATGCATAGAGGGTGCATGGATGGCTCTTGCCCGTGTTAAGACATACTGGGCGGAGATGAATGCCACCGATGTTGCGTGCCGGGGTTCCGACGAGAGCCGATTACCCACCGAGCACTATTTTGAGGAAGTCCTGCCAGGCGCTTGTTTAATAGAGTCACAGTGCTCGAAAAATGTCATGTTCAAATGACGTGTATGATTTGTGAGATCATATTTAAAATATAATGACTTTTTATACTTGTGCGTTCAATTATTGAAATATCTGCTGTGCGGCCGTTAATGTATATGTATGTATAACCTGAAAGATGGCACTCTTTGGCTTCAGCCCCCACACACATAGTGCGGGGGTGTTTGCAAAAAAAAGCGCATTTTCACACTTAATCCAACGTCTTGGTCCTTTGAAGGAGGTGATAACGTAGCAAACTAGGCAACCGGACTATAATGCTTTATCACTTTCACTTAGCCATAGGAGCTTGATGGTGGGGCTACGATATAGCCCCTAGAGGCACCGCGCTCTCCAAACTCGGGGCGCGTATGTGCCTGACCGGGAAGCGGTCCTTCGTCGAAGCGGAGGAATTCTAAACATTCCAATAGTCGATCGAGTGGTTGAACAGTCTCTCGCTGTATCATGACAGTCAGTTTTCAGCTTTCTCTACTGAGGTGCTCGCCCGGCCGAACCGGGGCACAATCGCAGTAGTTCTCCTGGTGCCGCGTTAGCCGATGGAGCGGAACGTAAGGCAGCAAAACACAGGAGCCGGGCAAACCCAATATTTGACCAAAGACATGATTCGGAGCTGATGCATATAAGGCCTAACTCGAGACGCCGAACACTCCCTAAGGTATTCGGACTTTATGATAACGGGCAGAACAGTGCCCTAAGCCCCTAATGTCCAGGCACAGGCGAAAACTTCTGACACGGCTGATGCCAAAACGCCAGCCTCCTCCTCGGTTATGGTAGGAAACCGGGGGATGAGTATCAACAAGAGACAGTAAGAAAGGTTTACGCAGGGTCTTAATCTGAAAAGAATCCTTGTAACAGGTCCCTGCTGCACGTCTGCGCCTGTGTCTCTGTTGTGCTGTATCCTGGACGGGTGTAGCACGTGATTCATCTGTAAAAGAGAAGAACTTAGTTTGGAAAAAATATCGTGCAAAAGATGTATTTAAAACAGAGTATGATTTGGAAAGATTGAGCTTTATTGGCTCTCATTGTTTATACGTGCAGCCCCTTGTAAAGAGGTGTGCGGCTGGGAAGCCCCTTGTTTATTTATTCCGGACTCGCCTAACCGTGTCCGAGGTCTAAATGACCTGCTTTTAGGTGCTTTCATCAGCAAGGTTGGATTAATGTGCGGCTGTCAAGGCAGTCTCACGTTTTTCCGTGGTCGAGGAACACTCGGAGTTTCCCTTTAATGGGATGATGCCGCGTGGACTGGGCACCTTGTGTGCAAGAGATGCGTAAATGCGGTATTGCGTTAAAGCGGGCGAAAGCTTCGTGTCCCAGTAGTGCTTGATGGCTACTTTTGAATGGGGCGATGTGGAAGATTATCTTTTCGCAACGGAATTTGTCGGGTGAACCGAACACAACTTTTAGTAGTACAGAGCCTGTACACTTTGCATAAGGGCCTGGCCTCACTCCTTTGAAGGAAGTGTTGTTATGGCGAATTTTGGTAGGGTCTATCCCCATTCTGCGGATGGTGTCCTGGTATAGCAGGTTTATATCGCTTCCGCACAGTATATCACATGAAGTGAGTTCACTGTTTTGACCTCTAGTGGGAAAGTCTTCTGTGCTCCGGTCTGCTGCCTGTGGGATTCGCTATCGTCTTCGCTTGGTGTGTCGAGCCCCTTGTGTTCGGCGTTAAGTCGACCGGACTATTTAAAGACCCAACAATCTCTATGGGTATGGTTTGCAGGCTTCCCGGGGGTACTGTGGATTTGACATATCCTATCCATGATTTTGTTTAGGTTGGATAGCTCGTCACTGTTGTCCTTAAGGGGCATTGTTTTGTTATTCGGCCGAGAGCTTTTGAATCCGGCGTTGACCGCCGTGCTATTTGGGCCGCCATCCTTATTCCTGCGCTGATCTTTTCTGCACCGTGATTTCCCGTTTCCATCCCTGACCTCGGATGTACTCGGGTCACTGGTGCTGCATCTTGCTAGCCAGCTATCTTCTCCCGCGCAAAAGCGGGTCATGAGGCTTGTTAGTGCGGCCATTGTTCTAGGTTTTTCCTGGCCGAGGTGTCTGGCGAGCCATTCGTCTCGGACGTTATGTTTAAAGGCTGCTAAGGCTTCGGCGTCCGGACAGACGACTATTTGGTTCTTTTTGGTGAGGAACCTATTCCAGAATTTGCGTGCTGACTCCCCGGGCTGTTGAGCTATGTGACTTAAATCGTCTGCGTCCGAGGGGCAGACATAAGTTCCCTGGAAATTTGCGCGAAACGCATCCTCAAGCTCTTCCCAACTTCCAATGGTATTTCCTGGGAGGCTTTTGAGCCAATGCCGAGCTGGCCCTTTGAGCTTGAGGGGTAGGTATTTTATGGCGTGGAGATCGTCTCCTCTAGCCATATGTATGTGTAGGATATAATCTTCAATCCAGACTTCGGGGTCTGTTGTTCCGTCATATGCCTCTATGTTTACGAGCTTGAATCCCACTGGAAATTCATGATCCAGTACCTCGTTGGTGAAGCATAGTGGGTGTGCGGCGCCCCTGTATTTAGGTGTGCCGTTATCTTCGCACACTCGGCGGGTTGTGTTTCTTCCTAGAGCCTTCTTTTTTGGCCCATAGATGGACCTGACTGGGCCATCCTTTTTGCTAGGATCTTTATTTGGGAAATGTGCCGGATTGTGTGCGGCACCACTTGCCGCTCTTAGCCTGTTATCTGGCCGTTTACCCGGCCAGGCGGCCTCTTTCTTTTTTGACTGTGGGGGCTCTACGGCCTCTTCGTCAAATTCAGGCAACAGTTTGCGCTTCGGGTAGCTCTTTGTGTGGTGACTATCGTCGTACTTATCTGTGGTCTTGAGTACTTTGCTCCATCTCATTCTGAGTACGTCTTCCGTCGTTTTGAGCTTCCGTTTTTGCTTCTTCAAACTCCTTGCAGTGTCGACGAGTCTTCTGTGAAGGTTCTTATGCTCTGGTGATGTGTCCGGCGTGAGATCGCCTGGGCTAGTGTTTTCGCCGGGAATGGGTTGCTCGTCCACTGGTTCGCCCTGCTCTACGACTGGGTCTATATGGGTGCCGTTGTTATCAAGGCGGGACTTCGGGCGGCGCTTGCGTCGCCGTTTTTGTTGTTTTTCGGGGGAATTATCCTTCGCCGCGTCCCGTTGTTCCTCGTCATCACTTCCTTTTGGTGTATCCACCATGTATAGGTCATGAGTTGAGGTGGCTTTCCAGTGCCCAGTAGGCACTGATTCTTGGTCATCTCCGGCATAGTCGTCCATGCCGTCGATGTCTCCGGAGTCGAAGTCTAGCGTGTCGGTTAAATCTTCGACAGTGGCTACTAAGTGGGAGGTGGGTGGGCTTTGAGTTTCGTCGTCC
Organism: Triticum dicoccoides; assembly: GCF_002162155.2. Lineage (NCBI taxonomy): Eukaryota > Viridiplantae > Streptophyta > Magnoliopsida > Poales > Poaceae > Triticum > Triticum dicoccoides. Next base: position 739,623,870 of record NC_041393.1, on the reverse strand, counting down.
ACATCCCAATCGTCATGACCGTAGTCCGGCCGGAGCTCTCCTAATAACGAGAGATGCTTTAGCGAACTCAGGATGCCGCCAAAAGATGAGTGTTGAAAGATGTCTGCAGCGGCGAACTCCATGATCGGCACCCAGTCAGATTCAATTGGTGGGGGCGCGGGAGGTTTGGAGTCCGGCAAGGAGTCCGGCACCTTGGGGTCGCGAGCTTCAGAAGGGACAAAGTCAGTATTCGGCTCTATCATCGTAGAGGTTGCAGCCCCCGAGGCGGTGTCTAACCATCCGTCCTCGATCTGCGCGGCCGGCTCCGAATCAAGGGTCGGAGCGGACTCGTGTGCGGCCACCAGAGCACTGTCCGGCAGTAGAGCTAAATCATGCCCATCGTGACAATGCGGCACGCTCGGCTGTGGCTCGAATCCATTGAAGATCAAGTCTCCGCGGATGTCAGCCGTGAAGTTCAGACTTCCAAATCTGACCTGACGGCCAGGGGCGTAGCTTTCGATCTACTCCAGATGGCCAACCGAATTGGCCCGCAGTGCAAAGCCGCCGAATACGAAGATCTGTCCGGGGAGAAAAGTCTCACCCTGGACCGCGTCGTTGTTGATGATCGAAGGAGCCATCGAGCCTATCGGCGACGACACAGAGGAACTCTCAAACAAAGCACCAATGTCGGTGTCAAAACTGGGGGATCTCGGGTAGGGGGTCCCGAACTGTGCGTCTAGGCGGATGGTAACAGGAGACAAGGGACACGATGTTTTACCCAGGTTCGGGCCCTCTTTATGGAGGTAAAACCCTACATCCTGCTTGATTGATATTGATGATGTGGGTATTACAAGAGTAGATCTACCACGAGATCAAGGAGGCTAAACCCTAGAAGCTAGCCTATGGTATGATTGTTGTTATCGTTGTTGTCCTACGGACTAAAACCATCCGGTTTATATAGACACCGGAGAGGGCTAGGGTTACACAGAGTCGGTTACAATGGTAGGAGATCTACATATCCGTATCGCCAAGCTTGCCTTCCACGCCAAGGAAAGTCCCATCCGAACACGGGACGAAGTCTTCAATATTGTATCTTCATAGTCTTGGAGTCCGGCCGATGATGATAGTTCGGCTATCCGGACACCCCCTAGTCCAGGACTCCCTCACCTACTTTCAAGTTTAAATTAGGTACAATTTTAAATAGAAGCAATTAAATTAGGGTGAAATTACGTTGTGCAGGTCATTACGGCATGGTTGGTAAAACACAAACGTTTGTGATATACACCATAATCCGAGACGGTTCACAGAGAGGAGACGTGTGCAAGCATGCACACAGTTGTCGTTTGCAAAGTGTGTGTGCTGTCAGACACTATCACATACGGTGCGGGAAAACTAAATGTGTGTGATTGTCTACCTATCGTACACGGTTTATAATTATGAACTGTTTGTGATGTGCCGGACATCGTAAAACTGTTGTGCCTAGAATCTGCCTGGAAAACTCCCGTGCCTGGAATCTGCCTGGTTTTAGGAAAAACCACAAAACTCCGACTGCGATGGCAATGCGAGCACAAACGAGTAGCAAGGATGAAGCATTTGGGATATTCGAGATATCGGAAACGGTTATATAGGGACAACTGTATGCATCAAGGCTCCCTATCCCCGACGGTTTCTGGGTCGTGTGGGAAGGACCCCCCCCTCCTATCGCCCACACTCACTTGGCGACGGTTCCAAATGTCGTCGCGGAAAGGGGTTAAAAACCGTTTGTATAGCAGCGACACGCACTAGTGTGTGCTGCTCTCTCTGCAAAAGGAACAAGGATCATTTACAAATATGACTAAACGTGCAGCCGAATTGATCAGAAGCTAAAATTACCAGCAGTCTCATGAACTCCGTCGTGACCGCGTCTGTCTCGAAAACCTTCTTCACTGGTCCCAACGGTACCTGGTCCAAAGGACGCCATGCTCCTGTGGGATAGTCAACTCCACCAAGGGGTCTGGGATGCCCAGACTTTCGCGTTCCGCGTCCTCCTTGGCCCATTGAAGCCCCTTCATGAACTTTGACTTTTCTTTGGCAGCTTCGGCATCGCAGCCGCCTTGAATATTTCAAACTGCTCTTCCGTAATTGTCGGATTATCCTTTACAATCTCGGAGTAGGGTTCCTTTTTGTCGATGACCCTTGCTTTCACCCTTACTTTCCAGGCAGCCAATGCGTCGCTAAACTTGCTCATGGCGCGTTTGTATATCTTCTTCATTACTGGGTCTTTATCTGGATCATTATATTTCTTTTCATCCCGTCCTGTGAACAAGGATACCTGGTGCAGCTTCGTTAAGAGGGAGGGCCTCATATCTTCTATCTTATTTAATTTCTCATCATTGATGGTGACGGTTGTCTATACGATGCATCCTATTTGATTGTCGTAGCACGCTCGTGCTTCCACAGGCTCTTTTGGCTCAAAATTGCCGTTGTCCACCTCCGTGAGCACCGCTCTAGTAGTGATGAGCTGGTTTGGGCGTCGACATCTCCTCTTCGGTTTCGGTTTTATACCGGCTTTGCCGGTCTCGATGCCGGTCTGGGTCTCAATGCTAGTCTCGGCGCCGATCTCGATGTCGGTCTCGGATGTGACAGGTGGGCCCAGCAACAACAACCATTGATCGTCGACAAGGTTCAAAAATTCTTCTGCCGCAGGTAGACATCGTCGCAATCACCAGAACCCTGTCCTTCATCCTTGCTAGCCATGTTTCATATGATTAAATCTAGTCAATTAATTCTAGACCTAATAAAATGAATAATGACATAAAAAGGCCTATGTTTTGCCGGAACATTGATTCCTTCCCGGTGCGGCAAATCCCTCGATATGTCCTAGGTTGTAGCACAAGTCATGCCAAAATTTACGGAAAATTTCGGCATGACCTTTGCTAAAAAGTGGACAAATCGAGCACCTGAAATTTTCCAAAACGGAAATGAATCAACATTCCGGCAAATCGTAGGCCACTCGGCTTCATTCCCTGGAAACAACAAAAGGCCACTTGGGCACAATCGAACCACTTCAATGTTGCATATAACAGGACCACTTAAGAACATGTACATGAGCAACTACAACATTAGATAAACATGAGCAAACACTATTGAGGAATTTGCATATAACATGACCACTTCAAATTTTCATCTCCTAGTGTTTGACCCTTCAAGAAAATCTACACAAATTTCAAATTATGAACCCTAGAACTCAATTTAAACTACGTCCTAAATTTCTGCCATAATAAAAAATCAGTAAAAATTAAGAACCTTGTACACTTGCAGCACTGACAGAAATTTATATTTTTATACTGAATTTTTTATCTAAACTAAACCCTTTTTTTTATCTAAACTAAACCCTACTGCCCTAATTAACATCTAGTTAAACCCTATTGCCCTAACCCTACTGCCCTAGTACTTAAGCATCTACAAGTACTAACTAATTAGATGAACCCTAGCTAGCTACTTAAGCATCTACAACTACTTAAGCACCCATTGATGAACCCTAGGAATTATACAACTACTTAAGCATACATTGGGTGCAGAACAACTATATAAGTAAGCAACTATATATACAACCCTATAATATATTTACCTACCAACTTAAGCATATACAAGTTTGTCCTAAAATAATATTTAGTAAAGCACTTAAGCATATACAAATTTGTCCTAAAAATTCAGTTAACTACTAATTTCATTCATTTAGGTCATTCATTTAACTTCACCTAATTAACCTAGTAAAACCGTACTTCCCTAACTAAAAAACATCTAATTAACATCTACTAGTACCACTACTACCCTAACCTAATTAACCTAAGTTAAATCGTAGGGTCCAGTTATATGTTGTTGCTCCACTCCCCTAACCTAATTAACCTAAGTTAATCTAATTAACATCTACTAGTACCACTACTGCTAATTCCTAGGGTTCATAACTGAATTCACCTAAGTTAATTAACCTAGAGAGGAGGCACTAGTAGAAAAGGGGCCAATGGTCCAGGCCGGTCCAGCCCATTAGTCTCGGTTCAATCCAGAACCGGGACCAATGGGGGCATTGGACCCGGTTCGTGAGCCCCAGGGGCCGGCCGGGCCATGTGGGCCATTGGTCCCGGTTCGTCTGGACCTATTGGTCCCGATTGGTGGGACGAACCGAGACCAAAGGCCCTCGCTCCTGGCCCACCACCATTGGTCCCGGTTGGTGGCCTGAACCGGGACCAAAGGACGACCATTAGTCCCGGTCCATTCCACCAACCGGGACTAAAGGGTTGGTCCTCGTTGCGGCCAAAGTTTAGTCCCACCTCGCCAACCGGAGGGGAATCAGACCGGTTTATAAGCCCCTTCCTCTCTGCCTTATTGAGCTCCTCTGAAAATGAAAATAGATGCCCTTATATAGGGAATTTAGGCTAAATTCATACGAATTTCTCTTGAAATTTGTTATGAATTTAATTTGAATTTCCTCTATAAGCGCATCTATGCTCATTTCTGAGTAGCTTTTTATATAGTTTTTTTTCTTTTCTGCTATATTTATTTTTTTTCTTTTTATTTCTGAGTTGTAATAAGTCATTAAAAATAAGCATCTATGCTCATTTTTGGAAGAAGTTAATCATAACTATTTTTTCTTCTATTTATTTTTGAATTGTAATAAGTCATTAAAAATAAGCATCTATGCTCATATTTTAGTAAAGTTAATCACAACTATTTTTTCTTCTTTTTATTTCTGAGTTGTAATAAGTCATTAAAAATAAGCATCTATGCTCCTTTTTAGTACAGTTAATCAAAA
>NC_041393.1:739617894-739619055 GCF_002162155.2 Triticum dicoccoides | reverse complement strand
TATATTTTTTTTCTTTTTATTTCTGAGTTGTAATAAGTCATTAAAAATAAGCATCTATGCTCATTTTTTAGTAAAGTTAATCATAACTATTTTTTCTTCTATTTATTTTTGAATTGTAATAAGTCATTAAAAATAAGCATCTATGCTCATATTTTAGTAAAGTTAATCACAACTATTTTCTTTTCTTTTTATTTCTGAGTTGTAATAAGTCATTAAAAATAAGCATCTATGCTCCTTTTTTAGTACAGTTAATCACAACTATTTTTTGCTTCAGTTCATTTCTGAGTAGTTCTCTATATAGTTTTTTTTCTTTTCAGCTATATTTATTTTTTTCTTTTTATTTCTCAGTTGTAATAAGTCATTAAAAATAAAAAAGAGGCGCAATGCTTGTTAATTTGCTTCAAGCCTTTCGGAATAGTGTCAACTGCACTGCACATAGCTCTGTGCAGTCTACCGTATTCCTCAAGGCTTGAAGCTAACCAACGTGAAGGAGCATTGAGCCTCTTCGTCATCGTCTCTGCACTCAGGGCTTATAAACAGCTGCGAGTGCCTCTCGCTTGGCGAGGTGGGACTAAAAAAACAGCTGCATGAAGAATCAAAATAAAATAAATAAAATAAAAAAAGTGCCACCTAAAGGGCTACCACGGCCTTAATACGACAAGAAACCCAACAATGGGCCAGGATTCAGGCCCGCAATAGGCCCAATAGGCCCACAGGCACATATAGTGCGTTTAGGCCCGTAAGCCTGCATTTGAGAGGAGCTCGAGAGCACAGCAGGACTGGGGCTTATAAACCACTCTCGAGCTCCCTCAGCTAGCGAGGTGGGACTAAACTTTCGTGCCGCGACGCGGGCAGCACATGGCCTTTAGTCCCGGTTGGTGGCACCAACCAGAACTAAAGGAGAGCATTGCTACCGGTTCGTGGCACCAACCGGTACCAATGCCCCCCCTTTAGTCTCGGTTGGTGGCACCAACCGGGACCAAAGGCCTTCGTTTCCCGCCCTTTGGGCTGCTGAAAAGAGGCCTTTGGTTCTGGTTGGTGCCACCAACCGGGACTAAAGGGGCCATTAGTCCCGGTTGGAGCCACCAACCGGGACCAATACTCTTGCTATATATACAGGGCTTAGCAGTTTTCGATCTCTCCTGCTCCACTCCCGTCGCC
>NC_041393.1:739609472-739617484 GCF_002162155.2 Triticum dicoccoides | reverse complement strand
TTTTGTTAGATTAGATGTGTGTAGTAATTTAGATATGTAGTTCATAGATTTTTTTTGTTAGATTAGATGTGTAGTAATTAATTTGTTTATATTATGTTAGATTTTTTTGTTAGATTAATTAGATTTTTTTGTTAGATTAGATGTGTGTAGTAATTTAGATATGTAGTTCATAGATTTTTTTGTTAGATTAGATTTTTTTTGTTAGATTAGATGTGTAGTAATTAATTTGTTTATATTACGTTAGATTTTTTTGTTAGATTAATTAGATTTTTTTTATTAGATTAGATGTGTGTAGTAATTTAGATATGTAGTTCATAGATTTTTTTTGTTAGATTAGATTTTTTTGTTGGTACGTCACCGGAGGTGGACGGTGGTGAGGCATCCGGACACCGCGGAGGTGGTACGTCATCGTGTCAGTGAGGAGGACGAGCACGTCCGTCGCTACATGGTTGCATTGAAGGGCAGATTCGATAATACCTGGCAGGTTCTTCAGGGATCTCACTGGAGCTATGATCCTGTGATGGTTCCTTATCTTTGGGTGTCCACCGCCCACGTCGATACCCGTCGGGTGCTACGGTTCTAGTTGTATTAGTGATAATATTCGGCGATGTACGGACACCAAGAGATGATGTACTTTTGCTTATAATTATTGAATGCATGCTAATTTGAATACTATACTTTATTTTATGATTTGGTTTTGCTTATTGAATGCTCATATTGGATAAGTTCTCCTTCATTCCCGTGTGCTAGACAATTTTATATAATAATGCATTCGGGAATGAAAGGAGGAGCTACGTACATCGATCATCGATAGTCAACCCGTGATTAATAATAATGATCTAGTTTAATATTTAAGTTATGAACGTAGGCCGGAAATGTCATACTCATCGTACAACGAAAACCGCCCGGGGGAGTGCGACTGGTGCCACGACGACCGAGGTATCTGTGACAGGTTCATTGTTCTGGACGAAGATCGTTGCTTCAGCATTAAGCTCGAGGAGACCTTCGATGTTCATACGGTACGCAACCGAAGATAATAGTTTTTTTTTGTAATTACTCATGACTTCAACTATTTTAATCATGACAATATTTTTCATCTTTTCCAATTCGACTAGCTTATCCCATGCTTTGCAAGACGCTATGTCTTGGAGAGGATGGGTTTTGAAGACCATGAAAGTTTCGAAACCAAAAAAATTATCCTAAGTACCCATCATGGTGTGGATTTTCAAGTAAAGTTGTACAATGCTCAGAGTGTAACCCATTTTGGTTGCAAAAATTGGGAAGCACTTTGCAAGATGTATGGTTTTGATGAGGGTATGCTTGTTACCATGGATCTTGGTGATCCTACAATCGAGCAAGAGAGACCTACGATTTTCGTCCTTGTGGATACACCTCCAATTCTTCCCCCATGTGAGCTTAACATAGTTATTAAGTAATTTATATTGTTTATTTCAAAATAGTTGACAACTTATTCTCCATTGACAGCTTATTTTCATTCTTCAAAGAATGTGCGGAAGATGGTAGACAGAACCTACTACACTGAAGGCTTCGAACTAACTTATCAGGAGAAAAATCATCTGGTCGCATTTTGTACTGATCTTGAGAATTACAATGTCTACAATCGAACTCCTCAACATTATGGTCAATACGTGTCACTAGTGCACGTTTTGAACTATGGTAACTACCATGAAGATACCCTGGTAAGATATTTTACTATTACAACATCCGTGCATCTTTTTGCACACTTCTAAAACTAGTACATCATATCATTGCTAACTACGAAGTTATTACTATGTTTTTCAACAGATAATCCCGAATGATTGTGTGCCTCATCTGATGTATACACACGGTAGCCTTCATGTTTTGAACATACAACCAGGTCGTCCTACGAATCTCAACTGTCCATACCGGGTTTCTAAAAGAAGTGGAGACATGACAATCAAAGAATGGAAAAAATGTATGGACAGTCCTAAGGAGCTTCTTGGAAGCAACATTCAGCGAAGGGCAAAAATTGGAGACAGGATGATCGCCATTCTTCATAATGGAGAGTCAGGGTCTATATTGTTTTATGCTATTTTACCTTAAGGGTGTTTAGGTCCTACCTGATACTGATGATCATGTGTTAAGAACAATTATGTAGGGTTGGGTTCGATGACTATGAGAATGATGATCGTATGACTTATTATTAATAACGAGTAGAAGTTGTATGATGATGCATGATTAGTAGGACGAGTACTTGTTATTATATATGCTGATGTATGCGAGCATGCATGAGTTATTATATCAGCGGGTAAAATGAACATATATAGCAGCAGCGTTGGTAAACCAAGGACGAAGATATAAGAGAGGACACTTCTCTCTATTAGCTAACTAATATAACAACCTAAAAATAACCCCCAAAACCCCTAAAGCAGCCACTTTCCAAAAAAACATGGACTTTTGGTCCCGGTTGGTGCCACCAACCGGGACCAAAGGCCCCCTGACTGGGCTGGGCGCACAGAGCCACGTGGAGGCACATTAGTACCGGTTCTTATTTGAACCGAGACTAATGGGTGGAGGTATTAGTAACGACCCATTAGTCCCGGTTCATGAACCGGGACTAAAGGCCCTCACGAACCGGGACTATTAGGTGTTTTTCTACTAGTGAGGGTGGGGCTTAAAGAGAGGAGGGCATTGAGGATGGCTGGAGGGAACGGTTGCGGGGAGGCAGGGCGGCAACGAGCGGACGAGGGTGGCTCCGGGGGCGTGCAGCTCCGGTAGCACCCATGGCGCGTGGCTCCAGTGACGGCGACGGAGGCAAGGCGACGATGGAGCAGGGGCGGCAAGGAGCGGAAGAGGGTGGCTCCGGGGGATCGACGGCGGCTCGGGCGCAGGGCAATCGACGGTGGCGACAAATCAAGTGGGGGGAGAAGGGGAGAGGGGGCAAGGACTTAGCAAAATTTTGAGCCCGCGCGGTGGTTAAGTCAAAATAACAGTAGCACTAGTAAGGAAAACGCGCTATAGTTAAGTTAGCTATAGAGCTTTCCACTAAAAAGACGCTACTGCTACAGGAAGTAGCTATTTGTTTTCCTTTTACTTTTCCTTTTATCTAAGGAACTTAGCTATAGCACGTGACCAGAAAAGCGCTACTACTAAAATAGCTATAGCGCTTTGTGAGGAAAGCCCTACTCCTATGCACTTATCATCTATTTTTCTTTTCCTTTTGTTTATCTTTTTTTCATTTCTCCCTTTTCTATTTCTTTCATTTTCATTTATCTTTCTATTTATTTTTCTACTAATTTTTATTTTCTTAGTAGTAGCTCCCTACCATAGAAACGCGCTGCTACAACGCACTTAGCAATAGCGTGTTTCACACAGGCTCGCTAATACTATTCCTAGCCTATCGGCAAGAATGTGGAAATTATGATAGTAGCGCTTTTTTGCACAGACGCGCTACTGCTACAACTATAGTTGTAGCGTGCTTTTGCGACAAGCGCTACTACTAAGTAGCAGTAACGCTTAGTTTTGACCAGCGCTACTGCTATACCTCTATGTATAAGGTTTTCCCTAGTAGTGACTAGATCTCCCGTGGCACTAAAAGCATCCAAAGATGGACACATCAAGAAATTCCCAATGGTAATCATATCAAGGACGAATCTATACCAAGTGCTAATGCCCACATAAAAACGGGAAAGAAGAATAACGGTAGATTGCTTATGAACAGATCTATTATGAGCATTACAAATCCTATACCAAGCATCTTTTAGATTCTCCCCTCCCCTTTGTTTAAAATCAAGAATCTCGTTCTCACGGGTACACGTAATGGAGGAACAACTAGCCATAACTACAAACTAGGCAAGCAAGATTGTAAGCAAAAAGATAGATCTGACGAGAAAAAACGAACGAAAAAGCGGGCGAATAAAAAGGCTTGTGAAGTGGAAGAGATGAAAACAAGAGGAAAATGGTAAATAATGTAAATTGCAAGAAGATGATATTTGTGATTAGGAACCTGATCGATGTTGATGATGTCTCCATAGCAACGGTGTGAGAAATTTCTTTGACGTGGCTAGAAACTGCATCGGTATTTCTCTAAAGAGAAAGGGATGATGCAGTACAGCTATGGTAAGTATTTGACTCTGTTAAGAAACCAAGGTATCAAACCAGTAGGAGAACCAAGCAACACTATGTAAGTGGTACCTACACACAAAGAACAAATACTTGCAACCCGGTGCGTAAGAGGGGTTGCCAATCGCTCCTCGGTAAAAAGATAGATAAATTTGTATGAGTTTGGGTAAATAGATCTTGATAAAACATGAAATAAAATAAGTAAAGAAAAAGTGCAGCAAGGTATTTTTGGGTTTTTGGATTAATAGATCTTAAAACAAGTGCGGCAAAGACAAATATGATAAAGGATAGACCCGAGGGCCGTAGATTTCACTAGTGGCTTCTCTCGAGAAAATAGCATACGGTGGGTAAACAAATTACTGTTGGGCAATTGATAGAAGAACAAATAATTATGACGATATCCAAGGCGATAATCAATATATAGGCATCACGTTCAATATTAGTAGACCGACTCCTGCATGCATCTACTACTATTACTCCACACATCGACCGCTTACCAGCATGCATCTAGTATATTAAGTTTATGGAGAAACAGAGTAATGCAATAAGAACGATGATATGATGTAGACAAGATCTATTCATGTAGAAATAGACCCTATCTTGTTATCCTTAATAGCAACAATACATGTGTGCCTCGCTGCCCTTCTCTCACTGGGAGATGACACTGCAAGATCGAACCCATCACAAAGCACTTCTTCCCATTGCAAGAAAAATCAATCTAGTTGGCCTAACTAAACCAAAGATTCGGTGAATAAATCCGAGGCTATAAACAATCATGCATACAAGAGATCAAAGAAGACTCGAATAATATTCATGGTAATAATTAATTCCATAATTATGTGAATGTTTTTGCTAAACTTATGACTCAGATAATCACTTTATCTTTTGTCATAATGATCCTCAGATTGAGAGATGGTACACCCTCTATTCGTACATATAAGACGTCTTATATTTAGGAATAGAGGTAGTAGTTAATATGAGGGTGCAACTTTGTTGAGGTTGTGCATATGTGGTCAACATGCATAGGTGTGAATGGAAAAAATCATGTTTGTTCAATTCATGCATAAATATCCCATAAATTTGTAGAAGTTCTTTAAAAAGAATGAATGAAAGTCTAAATTTTATATTCGGTTAGTCTTTACAACATCCATGCAGAAGTGCTATGTCAATGAGATCATTTAGTTTCATGCTTGACAATATAGGAAACAATATTCAATAAAATAACAAAGTAATATTCTATACATTAAACAGAAAAATCATATGTCATTTTTCAAGTCAAAGCACGTAGGATGGATTATATGTAATGTTGTTTTTTCTTAATCATGGAATTTAGATAAAACTTTATCTGAATATCAAAACAGAATTTTCAAGTATTTTAGGTCAAAATGGAGCTTCCAATATCAACAACACTCTTTAAAAGTCGCAAAAATATGTGGCAAAAATTAAGATCTACTCCTGAATATTGAAGTGGGGTACTTGATATAATTATTATGAGAAATATTTTACTTTTTCGTTTTTCTCGTCACGGCACATTCTATAGAATAACTGATTGGTACCACAAAAAAATAGTATCAGTAGTTGTACGCTTCCAGAGAAAATACAAAACACATTCTCTAAAATATAATTCACTCATGCATGCATCACCCAAATGTAGTAAAGAAAAGAGAGAAAAGTTAGATATACCTAAAACTAAAGTTCATGCAAAATAATAACATCTTCCGGCTCTGGGCTACCAATACCAAATGTGTAGATTTGTAGACTAACCTGCATGATGCCAGTACTTGGTACCCAAAGACTGGAGCCACTTACTGGGGGCCTATAGAGGAGGTCCCCGAGTTGGATGACACTTGATCCTCCAGGCTTCACATTCGTCATATATTCAGGTGTGAGGACCTAGTCATCTTCATCCAACTGAACGATAGGCTAGCTACTTTTCTCGCGCTATGGACGTGGTCAAGACTGTTTATTAGGAGTACTAGACCACATGCGGTTTGTCCCTGTGTAATTTGTAGCAAGAGACAATGCAGGCTAACCGATGCAAAATCAGAGAAATTCAGGTATTTTTTCTCTTAAAAATCCATCGATCCAATTTATTTTCGTCAAAAGTTATTGTAGTGGCTAGAAAGATGTGCCTCCAATTAGTAGAAAGATGTGCCCCCAATTAGTAAACATTTTAGAGAGAAAGAAGATATTTATAAAAAAGGCCAATTAAGTGAATTAATAGTCAGCAATTTCTAGCTAATAGCTATGATGAGTCTACTCATATCATATTTTTGCATACAGGAAAAGGAGGCGTCCTCTTATATGTTTAGTAGATCGTAGACGATGCATAGTCATTGTATTTATACCTGAAATGACAATGCCTATCATGTCACTTCATCTTCCTTCCTGAACAAATAGACACCTAATCAAGCATCAAGCCAAGCTGATCAACAACAAACTACAGGCTTTATGTAGCAACAACCGTAAGGAAAATGAGAATTGTTCTGCTAGAGCACTACTTAAAAGCATCCAAACAAATCTTTATAATAAAAAAATATTATTAACAGGTCTACAGCAGGCTTGTTAGAACACAGCCTATCCTCAAGCAATATTTTGCTTCAATCTTGTAGATATTTGTCCATGTGCGCAACTAATGAAAACTGAGTTATACTATTTTATTGGGGAAGGATTGCAGGCAGCACAAACTAATGCACATAATTGTTGCAGTATGAAGACGGCGTTGCTCCCTATGAGGGTTCTATCTGATTAGAGTAGAGAAGAAGCTACCCCGCAAAAAAAAGAGTAGAGAAGAAGTTTTACCAATACATTTGTAAGAGTAATCTTATTCATACAGGTTCCACCGAGCATGACTTCAATGATCATATATCCAAGCAGCTTAGTCCTTTGTTCGGTTCTCAACTTCTCCGGATGGAATCAACACATGGATCGGGAAAAAAAGATCGTGTTACTTACCTGATATCAGTGAATCTTTTTTGTGTCGATTACATGGTTCTAGACAACGCTACGGCTGCGCAAATTTGACGTGGATGATGCAAACTTCCGCCATTGCTCCTTCCTCCTATGGAGCCGTGTAGCTACAAAAACAATATGATGCAGTAAAGAGGCCTTGGGGAGGCAGGAGATGGCTTCTACCTCATGCACCTGCTGATTCAATCTGATCCAGGTTGCCGATTTCATAATCAAATCTGAGGAGACAATGCGTAGATTTTCTTTCTGAGGAAACAAAGAAAGGTGAAGGAGAGCGAAAATCCAAATCTGAGCCCGAGCTCATCTGCACCTGCGCTCACCAAAAAAATCAAAATAAATACTAAAAAAATTCAAAAAATTCCGAAAAAAATTGGGGTGGTGGACAATTTGATGCGTGAGGTGCGCCCTAATTTTCAAAACATTTGGACTTATGTGCAGCTCTCAGCAAAAAAGACAAATCGGAGGTCTGTAAAAATGTGTACTGTTCATATACTGTTTTGGTCTGATTTGTCTTTTTTGCTGAGAGCTGCACATAAGTCCAAATGTTTCGAAAATTGGGGCGCACCTCACGCATCAAATTTTCCACCACCTCAATTTTTTTCGGAATTTTTTGAATTTTTCTGAATTTTTTACGAATTTTTTTTTGAACGGGTGCAGATGCACCCGGGCACCGAAACGCTGCACTCTGATACTCTCTTGTACGTCAAATCTTAGAGTCGATGATGCTCATGTTTTTTTTTCTTGAGGAATAATGCTCAGCTTTTTAATTTTGAAGGAAACAAAGAAAGACCATGAGAAGGAGGACTCACGTAAGTTTTCTTTACGGATGACGTGCAGTTTTTTTTTAGGGAACCAAAGAGAGACCATTGGGAGGAGGACTCACGTACGTTTCTTCAGGGATGACGCTCAGTTTTTTTTTTTTGTTTTTCTAGGGAAAA
>NC_041393.1:739606204-739609170 GCF_002162155.2 Triticum dicoccoides | reverse complement strand
TATACTAGTCGTCAAGCCGTGCATCCGCACGGGCTATCATCATACATAACCTTAGTAAAAGTTCATGGAAAACATTGATTATACTTGCCTCTTTTGAGAACATGCAATATGTATAAAAAATCAATTTTACTCAAAAGTATGCAATATATAGCATGTATAAATAATATTCCTTCAATCCTTCAAAATCATGTGATAAAATTCATGTAGAAAACTTTCAACAATTATCGTGTTCATTTATGCTATGTTGTGTTGTGATGTGGATATTTTATAATCGGTTGTGAAAAAATAACAACCAAAGTATGAGAGGAATGTGTCAAAAATATACTAAAAAACACAAAATGTTATTGGGTAAACGGGATCATGACAATCCATAATTCCAAAGGTAGGCTAATCCTGTTGGTCTTACTAATAGCTGAGATGGTTATTGACTCCATGTTCAATCAAACATGTATAGAGGAATATAATTGTAGAAATTTGATAAAAATCACAAACTTGTAGATTTGTATGATAAATTTGATGATCAAAGTGGCCTAAAATCTACTTATTTGAAATAGAAATAGATTTGAGCCGAGTAGCTAAATCTGTACTACTTGTATTAAAAAACCACAATGGAAATGTGTGCCATCGAGTAATGTACAAACAGTTCTCTACTTTATGCCAAAAGTTTGCACATTAAGTAATGTGCAAATAGTTCCCTAGTTTTTGGAAACAAAAATATAATTAACAAATAAGCATGTAAGTGTGAATATTCTACCATAGAATTTCTTTTAGAAGTACAAATCATGCAGGGGAGAACAACTACATTTACGTGAAATCAAAATCTCCAACGCTAGCCTTGCCTTCAACACTGTCATAATTACATACAACGAAGCAAGCTGGTCAAAGTCAGTTAATAATAGATACTGTATTTAAAAGACTATATTATATAATTGTATTATTGGATCAACTAATTATAAGAAATGCATAATTCTTCAAGCAGAATAGATCAACCTCATATTCGATGATTTTACATGTAGTACTCTTCTCCCTTTAACCAAATAGAGATGACATGAAAACCTGCAATCCTTGCTGAAAAAGAAGAATCTATAATTAGAATGACCTAAAGTTGTTCGGTAAGAAAACAAAGATTAAGCACCAGATTATTTGGTTGATGCTTCTGTTCAAACTTATAGTATCCGAAACCTAACACATGAACATGTGACATAGTTTGCCGAATTTGATTTCTATCTGTACAAAAGGTCTTGCACAAAACTAATAAAAAAAACAATGTAGATAAGGTACAAAGTCAAGAAACACTTTATTGAGGTTATATTAGGTACAGTATAAAAAAATGTGTTCGCTTCCTGCTCTTTGTACACGGAGAAATCAAGCACCACAAAAGAAACCAAATTATGTTCTAATACGTAATGATGGAACACTACTTAAAAAGCCTCTGAAAGAAATCCTGACACTACAAATAGGTTACAAGAGAACCACATCATTCCTGTAAGTGTATCTACGTTTAATATCATAGTTTAATATCATATTATAGGTATATATATCTCATCCACGCAGTTAGCAAATTAGACATGACAATGGAGATGACATAAAGTGTTACACCTAAGTAAGATTAGGCCAGCTTATCCGGCAAGGATTCTTGCCTTGGCCGAGTCGGTCAAGTTAATAGGTAGAATATGTTCTATGTATACCTGTATGATG
The DNA here is from genome assembly GCF_002162155.2 of Triticum dicoccoides. Taxonomy (NCBI): domain Eukaryota; kingdom Viridiplantae; phylum Streptophyta; class Magnoliopsida; order Poales; family Poaceae; genus Triticum; species Triticum dicoccoides. The sequence continues at coordinate 739,607,472 of NC_041393.1, read as the reverse complement.
GCTCCTCTGTAATCAACTGTACCTGATTGATAGAAAGAAATCAACACGCACGACACGTGCATGTGGCCATAACTCGCGTGACCTTGTATTGTCTCATCGTATTGTGTTACGCAGTGAGTTTTGTGGCTTCAGACGGTGCTACTTCGATCAGCACCAAGGCTATGCAAGGCTATGCAAGCTAGCTCATGCATGCTCTAATCAATCCACCTCCAGTGAGTTTTATGGCTTCAGCCGGTGCTACTTCGATCAGCACCAAGGCTATGCAAGGCTATGCAAGCTAGCTCATGCATGCTCTAATCAATCCACCTCCCTGTCTGCGTGCTTCCTTGTACGTGCTTATCTCCCGTGAGTATTAATCAAGCCTGGTTTGTGCACCTGCGCGTCTAGCCAGAATGTAGAAGGTAGGCAGAGTACATACGATGTTCAGCCAGCAGAGAGTACTCGTCAAGGAGCGATGTGTGACATGTGATCAGGCCTGAGCCAACATAAAGCAATAAAACATGAGAAATAAAAACCGTACCTTAAATTTGCTTGGCTACTTGCAGCTCGAGAATGCCTCAGGCCGAGGCTGGCTTCTTTTCCCACCAGGCGCCCCTGGCCAACGCCGGCGCACAGCCCGCCATCTATTCGTCCTGTACTTCGGCACTGGCGTGTTTTGCTGCCAGATAGAAGTATCGACCAAACTGATCAAGGAAATCAATTAGCCCAGGTTGTACTACGTGCATGTTTTTCCAAGCTGTTGTAAAGCTACCTAGTCTAGAAAGGAATCGATCTAGTGGCCTCCGCCTTACAGCCTTCGGCACCGATATCATGTAGCCGCGCTAGGTCAGTTTGGGAGAGGCGAGCATGCAGTCTCGCACGGGAGGCGGTATAGTCACAACTCGCAACTGAGGATGGATAGGGACCAGAGAGTTCATGCAGAAAGATTGAGTTGTTTTCTTTTCTAGCTGTGAGAGGAAGAGACGATGGAGTTAGCTGTATATTAGGGGAGGTGGCTTCTTTTTCACAACCGTGAAAGGATTCTGAGGCTTATCTCTTTCTGCTTCTTTTCTTAAGCCTATATATCCCTCCTTGGTTTCTAATCCTACAGCCGTGAAAGGCAAAGACTCTGCATCTACAACCGTGATGAGTCTTTCGGGCAATCTTTTCAGCCGAATTGAGTAAAATTTCATCCCATATTATATGGTTTAATCTACACCGTAATAACTTGGTCCCACCAGATTAACGGCTCATAAATTCTAATTAACGTGGGAATTTTTAGGAAGTTT
>NC_041393.1:739563377-739605885 GCF_002162155.2 Triticum dicoccoides | reverse complement strand
AAATTTCTTTGAACTATTCAAATATTTCAGTTTTTATTTATAAGTAAATCATATTTATCTAATATTTAATGAAGCATGATTATCCACCAAGCCCTGGCTTGTTCATCGGAATTCATACATCACTATGTACTCTGTTATCTTACTTCTCAATTAAGAGAATTCAATACTTCATCTATATGAAGATTATTTCCTGATCTAGCCAAGTAATGGAATATTTAAGTGGATCTCATCAGCCTTCTCGAGATGTTTAACATTAGTGTTAAAATTTCAAATCAAGATTCATGAATAAACCATCAAAAATCTGAGGTAAATCCAAACATATTCTTATAATCACTTTAACAACTATTGTTCAAAACTTTATAAGAATATTTGTCGTATAATAAAAAAATATCTTATTCAACTCAGGAACGTAATAACTATTATTCGACGCTAAGATGAATCTTGAAAACTAAAGCCATGATTCCATCGGTCCTGAGTAGCGATCCCATCACCATCCTTCACTAGCATCACATCTTTATTTCTTCCCAATTTGTGAGCTTTCTGTAGTCCCTGCATCAGATTGCAAATGAGAGCAATCGATCAGTATCAAATACTTGTGACTTGCAGAAACACAAGTAATAACATTAACTTTGTATAACTTTTATTCCTTTACCGGAAGAATCATTCTCCTTATCTGCCAGATATTTCTTCCAGTTCCGCTTTCAGTGACCCTTTTGTTTACAGTAGAAACATTCCATCTCCTAAGAGGCTCCGCCCTTTTTCTTCTTCTAAGAGACGGTCTTGCCGGCACCATCAGATTTCTTCTTCGACTTGCCCTTCTTCTTGAAACTGGTAGTTTTGTTGACCATCAACACTTCTTTGTTCTTCTGCATTCCAGCTTCCGTAGTTTTGAGCATAGCAAACAATTAATTTGAACTTTTCTCCATTCCGTTCATGTTGTAATTCATTATAAAACCATCATAAGATGGGGGAGTGAAGCAAGCACAATAAATGTATCGAGTGTTGGTGGAATCCCAAATTCCAGTGAAGCAAGTCTATCAACATAGCCAGCAAGCTCACTATATTCTCACTCATTGAGGAACCCTCTTTCATCTTGCATTCGATCAGGGCCTTGGTTAATTCAAACCGTTTTGTCCTTTCATGTTTCTTATACAGAACTTCTAGTGACCCAATTATAAATTGAGTGGTAGATCATTCAAAACGCCCCTGTAGTTCAGGATTCATGCAAGTTAACATGAGACACTGGACTGCCTCATAGTCATCACTACGAGCAGTATAAGCAGCAACATCTTCTAGTGGTGCATCCTTTGAGGGAGCATCACTAAGGGGCAGATCCAGCACGTACTCCTTCTTAGCACTCCTGAGAACAAATCTCAGGTTGCGATCCAATCCGCATAGTTTCCACCATTTGCAGCCAAATTGTATTTCTCAAGCATAGGGGCTAAGTTGAACATATTGCGCGCCATTTAACATACAACAATAAAAACAATAATTTTAGACAAAATTCATGATTAATTTTGCACTGGTCAGTAAAACAAATTTTAATTTTAAAGTGCGCTCCCACTCAAATTTATATCTCTCATAATTAATAGTGAGTGATTCAAGATCCAAGTCTAGTTCTCAGGCACTGATGTGGACATCGCTGATGACGAGAATTTTGACCGGTGGGAAAACTTTTGCCGATCAAATCTCCATATGAATTTTGTTCATCTTTGATGCTTTGTGCTTCGAGCTCAGAACGATTCTGCTAGAACATCATGACAATAGAGTGCTATCTGCATATATGGTCTGACCATCCCCGTCTTACACCTCATGTCCCGGCCCGTTTGTACTCATGTGGACATGACGCACCCCGGAATGCTACGTGTTATAGACGGTTGCAACACTGGGAAGAGCACCTTTTAACTTTATATTTACTATGAGAGATCACCCTAATAATTGACTACTGCACAATCAAAGGGTGCAAACAACAAAGGGATAAACATCTCTGGCAATTCATAGTAGCATGACATGGTATAGCCCTAGGCGCCAGGAGTTCTCCATGATTGTCTTCAATCTTCAGTTGAAGCGACATGACAGCCAATATTACATTATCGTGGCAACCGTTTCCAAAATGTTGTCGTGGCGGCAATCTCAGAAAACGTTGTCGTGGCGATCATTTCAGAAAACATTGTAGTGGCACCAAAATCTAAAATTCCATCGTGGCATAAAATTATAGCTCCTTGTCCCATGCTTTGGTACACCTTCTCCTCGTTAGGATCCTCCATGTACGTCTTGCCACCGTCACCTGTAACCTATCTCTACGATATTTACATTAAGGTGGCAATCTCGTGGCTCCCGCCATCATGCCGTGATGCACAGGCCACTTATTATTACAACATATAACCATCTCATACATAATCTCATTATCGTGACGAAGGCTATAGCACATCATATGCAAACCCTGCAAAACCAAGTTATACGTACTCTAATCGGTTTGGCAAATTTTAATTATGTGGCTTCTAGGGTTTCTGGATAAACCTAGCTACCTACATGCACACCATAAAGTTATAACCCTTGTCGCTAGATTAACTTTCGGGCTATCTGAAATAAGAGACTTAATTAAAAATCTCGTTTCCCCACACTAAACTTTGTCTAATACGCGTGACCCCCTAGAAGATCATCCATCTTCATTGCCCTCTTGCGTATGCGAGGGTTCACTATTCTTGACTATGGTGAAACCCAAGGAACTGTTAGGAGATCATCGACGGCCAGAGCCAAGCAATTGTGAGAACCTTGTAGAAAGCGACACCATGTCGTCAATGAACTGAACCGAAGCAACACTTGAGGAAGCATAGCAAGAACATCACCCTCATATCCACATGTGATCTGGATCGCAACCTGCATCTACTCATAGAACCGCACATGATGCCACTGTTGGGAAACATAATAGAAAACAAAAAATTCCCGCCCTACGATCACCCAGGAACAATATGAAGATGCGTAGCGGGTTGTGATCAATGATCGTTACCGACTCCGGGAGTGCAGCGGAAGTAGACGAGTCGGTGTAGATCATACTTGGAATCACTTAAATGTTTATGATGAATTCCCACACTCAACATGATATCCGGTCTAGATGCACAAAGGTAAAGGAAGGATCCAATCATGGAGCGATATACCTTTTGATCCACCGCTTTACCATTGGGATCAATGTCAAGTTGGCATTTGACGGGCATTGGAGTGGAGGCCGACTTGACATCACTTACCTTGAATCTCTTGAGCATGTCTTGAGTGTATTTGGCTTGGTTGATGAAGTTTCCTTCTCTTCTTTGCTTGATTTTGAACCCGAGAAAGAACTTCAACTCTCCCATCATAGACCATGAACATTGAGGTCATGAGAGCGGCAAATTCTTCATTGAAAGCTTTGTTAGGGGAACCAAAGATAATATCATCAACATATAGTTGGCACACAAACAACTCCCCTCTGACCTTCTTAGTAAAAAGAGTGGGGTCGATTTTCCCTATTTCGAACCCACGATCTTGTAACAACTCAGTAAGATGCTCATACCACGCACGTGGGGCTTGTTTAAGGCCATAGAGCACCTTGTTGAGTTGGTACACATGATCGGGGAAATAGGGATCCTCGAACCCCGGGGGTTGTTTGACATACACCAACTCATTAATGGGCCATTAAGAAAAGCACTCTTCACATCCATTTGTTGCAACTTGAAATTATGATGAGAAGCATAAGAAATCAACAAACGAATAGATTCAAGGCGAGCAACGGGAGCAAAGGTTTCACCGTAGTCAATACCCTCGACTTGGGAGTAGCCTTGTGCCACCAACCGAGCCTTGTTGCGAACAATTATCCCATGAGAAAATTGCTTGTTCTTGAATATCCACTTGGTTCCAGTGACATTATGATTCCTGGTCGGCCTTAGCACTAATTTCCACACTTGGTTGTTCTCGAAGTTGTTGAGTTTTTCATGCATGGCATTGAGCCAATCCGGATCCTCGAGCGCCTCATAGACCTTTTGGGGTTCGACACAAGAAACAAACGCGTGATGTTCACAATAGTTTGCTAATTGTCTATGAGTGCTTACCCCCTTTCTTAGGCTTCCAAACACATTCTCCATGAGATGACCTTTGGTAGTGAGCTTGGAAGCGATCTTCGCGGCACGACGCTCTAATTCCTCCTCGGATGTGAAAAGAGGAGGGGTAACTTGATCATCTTGAGCGTCGTCTTGAGCTTATTCTTGATCTTGAGATTGCTCTTGATATTGAACTTGCTCGAAAGGTAGAACTTGACCTTGGGCATCACTTGGTGGTTCACCACCATCTTGGGGTTGATCTTGCCCTTGATCTTGTTCACGAGGTTGAGGTCCTTCACTTTGTTCTTCGGAAGCGTGCGGGTCTTGGGTTGGTGAGGCTCCACTTGAGTGGAGCATTGTCCTTCTCCTTCGGCCACAAGGGGTTCCTCAACGGGTAGGATATGACCAACACCCATTCTTCTTATGGCTTGGGGAGCAATTTCATCACCTACATCACAAGTACCACTTTGCTCCACTTGGGAGCCGTTATTCTCGTCAAACTCCACGTTACGCGTCTCCTCAATGAGTTTGATGGACTTTTTGAGGACACGGTAAGAATGAGAGTTTGTAGCATAACCAACTAATATGTCCTCATGAGCTCTAGCCTCAAATTTAGACAAACGAACACCTTTCTTGAGAATTTAACACTTACACCCGAACACCCGGAAGTACTTGAGGTTGGGCTTGTTACCGGTAAGTATTTCATAAGGAGTCTTGTTCAATCCTTTGTGGAGATAGAGCCGATTGGATGCATGACATGCTGTGTTGATGGCTTCGGCCCAAAAGTTTTATGGAGACTTGAACTTCGCCATCATGGTCCTTGCCGCATCCATCAACGTCCGGTTCTTCCTCTCAGCGACACCATTTTGTTGAGGGGTGTATGGTGCAGAATATTGATGCTTGATCCCCTCATCACCAAGAAACTCATCCAAGGTGTAGTTCTTGAACTCGGTGCTGTTGTCACTCCTTATTGTCAAGATATTTGCATCATGTTGACGTTGAGCTTCTTTTGCAAAGTCGATGACGGTTTGTTGAGTCTCACTCTTCCTCTTGAATAAATATACCCAAGTGTATCTTGAATAGTCATCCACAATCACCAAGCAATACTTTCTACCCCAAGAATATCAAAGGATGGAGGTCCGAAGAGATCCATGTGAAGGGGCTCCAAGGGTCTATTCGAGTAGATGATAGTCGTGGGAGGGTGAGCCGTCTCATGTAGCTTTCCTTCGATACAAGCACTGCAAGCACGATCTTTGGCAAAACTAACATTTGTTAGTCCACGGACATGGTCCCCCTTGAGAAGACTTTGCAAAGATCTCATATTGACGTGGGCTAAACGGCGATGCCAAAGCCATCCCACATCAACTTTAGCCATTACGCATGTCGCGGTCTTAGTGGCTCGCTCCGAAAAGTTAATCACATAAAGATCATTCTCGACATGCCCAACAAAGGCTACTTTAAGAGTCTTGCTCCAAAAGAGGTCCACGGTATCAATATCAAAGAAAGTGGCAAAGCCCATGAGTGCAAGTTGACGAACGGAAAGTAGATTGTAAGCAAGGGACTCAACAAGCATGACTTTCTCGATCGTGGGATCATGAGAAATGACAACCTTGCCAAGACCTAATACCTTAGAAGATGAGGCACACTCGACGTTGGTGTGCATAGAAGGGATCTTGTGCACGTCCACCACCAAGTCCTTCTTCGGGTCATATGATTTGTGGCTCCACTATCAAGCAACCATGATCCCCCACCGGAAGCAAACACCTACAAGAGATCAATGCTTGGTTTTAGGTACCCATTTTGTAATGGGTCCTTTGATGTTAGTAACAATGGTCTTAGGAACCCAAATAGACCATTCAATGTACTCATAAGGAAAACCAACGAATTTAGCATAAACATGCCCATCACTAGCACGACACAACACATAAGAAGGGTTAAAGTCACCGGCTTTGTCGGAAGGAGTGGCATTGCCCTTTTTGACATCACCACCCTTCACATTGTTATTCTTATCCTTAGGAGCACCCTCTCCCTCCTTCAGAAAAGTTTGCTTGAGAGGGGGAGGTCGTTTGGTCTTGTCGTTCTTCTTCTTGTTCTTGGAATTGGGTGCGAACCCAACTCCCTCCTTGGCCAGAACTTCCTTTTGATTGCTCAAAAGATCATTGAGGTTCTTCTCACCTTGTATGCATGTCACAAGGACTTTCTCAAGTTGCTCCTTCAACTTGGCATTCTCCTCCACAAGATGCACATGCTCACAACACGGGTTAGTAGCATTTGCATTATCAATTAATACCATATGAGGAAAAGTGGCTTTATCCTTGATTAGCTTCACTTGGAGTTGATCATGAGACTCCTTGAGGCTAGCATGAGCACCCTTCAAGACCTTGTGGGCCTTGTCGAGTAAATCAAACTCCTCCTTGAGTACTAGCATGGTCAACCCCAAGTTTAGCCTTCTCGGAGCTTAGCACACGAGATACAATAAGAGCATGATTAAGATCTTTCTTTAATTTAGCATGGTCATCATTGTGTGACTCCTCAAGAGCCAAACGATGCACACGCTCTTCCTCAAGAGCATTATAAAGATCCGATATCTCATCGTCATAGTCACGACTATGACCTTCCATCTTAGAGATGGTTTCTTCATGAGCCTCGATCATATCATTGGCTTCACCAAGTTGTTCCAAGAGAGCAACGAAGTGCTTCTTGGATTTGCCCTTGAGCTTACTCATAAAAGACTCAAATTCATTTACTTCCTCATTAGACCCCTCACTCTCATCAATGCAATCCGTCAAGGAGGGAGTATTAATGATGGTGGTTTTGATGTTGGGGTTTACCTTGTTGGTGGCTTTAGCCATGAGGCACTCGGCGATGATGTTCTCGTTGGGTGAGTCGAAGAGGGATACCCATGGAGTTGTGGCATTGGCAATGGAGGCCATGGCCATGGCTTCACTATCTTCATCATCATCATCATCCTCATGGTATTCTTCTTGAACCACCAACCCTCTAGTTGGAGTCTTCTTGGTGAAGTTGTTCTTGTTGGGGAAAGACTTGGCTTTGTCTTTTCGGATGAGCTTGCCATCATTGTCTTCCCTCTTCTCGTAAGGGCACTCCGCAACAAAATGGCTCACATTGCCACAATTGTAACATGTTCTCACACGTTTCTTGCCCTTGAATCTACTTGAGTTATTCTTGTTGAAGCTTGGCCTTGAAGCAAGAGCCATGCGTTCATGATAATCATACTTAGTATCTTCGGGGTTGCTCTCATCTTCTTCCTCATCATCCTCTTCTTCCATACTAACCTTGGCCTTCAAGGCAAGGTTGGACTTCTTTGCTCTTTGAGAATGTAACACCGCATTGTCGGCGATCTTGTCCAAGATGCTCATAGCCACAAACTCATCCAACACTTCACTTGAGGACAAGGTGTGAAAGTCCGGCCTTTGATGAATGACGGAGGACATGGCCTTGTGGTAAGGCATCATGGCCTTGAGAAATTTGCTCTTGATCCAATTGTCATCCGCATCCTTGCTCCCATGATCTCGGAGTGAGACCGCGAGAGTAGTTAATCTCCGATAGAGCTCATGAGGTTCTTCATCTTCTTTCATTGCAAACTCATCGGCTTCATCTTGCACTACTTCATAGTTGGAGCATTGAATGCTTGCGCTTCCCCTGTAGAGAGAAACAACATGCCGGCATGCATCCTTGGCCACGGTGAAGGGTCGCAGATGAGCAAGATCTTTGGGTGGAATTGCATCTTGGATGGTGAAGAGAGCATTCTCGTTGAATTGATTATCCGCGGATTCTCGAGGGGTGAAGTTGCTTCGGTCATGCGGATAAAAACCTTCTTCAATGATTCTCCAAAGGTTAGTATTAAGATAGTTCAAATGACGCTTAAAGCGATAAACCCAAGAATCAAAGTCCTCATTTTTTACAATCTTAGGGGGGGGACCAGCATGATTCAAATGAGTGGAAAGAATCGGTCCACCATAAGTAAGTGGAGGTTCCACATGGGAAAAGATGTTGTTACCATTTTTACCACTAGAAGAAGGAGCCTTTTCACTAGTAGCTTCCCCCTTGTCGGAGTTAGCATCTGTCACCTTGTTAGTGGGATCACCCACTTTCATCGGCGCGGTAGAGAGTTTAAGCCCTTCTAAGAATTTATTAAACATTCTTTCAACCTCGGTCGTCATGGAGGTTTTCAATGTGTCCAAAGCCGCATTGAATTCCTCATGAGGGACCGCGGTTCCCCTATCGGCCGTAGACGAGACCGGATTCACACCTGAGTGCTCCTCCCCACCGTCTATGGTGTCAACCATACTCTTCGGACGGCAAAGTCTTTAATAGAGAGTTGAGGCTCTGATACCAATTGAAAGGATCGATATAGTTGACTAGAGGGGGGTGAATAGGCAACTAACAATTTTTAGCTTTTCTTCACCAAATTAAACTTTGCATCAAAGTAGGTTGTCTAGATATGCAACTAGGTGAGCAACCTATATGATGCAACAACAATAAGCACACAAGCAAGCAAGGGATAGACCACAATATATCTTGCACAAGTAAAGGTAAGAGATAACCAAGAGTGGAACCGATGAAGACGAGGATGTGTTACCGAAGTTCCTTCCCTTTGAATGGAAGTACGTCTCCGTTGGAGCGGTATGGAGGAACAATGCTCCCCAAGAAGCCACTAGGGCCACCGTATTCTCCTCCCGCCCTCACACAATGCAAGATGTCGTGATTCCACTATTGGTGCCCTTGGAGGCGGCGATCGAACCTTTACAAACAAGGTTGGGGCAATCTCCACAACTTAATTGGAGGCTCCCAACGACACCATGAAGCTTCACCACAATGGACTATGGCTCCGCGGTGACCTCAACCGTCTAGGGTGCTCAAACACCCAAGAGTAACAAGATCTGCAAGGGATTAGTGGGGGGTATCAAATTTCTCTTGGTGGAAGTGTAGATCGGGGCCTTCTCAACCAATCCCTAGAAAATCAACAAGTTTGATTGGCTAGGGAGAGAGATCGGGCGAAAATGGAGCTTGGAGCAACAATGGAGCTTCGGGATGGAAGAGGTAAGTCTTCTTGGAGAAGAAGACCCCATTATATAGTGGGGGACAATTCCAACCATTACCCACCACTCAGCCCACGACCCGCTGTACTACCGCACCACTGGAGCGATACTACCGCATGGGCCTGTGGTACTACCGTGGGCGCGGCAGGGCCTGGACCCGACCAGATGAGCACCGACAGGGTGCGATAGTGAAGGAAATATGCCCTAGAGGCAATAATAAAGTTATTATCTATTTCCTTATATCATGATGAATGTTTATTATTCATGCTAGAATTGTATTAACCGGAAACATGATACATGTGTGAATACATAGACAAACTAAGTGTCACTAGTATGCCTCTACTTGACTAGCTCGTTTATCAAAGATGGTTATGTTTCCTAGCCATGGACAAAAGAGTTGTCACTTGATTAACGGGATCACATCATTGGAAGAATGATGTGATTGACTTGACCCATTCCGTTAGCTTAGCACTTGATCGTTTAGTATGTTGCTATTGCTTTCTTCATGACTTATACATATTCCTATGACTATGAGATTATGCAACTCCCGTTTACCAGAGGAACACTTTGTGTGCTACAAAATGTCACAACGTAACTGGGTGATTATAAAGGAGCTCTACAGGTGTCTCCGAAGGTACATGTTGAGTTGGAATATTTTGAGATTAGGATTTGTCACTCCGATTGTCGGAGAGGTATCTCTGGGCCCACTCGGTAATGCACATCACTATAAGCCTTGCAAGCATTGCAACTAATTAGTTAGTTGCGAGATGATGTATTACGGAACGAGTAAAGAGACTTGCCGGTAACAAGATTTAACTAGGTATTGAGATACCGACGATCGAATCTCGGGCAAGTAACATACCGATGACAAAGGGAACAATGTATGTTGTTATGCGGTTTGACCGATAAAGATCTTTGTAGAATACGTGGGAGCCAATATGAGCATCCAGGTTCCGCTATTGGTTATTGACTGGAAACGTGTCTCGGTCATGTCTACATAGTTCTCGAACCCGTAGGGTCCGCACGCTTAAAGTTAGATGACAGTTATATTATGAGTTTATATGTTTTGATGTACCGAAGGTAGTTCGGAGTCCCGGATGTGATCACGGACATGAAGAGGAGTCTCGAAATGGTCGAGACGTAAAGATCGATATATTGGATGACTATATTTGGACACCGGAATGGTTTCGGGTGAGATCGGGATAATACCGGAGCACCGGGAGGTTATCGAAACCCCCGGGAGGTATATGGGCCTTATTGGGCTTTAGTGGAAAGGAGGGGAAAGGAGCAAGGGAGGGCCCCCCCCCCCCCCCGAGGCCCAATCCGAATTGGGAGGGGGGGCGGCCCCCCTTTTCCTTCCTCCCTCCTTCCTCTTCCTTCCCTCTCCCTCTCCAAGTAGGAAAGGGGGAAGTCCTACTCCCGGTGGGAGTAGGACTCCCCCCCCTTGGGCGCGCCTCCTCCTCCTGGCCGGCCCCCTCCTCTCCTCCTTTATATACGGAGGAGGGGGCACCCCATAGACACAACAATTGATCATTGATCTCTTAGCCGTGTACAGTGCCCCCCTCCACCATAATCCACCTCAATAATATCGTAGTGGTGCTTAGGCGAAGCCCTGCGTCGGTAGAACATCATCATCGTCACCACGCCGTTGTGCTTACGGAACTCTCCCTCAACACTCGATTGGATCGGAGTTCGAGGGACATCATCGAGCTGTACGTGTGCAAGAACTCGGAGGTGCCATGCTTTTGGTGCTTGATCGGTCGGGCAGTGAAGATGTACGACTACATCAACCGTGTTGTGCTAACGCTTCCGCTTTCGATCTATGAGGGTATGTGGACACACTCTCCCCTCTCGTTGCTATGCATCACCATGATCTTGCATGTGCGTAGGAAAATTTTGAAATTACTACGTTTCCCAACAGTGGCATCCGAGCCTAGGTTTTATGTGTTGATGTTATATGCACGAGTAGAACACAAGTGAGTTGTGGGCGATACAAGTCATACTGCCTACCAGCCAAGCTTTCAAATATAGGCCGATAGGACCGATATATAGGCCGATATATCACTTTTGGGGCTCTACCGATATAAACATAACATATCATTTTGTAAATATCATTTTCAAACATATCATCCGATATGGACCAAAATATCGACCGATATGGCCGATATCTAGCCTGATATGTCCACCGATATAGAACGATGTGTAGATGACAACAATTATTTATTAGAATGCAGTGAAATATGATTATGCATTTACAACTTCACTATATATTATCAAAGTGTTGTACAATGTTTCTTACAAATGCATATATATCACATTGTTTTAATCATAGAGCAAAGATTTTGTTAATCTTTCCTTAATAGTTTCTCAATCAACTAGTCAATAAACAAGGGATCTAAAAGTGTCATGTTAAAGCATTGACATCACACATTTTATTTTACTAAAAATAAATGTTTTGAACAAGAAAAATGAAATAATAAACTAGACATGTTTTCTCCGATATATCTACATATCGTCCGATATATCACCCAATATCCGACATCCGATATGTCGAAGCCAAACCGATACGAACCCGATATCCGATATTTTGAAGCTTGCTACCAGCATGTCATACTTTGGTTCGGCGGTATTGTTGGATGAAGCGCCCCGGACTGACATTACGCGTACGCTTACGCGAGACTGGTTCTACCGATGTACTTTGCACACAGGAGGCTGGCGGGTGTCAGTTTCTCCAACTTTAGTTGAACCGAGTGTGGCTACGCCCGGTCCTTGAGAAGGTTAAAACAGCACTAACTTGACGAACTATCGTTGTGGTTTTGATGCGTAGGTAAGAACGGTTCTTGCTCAGCCCGTAGCAGCCACGTAAAACTTGCAACAACAAAGTAGAGGACGTCTAACTTATTTTTGCAGGGCATGTTGTGATGTGATATGGTCAAGACGTGATGCTATATTTTATTATATGAGATTATCATGTTTTGTAACCGAGTTATCGGCAACTGCCAGGAGCCATATGGTTGTCGCTTTATTGTATGCAATGCAATCGCCATGTAATTGCTTTAGTTTATCACTAAGCGGTAGCGATAGTCGTAGAAGCAATAGGTGGTGAAACAACAACGATGCTATGATGGATATCAAGGTGTCACGCCGGTGATGATGGTGATCATGACGGTGCTTCAGAGATGAAGATCATAAGCACAAGATGATGATGGCCATATCATATCACTTATATTGATTGCATGTGATGTTTATCCTTTATGCATCTTATTTTGCTTTGATTGGCGGTACCATTATAAGATGATCTCTCACTAAATTTCAAGGTATAAGTGTTCTCCCTGAGTATGCACCATTGCGAAAGTTCTTTGTGCTGAGACACCACGTGATGATCGGGTGTGATAGGCTCTACGTTCAAATACAATGGGTGCAAAATAGTTGCACACGCAGAATACTCAGGTTAAACTTTACGAGCCTAGCATATACAGATATGGCCTCGAAACACTGAGACCAAAAGGTCGAGCATGAATCATATAGTAGATATGATCAACATAGTGATGTTCACCATTGAAAACTACTCCATCTCACGTGATGATCGGACATGGTTTAGTTGATTTGGATCACGTGATCGCTTAGATGATTAGAGGGATGTCTAAGTGGGAGTTCTTAAGTAATATGATTAATTGAACTTAAATTTATCATGAACTTAGTACCTGATAGTATTTTGCTTGTCTATGTTTGTTGTAGATAGATGGCTCGTGTTGTTGTTCTGTTGAATTTTAATGCGTTCCTTGAGAAAGCTAAGTTGAAAGATGATGGTAGCAATTACATGGACTGGGTCCATAACTTGAGGATTATCATCATCACTGCATAGAAGAATTACGTCTTGGAAGCACCGCTGGGTGCCAGGCCTGCTGCAGATGCAAATGCAGACGTTGTGAACGTTTGGCAGAGCAAAGCTGATGACTCGATAGTTCAGTTTGCCATGCTTTACAGCTTAGAACCGGGACTTCAACGATGTTTTGAACGTCATGGAGCATATGAGATGTTCCAGGAGTTGAAGTTAATATTTCAAGCAAATGCCCGGATTGAGAAATATGAAGTCTCCAATAAGTTCTATAGCTGCAAGATGGAAGACAATAGTTCCGTCAGTGAACATATACTCAAAATGTCTGGGTATAATAATCACTTGATTCAACTGGGAGTTAATCTTCCTGATGATAGTGTCATTGACAGAATTCTTCAATCGCTGCCACCAAGCTACAAGAGCTTTGTGATGAACTATAATATGCAAGGGATGAACAAGACTATTCCCGAGCTCTTCGCAATGCTAAAGGCTGCGGAGGTAGAAATCAAAAAGGAGCATCAAGTGTTGATGGTCAACAAGACCACCCGTTTCAAGAAAAAGGGTAAAGGGAAGAAGAAGGGTAACTTCAAGAAGAACGGCAAACAAGTTGCTGCTCAAGAGAAGAAATCCAAGTCTGGACCTAAGCCAGAGATTGAGTGCTTCTACTGCAAGCGGACTGGTCACTAGAAGCGGAACTGCTCCATGTATTTGGCGGATAAGAAGGATGGCAAAGTGAACAAAGGTATATGTTATATACATGTTATTGATGTGTACCTTACTAATGCTCGCAGTAGCACCTGGGTATTTGATACTGGTTCTGTTGCTAATATTTGCAACTCGAAACAGGGACTACAGATTAAGCGAAGATAGGCTAAGGATGAGGTGACGATGCGCGTGGGAAATGGTTCCAAAGTCGATGTGATCGCAGTCGGCACGCTACCTCTACATCTACCTTCGAGATTAGTTTTAGACCTGAATAATTGTTATTTGGTGCCAGCGTTAAGCATGAACATTATATCTGGATCTTGTTCGATGCGAGACGGTTATTCATTTAAATCAGAGAATAATGGTTGTTCTATTTATATGAGTAATATCTTTTATGGTCATGCACCCTTGAAGAGTGGTCTATTTTTATTTAATCTCGATAGTAGTTATACACATATTCATAATGTTGAAACCAAAAGATGCAGAGTTGATAATGATAGTGCAACTTATTTGTGGCACTGCCGTTTAGGTCATATTGGTGTAAAGCGCATGAAGAAACTCCATACTGATGGACTTCTAGAATCACTTGATTATGAATCACTTGGTACTTGCAAACCATGCATCATGGGCAAGATGACTAAAACGCCGTTCTCCGGAACTATGGAGCGAGCAACAGATTTGTTGGAAATCATACATACTGATGTATGCGGTCCAATGAACATTGATCGCGGCAGGTATCGTTATTTTCTCACCTTCACAGATGATTTGAGCAGATATGGCTATATCTACTTAATGAAACATAAGTCTGAAACATTTGAAAAGTTCAAAGAATTTCAGAGTGAAGTGGAAAATCATCGTAAGAAGAAAATAAAGTTTCTACGATCTGATCGTGGAGGAGAATATTTGAGTTACGAGTTTGGCTTAAATTTGAAACAATGTGGAATAGTTTCGCAACTCACGCCACCCGGAACACCACAACGTAATGGTGTGTCTAAACATCGTAATCATACTTTACTAGATATGGTGCGATCTATGATGTCCCTTACTGATTTACCGCTATCATTTTGGGGTTATGCTTTAGAGACGGCCGCATTCACGTTAAATAGGGCACCATCAAAATCCGTTGAGACGACGCCTTATGAATTGTGGTTTGGCAACAAACCAAAGTTGTCGTTTCTTAAAGTTTGGGGTTGCGATGCTTATGTGAAAAAACTTCAACCTGATAAGCTCGAACCTAAATCGGAGAAATGTGTCTTCATAGGATACCCAAAGGAGACTATTGGGTACACCTTCTATCACAGGTCTAAAGGCAAGACTTTTGTTGCTAAATTTTGATCCTTACTAGAGAAGGAGTTTCTCTCGAAAGAAGTGAGTGGTAGGAAAATAGAACTTGATGAGGTAACTGTACCTGCTCCCTTATTGGAAAGTAGTTCATCACAGAAACCGGTTCCTGTGACAACTACACCAATTAGTGAGGAAGCTAATGATATTGATCATGAAACTTCAGATCAAGTTACTACTAAGATTGGTATGGTAATCCTGTTCTGGAAGTCATGTTACTTGACCATGACGAACCTATGAACTATGAGGAAGCGATGGTGAGCCCAGATTCTGCAAAATGGATTGAGGCCATGAAATCTGAGATGAGATCCATGTATGAGAACAAAGTGTGGACTTTGGTTGACTTGCCCGATGATCGGCAGGCCATTGAGAATAAATGGATCTTCAAGAAGAAGACTGACGCTGATGGTAATGTTACTGTCTACAAACCTCGACTTGTTGCGGAAGGTTTTCGACAAGTTCAAGTGGTTGACTACGATGAGACTTTCTCACTCGTAACAATGCTTAAGTCTGTCTGAATCATGTTAGCAATTGCCGCATTTTATGATTATGAAATTTGGCAAATGGATGTCAAAACTGCATTCCTGAATGGATTTCTGGAAGAAGAGTTGTATATGATGCAACCAGAAGGTTTTGTCGATCCAAAGGATGCTAACAAAGTGTGCAAGCTCCAGCGATCCATTTATGCACTGGTGCAAGCCACTCGGAGTTGGAATAAATGCTTTGATAGTGTGATCAAAGCATATGGTTTTATACAGACTTTTGGAGAAGCCTGTATTTACAAGAAAGTGAGTGGGAGCTCTGTAGCATTTCTAATATTATATGTGGACGACATATTATTAATTGGAAATGATATAGAATTTCTAGATAGCATAAAAGGATACTTGAATAAAAGTTTTTCAATGAAAGACCTCGGTGAAGCTGCTTACATATTGGGCATCAAGATCTATAGAGATAGATCAAGACGCTTAATTGGACTTTCACAAAGTACATACCTTGATAAAGTTTTGAAAAAGTTCAAAATGGATCAAGCAAAGAAAGGGTTCTTGCCTGTAATACAAGGTGTGAAATTGAGTCAGACTCAATGCCCGACAACTGCAGAAGATAGAGAGAAAATGAAAGAAGTTCCCTATGCTTCAGCCATAGGCTCTATCATGTATGCAATGCTGTGTACCAGACCTGATGTATGCTTAGCAATAAGTTTAGCAGGGAGGTACCAAAGTAATCTAGGAGTGGATCACTGGACATCGGTCAAGAATATCCTAAAATACCTAAAAAGGACTAAGGATATGTTTCTCATTTATGGAGGTGACAAAGAGCTAGTCGTAGGTGGTTACGTCGATGCAAGCTTTGACACTGATCCGGATGATTCTAAATCACAAACCGAATACATGTTTGTATTGAACGGTGGAGTTGTCAGTTGGTGCAGTTCTAAACAAAGTGTCGTGGCGGGATCTACATGTGAAGCGGAGTACATAGCTGCTTCGGAAGCAGCAAACGAAGGAGTCTGGATGAAGGAGTTCATATCCGATCTAGGTGTCATACCTAGTGCATCGGGTCCAATGAAAATCTTCTGTGACAATACTGGTGCAATTGCCATGGCAAAGGAATCCAGATATCACAAGAAGACCAAGCACATCAAGAGACGCTTCAATTCCATCCGGGACCAAGCCCAGGTGGGAGACATAGAGATTTGCAAGATACATACGGATCTGAATGTTGCAGACCCGTTGACTAAGCCTCTTCCACGAGCAAAACATGATCAGCACCAAGGCTCCATGGGTGTTAGAATCATTACTGTGTAATCTAGATTATTGACTCTAGTGCAAGTGGGAGACTGAAGGAAATATGCCCTAGAGGCAATAATAAAGTTATTATTTATTTCCTTATATCATGATGAATGTTTATTATTCATGCTAGAATTGTATTAACCGGAAACATGATACATGTGTGAATACATAGACAAACTAAGTGTCACTAGTATGCCTCTACTTGACTAGCTCGTTCATCAAAGATGGTTATGTTTCCTAGCCATGGACAAAAGAGTTGTCATTTGATTAACGGGATCACATCATTGGAAGAATGATGTGATTGACTTGACCCATTCCGTTAGCTTAGCACTTGATCGTTTAGTATGTTGCTATTGCTTTCTTCATGACTTATACATATTCCTATGACTATGAGATTATGCAACTCCTATTTACCCGAGGAACACTTTGTGTGCTACCAAATGTCACAACATAACTGGGTGATTATAAAGGATCTCTACAGGTGTCTCCGAAGGTACATGTTGAGTTGGCATATTTTGAGATTAGGATTTGTCATTCCGTTGTCGGAGAGGTATCTCTGGGCCCACTCGGTAATGCACATCACTATAAGCCTTGCAAGGATTGCAACTAATTAGTTAGTTGCGAGATGATGTATTACGGAACGAGTAAAGAGACTTGCCGGTAACGAGATTGAACTAGGTATTGAGATACCGACGATCGAATCTCGGGCAAGTAACATACCGATGACGAAGGGAACAACGTATGTTGTTATGCGGTTTGACCGATAAAGATCTTCGTAGAATATGTGGGAGCCAATATGAGCATCAAGGTTCTGCTATTGGTTATTTACCGGAAACGTGTCTCGGTCATGTCTACATAGTTCACGAACCCGTAGGGTCTGCACACTTAAAGTTAGATGACCGTTATATTATGAGTTTATATGTTTTGATGTACCGAAGGTAGTTCGGAGTCCTGGATGTGATCACGGACATGACGAGGAGTCTCGAAATGGTCGAGACGTAAAGATCGATATATTGGATGACTATATTTGGACACCGGAATGGTTCCAGGTGAGATCGGGATAATACCGGAGCACCGGGAGGTTATCAGAACCCCCCGGGAGGTATATGGGCCTTATTGGGCTTTAGTGGAAAGTAGGGGAAAGGAGCAAGGGAGGGGGCGCCCCCCCCCAAGCCCAATCCGAATTGGGAGGGGGCGGCCCCCCTTTCCTTCCTCCCTCCTTCCTCTTCCTTCCCTCTCCCTCTCCAAGTAGGAAAGGGGGAAGTCCTACTCTCGGTGGGAGTAGGACTCCCCCCCTTGGGCGCGCCTCCTCCTCCTGGCCGGCCCCCTCCTCTCCTCCTTTATATACGAAGTAGGGGGGCACCCCATAGACACAACAATTGATCATTGATCTCTTAGCCGTGTGCGGTGCCCCCCTCCACCATAATCCACCTCGATAATATCGTAGCAGTGCTTAGGCGAAGCCCTGCGTCGGTGGAACATTATCATTGTCACCACCCCATCGTGCTGACGGAACTTTCCCTCGACAGTCGGCTGGATCGGAGTTCGAGGGACGTCATTGAGCAGTACGTGTGCAAGAACTCGAAGGTGCTATGCTTTCGGTGCTTGATCGGTCGGGCCATGAAGACGTACGACTACATCAACCGCGTTGTGCTAACACTTCCACTTTCGGTCTACGAGGGTACGTGGACACACTCTCCCCTCTAGTTGCTATGCATCACCATGATCTTGCATGTGCGTAGGAAAGTTTCGAAATTACTATGTTTCCCAACAGATAGAACCGCCGGCGCGGTACTACCGCGACGCCAGGCAGTACTACCGCATGGCTTGCACCGTCCAGGCACGGTAGGCACGGATATAAAAAATTACATCGGTGACTACGTCCGCTGAGATTTTATCTATGCAAAACTCCGACACGGTACTACCGCAAACCAGGTGCAGTACTACCGTGTAGGGCGCGGATGTAAAAAATTACATCCGCCCCTACCTCCGCTCATGCTGCCAGGATGCACGATACTACCGTGCCAGAGCACGGTACTACCGCGTAGGGTGCGGATGTAAAAAATTACATCCGCCCCTACTACCGCTTGCACAGCAGCGCCAGGCCAGAGCTCATGGTACTACCGCTTAGAGGGAGCGGTACTACCGTGGGCGCCCATGGTACTACCGTGCCGGGGCCCGGTACTACCGTTGGTGCCTGCGGTAGTACCGCTCTAGGGAGCAGTACTACCGCCAGCCTATGAACAGCAACACTAGGAGTCCTTCATTCTGCAGAGACACGATGAGACGGAGCAAACTACAAAGAGCCAAAGGAAAGGCGGTGCAAAGGGAACATGTGTACGTGAGATTCCACCCAAACCTTTCCAACACGGACCCCCTCTTAATAGTACGGCTTTCCTATGACTCAAAACCAACGAAAAGAAACATAGAGAAACGCCGTCTTCAATAATCTTCGAGGGGCATCAAACTGTTTTGTGTTAACTCATGATATACCTGAAAAGCTCAATGCACACGATTAGTCCGCAAATGCATTGTCATCAATCACTAAAACTACTAAGGGATAGATATGCCCTTACATTACTCACAGTTGTTGTGCTGCCCCTTTTCCCCCTTCTTTCTTCTTTCCGGTTGATGCAACCAGATGGTGGATCCCTGGAGCCAGATGCCACCACCAACGGATATTGCTACATGGATACCGTCGACGACCAGGAGTAGTTAGGAGGTCCCAGGCAGGAGGCCTTGCCTCTTCGATCGTGTTGCTTTTGTGTTAGCCTTCTTAAGGCAAAACTTGTCTAACTTATGTCTGTACTCAGATATTTTTGCTTCCGCTGACTCGCTTGTGCTTCGAGCTTTTGTATTCAAGCCCTCAAGGCCACTGGCTTGTAATATGAAGCTTGTATGTCTTTCTTTTGTGTTCAGAGTTGTGTTGTGATATCTTCCCGTGAGTCCCTGATTTTGATCATACACATTTGCGTGAATGATTAGTGTACGATTGAATCGGGGGCGTCACAAGTTGGTATCAGAGCTGACTACCTGTAGGATCCCCCTTTCCAAATCCTTGGCCGAAGTTGAGTCTAGTCTTTGAAAAACTGTTTTACTAACATGGTTGTGTGGCTTACGGGCCCACGTCGCCATTGGGTGGTGTTAGGATCTTTTACTCCTCGTCTATACTCTGGGATTCTAATCTCTCTCTTATTTGGGTTAAATGATTTTGCTAATTCTAACATTAGGATCTCGTGATCACGTCCATGCGGAGATTTGTATTATGCCTTTCTTGAATTGAGGGTCAGGATCTGCTTCACCTTGTTCATGGGCCACATGATCCTTTTATCGAGGGCACCATGTGTTGCCCCCTGCAAATCTCTCGCTCCAGAGTTTTTCCCCGATGTTGATGTAGCCTTCGCTATGGTCTATTGATGTATCCCTTCATTGCGTGCATGTGTGTCGTCTAGTATGCCTAGGATGTTTCTCTTGTCGGTACTCATGCGAAGAACGAGTAATTGGCCCCGTATATGTATCGGTATGTCTTCTATGACTACTGCTTTGTGCATACTGCGCCTTTGCTCGCTGTTCAGGTTGCATCGTGAATGACTCCATACACTTGCTCCACCCCTTGCTATACTACCCCCTGCTATACTACCCATGTTGGTTTTAAGCAAGATGGTTAGACCCGCTGATCGTGACCGCCCGAATACATGACCGGAATGATGCAGCAGTTGAGCTGAATCACCAGTTCATGGAAGGAGTCATGGCTTGGTTTCCACGCCCCAATATGAATCAGCAACCAACCCTAGTGACTCTGCAATACTTTGCATGTCTCAATCCTGTCATCTATCGCAGCTCAACTCAGCCGCTTGATGCTCATGATTGGCTTCGTGACATCACTTTCGAGCTAGAGTCTACTAATGTAGTCCCTGTAACTATGTCACCTCCACCACTTATTACCTGAAAGATCCCGCTGCTCTATGGTGGGACAGCCACACGTGTTCCTTACCTGTTGGAACCACCATCACTTGGCCAAACTTCCAAGTTGCATTATGCGGGTCAATATCGAACTACCATGGTTAGTCTCAACGTCCCCGTTGAAATTGAAGGGATGGATTTCCATGTTCCCCCATTGTTTAAACTTTGCTCGCTCGTGATGAGTTGCCCCGCGATCGCATGCAGCACGGCTTGCCTCGCGATCCATTGGACTACTACGATCGCATGCAGCCGCCCTACGATCCAGCCTCCGCTCGCCCGTATGGCAGAGTTGCTAGCGTGTCTGCGCAGCACAATGCTTCTTACGGCGGGATTCCATCGCACGCTGCGCCGCCGCCTTACGTCGGGATTCCATCGCATGATGCGTCGCTGTCTTTCGGTCCCCATGGTTCCTCTGTCCAGGTGCCCTATGGTGGGCCATATCCAGCGCCATACGTCACGCCATCGCCTCCGCCGTCCGTCGCGCCGCTGCCGTATGCTTTGTCCTCCGCGGTGCCCAACGAGGCGCCGTATGGCACACCCTATGTTGCCCCTGTGTCGTACGTCGCGTTGCTGCAGCCCTATGGCGTACCTCCTACGGCACCCTACGGTCATCACCAACACTACCGTATAGTGCTCCTCCAATGTATGACTCGTAGCTCCCCGCACCGGTGGCTAAACCAGGACCGTTCCACTTCGCCTCATTTGGTGACGGTGAAGCTCTCTGCTGATAACTACCTCCTGTGGCATGCTCCGGTGTTGCCACTGATGCATACTCACTACCTTGAGGGGTATGTCGACGGTACGCTGCCGTGTCCCCCGACCATGGTTTCGGTTCCCTTGGCTGCTGGTGGCTCCGTCATGGTGTCCAACCCTGCTCATTGCCGGTGGATTGCTCAGGATCAAGCTATTCGGGATGCCATTTAGTCCTCGCTCACTCCCTCTATGGTCGGCATGGTGGTATTTGCCGCGACGTCGAGGGATGCATGGGCCACGCTCGACTCCAGCTTCTCCTCGCAGTCGATGGCACGTTCCTCTGCCATTCATAACCAGCTAGGTGAGGTCAAGAAAAATGATCAATCCGTCACGGCCTTCTTCAACAAGGTCAAAAGTTTGGCTGATACACTGTCATCTATTGGGAAGCCTCTCCGTGATGAGGAGTTTACTTCGTTCATTCTCAATGGGCTTGATGAGGACTATGATTCTCTTGTTGGAAACATCAATGGACGTGACACGCCGATGCCGCCTCGTGACCTCTACGCGCCTCCTCAACACTAAACAGCGGCTAGCTGCTCGCCGCTCTGTCAGTGTATACACGGAGGGTCCTTCTGCGAATGATGCACTTCGTGGTGGTGCCCATGGTGCCAAGCAGAAGGCACCGCCGTCCGCGGGCAACCAGCCCTATTCGCCCGCTCCACCTCCTCCGATGGTTGGCCGCAAGCGGCTACACTATGAGGCATGTGGTGATGGGGTTGAGTGTCAACTCTGCGGCATCGAGGGGCACTTGGTGTCTCGCTGCCATCGTCGCTTCAAACGTGACTTCCTTGGCATTGGGAACAATGGGAAAGGCAATGAGAAACAAGCTGCTCTCGCTACACAGGAGCCTGGGTTTACTCCTTCTTATTCTGTGGATCCTTCCTGGTACATGGATACCGGTGCCACAGATCATCTGACGAGTCAGCTCGACAAGCTGGCTACCCGCCAACCCTACACTGGTCATGACTAGGTTCGCACTGCCAATGGATCAGGTATGCCCATCTCACATGTTGGTCATGCATCTCTTCTTTCACGTACCACTAAAACCTTACGTCTCCTTGATGTTCTTCGTGTTCCTTCAGTCACACGTAGTTTGCTCTCGGTACCTAAATTAACTCGTGACAACAATGTGTTTGTTGAGTTTCACCCTTTCCATTTTTTTGTTAAGGAACGGGACACGAGGGACGTTCTTCTTAGTGGTCGAGCTCGCCATGGCATATATGCTCTTGATGTGCCGCCTGTTTCTGAAGTTTTTAGTGGTGTTCGGGTGTCATCGTCACAGTGGCATTCTCGCCTCGTCCATCCTGCCACTCCTATTGTGCGCCATTTGCTTCATCGCCATAGTCTTCCTGTTGAATCAAGCAATAAGGAGTTTCTAGTGTGTGATGCCTGTCAACAGGGCAAGAGTCATCAGTTACCTTTCTCTGTATCGAGTCGTGTTGTCAAGACTCCTCTTGAACTTGTGTTTTTGGATGTGTGGGACGATGCCCAAACTTCTGTTAGTGGTCACAACTATTATGTCAGTTTGATTGATGCTTTTAGTCGCTTTACCTGGATTTATCTTATTAAGCGCAAATCTGATGTGTTTCATGTTTTTATGCAATTTCAAGCTCATGTTAAGAGGTTGCTTAAGTGCAAAATTGTCCATGTTCAGTCTGATTGGGGGGGCGAATATCATAACCTTAATACCTTCTTCCAGAAACTTGGCATCTTGCATCATGTGTCTTGTCCTCATACACATCAGCAGAACGGTGCAGCTGAACGCAAGCACCGTCACATAGTTGAAACTGGCTTAACACTGCTTGCACATGCCTCTATTCCATTCCGGTTCTAGAGTGATGCTTTTGTTACTGCTTGTTTTTTGATAAACAGGCTTCCCACACAACTTCTTCACATGAAATCTCCCCTAGAGGTATTACTTCATGAAACTCCAGATTACACTCTTCTCAAAGTGTTTGGTTGTGTGTGTTGGCCACATATTCGATCGTACAATAAGCATAAACTCGAGTATCAATCTAAGAAGTGTGTGTTTCTTGGATACAGTCCTCTTCACAAAGGTTATAAGTGTCTCCACATTCCGACATCGTGTTTACATTTCTCATGATGTTGTCTTTGATGAGACTGTTTTCCCTTTTTCCACGCTCTCACCATCCACTGATACTACCACTACCGAGCTGCACTCCTTTCCAGTTTTGCCTGATCAATTTGTAGATGTTGCATATTCCCCTCTATTGTTGCCTAACCATGGTGCAAGAACTGGACGGGGCGCTCACCTTGAGCTTCTTCACGATGACATGGTTGTTACGGCACCAACTTCAGTCATGACGCTGGATGGGTCGCTTGACAGGGCGCTTGACGATGATCGTAAGTGCATGCCCCATGCACGTCGATCGGCCACCGTGCGTAACCCAGCCTCTGATACGTCTCCGACGTATCTATAATTTTTGATTGTTCCATGCTACTTTATCTACTGTTTTGGACTATATTGGGCTTTATTTTCCACTTTTATATTATTTTTGGGACTAACCTATTAACCGGAGGCCCGGCCCAGAATTGTTATTTTTTGCCTATTCCAGTGTTCCAAAGAAACGGAATATCAAACGGAGTCCAAACGGAATGAAACCTTCGGGAACGTGATTTTCTCACCGAACGTGATCCAGGAGATTTGGACCCTACTCCAAGAAGTAACTGACGAGGTCACGAGGGTGGGGCCCCCCTAGGGCGTGCCCCCCTACCTCGTGGGCCCTCTGTTGCTCCACCAATGTACTCCTTCCTCCTATATATACCTACGTACCCCCGATAGATCAAATACGGAGCCAAAAACCTAATTCCACCACCGCAACTTTCTGTATCCACGAGATCCCATCTTGGGGCCTGTTCCGGAGCTCCGCCGGAGGGGGCATCTACCATGGAGGGCTTCTACATCAACACCATAGCCTCTCCGATGAAGTGTGAGTAGTTTACTTCAGACCTTCGGGTCCATAGCTAGTAGCTAGATGGCTTCTTCTCTCTTTTTGGATCTCAATACAATGTTCTCCCCCTCTCTTGTGGAGATCTATTCGATGTAATCTTCTTTTTGCGGTGTGTTTGTTGAGATCGATGAATCGTGGGTTTATGATCCGATTATCTATGAACAATATTTGAATCTTCTCTGAGTTCTTTTATGTATGATTGAGTTATCTTTGCAAGTCTCTTCGAATTATCCGTTTGGTTTGGCCAACTAGATTGGTAGTTCTTGCAATGGGAGAAGTGTTTAGCTTTGGGTTCAATCTTGTGGTGTCCTTTCCCAGTGACAGCAGGGGCAGCAAGGCACGTATTGTATTGTTGCCATCGAGGATAACAAGATGGGGTTTTTATCATATTGCATGAATTTATCCCTCTACATCATGTCATCTTGCTTAAGGCGTTACTCTGTTTTTAACTTAACACTCTAGATGCATGCTGGATAGCGGTCGATGAGTGGAGTAATAGTAGTAGATGTAGAATCGTTTCGATCTACTTGTCTCGGACGTGATTCCTATATACATGATCATACCTAGATATACTCATAATTATACTCAATTCTATCAATTGCTCAACAGTAATTTGTTCACCCATCGTAGAATACTTATGCTCTTGAGAGAAGCCACTAGTGAAACCTATGGCCCCCGGGTCTATTCTCATCATATCAATCTCTATCACTTTATTATTTGCTTTGTTTTCACTTTGCCTTTTACTTTTCACTTTGCATCTTTATATCAAAAATACCAAAAATATTATTTATCATCTCTATCGAATCTCACCCTCGTAAGTGACCGTGAAGGGATTGACAACCCCTAATCGCTTTGGTTGCGAGTAGCTATCGTTTTGTGTAGGTACGAGGGACTTGTGCGTGGTCTCCTACTGGATTGATACCTTGGTTCTCAAAAACTGAGGGAAATACTTACGCTACTTTGCTGCATCATCCTCTCCTCTTCGGGGAAATCCAACACAGTGCTCAAGATGTAGCAAGAAGAATTTCTGGCGCCGTTGCCGGGGAGGCTCACGCAAGCAAGTCAACCATACCAAGTTCCCATCACAATCCCTATCTCTCGCATTACATTATTTGCCTCTCGTTTTCCTCTCCCCCACTTCACCCTTGCCGTTTTATTCGCCCTTTCTTTCCCAGTCTCCTCCTCTCTTTCCCGTTTGCCTTTTTCCCTTTGCCTTTTTGTTTACTTGTGTGTTGGATTACCTGTTGCCATGGCACAAGATAATACCAAATTGTGTGACTTCTCGAATACCAATAATTATGATTTCCTTAGTACTCTGATTTCTCCTCTTAACAATGATGAGTCTTGTGAAATCAATACCGCTTTGCTAAATCTTATGATGAAAGATCAATTCGCCGGCCTTCCTAGTGAAGATGCCGCTACTCATCTAAACAATTTTGTTGATTTGTGTGATATTCAAAAGAAGAAAGATACGGATAACAATATTGACAAATTGAATTTATTTCCGTTTTCACTTAGAGATCATGCTAAAATTTGGTTTTCGTCTTTGCCTAAAAATAGTATTGATTCTTGGAACAAGTGCAAAGATGCTTTTATCTCTAAGTATTTTCCTCCCGCTAAGATCATCACTCTTAGGAACGATATTATGAATTTTAAACAACTTGATCATGAGCATGTTGCCCAATCTTGGGAAAGAATGAAATTGATGTTTTGCAATTGCCCTACTCATGGTTTGAATTTATGGATGATCATACAAAAATTTTATGCCGGATTGAATTTTGCTTCTAGAAATCTTTTAGATTCGGCCGCGGGAGGCACGTTTATGGAAATTACGTTAGGAGATGCTAAAAAATTGCTTGATAATATTATGGCCAATTATTCTCAATGGCACACCGAAAGATCTTCTAGTAAAAAAGTGCATGCTATAGAAGAAATCAATGTTTTGAGTGAAAAGATGGATGAACTTATGAAGATGTTTGCTACTAAAAATACTTCTCTTGATCCCAATGATATGCCTTTGTCTACTTTGATTGAGAATAATAATGAATCTATGGATGTGAATTTCGTTGGTAGGAATAGTTTTGGAAACAACGCGTATAGAGGGAATTTTAATCCTAGGCCTTATCCTAGTAATCCTTCTAATAATTATGGAAATTCCTACAACAACTCTTATGGAAATTTTAATAAGATGCCCTCTGAATTTGAGAGTAGTGTTAAAGAGTTTATGAATTCACAAAAGAATTTTAATGCTTTGCTTGAAGAGAAATTGCTTAAAGTTGATGATTTGGCTAGGAACATTGATAAAATTTCTCTTGAAATTGATTCTTTAAAGCTTAGATCTATTCCTCCTAAGCACGATACCAATGAGTCCCTCAAAGCCATGAAAATTTCCATTGATGAGTGCAAGGAAAGAACCGCTAGGATGCGTGCTTCCAAAGATGCCTTTATTAAAGTGTGTTCTTCCAATTCCTATGAAAACCAAGATGAAGATCTAAAAGTTATTGATGTGTCCCCTATTAAATCTTTTTTTGCAATATGAATCTTGATGAAACTGAATATGATCTTCCTTTACCTAGAAGGCATTCTAAGAATTCGGAGTTTCTAGATCTTGATGATGAAATTGATGAAAGTGGGATTGAAAGAAATAAAAACCTAGATGTTGCTAAACCCACTATTTTGGATCTCAAGGAATTTAATTATTAAAATTGCTCTTTGATTGGTTGTATTTCCTTGTTGCAATCCGTGCTAGATTCTCCTCATGCTTATAGTCAAAATAAGGCCTTTACCGAACACATTGTTGATGCCTTGATGCAATCTTATGAAGAAAAACTTGAGTTGAAAGTTTCTATCCCTAGAAAACTCTATGTGAGTGGTAACCTACTATTAAAATTAAAATTAAAGATTATGAGTTTCATGCTTTGTGCGATTTGGGTGCTAGTGTTTCTACTATTCCCAAAACTTTGTGTGATTTGCTAGATTTCCGTGACTTTGATGATTGCTCTCTAAACTTGCATCTTGCGGATTCTACTATTAAAAAGCCTATGGGAAGAATTAATGATGTTCTTATTGTTGCAAATAGGAATTATGTGCCCGTAGATTTTATCGTTCTCGATATAGATTGCAATCCTTCATGTCTCATTATTCTTGGTAGACCTTTCCTTAGAACGATTGGTGCAATTATTGATATGAAGGAAGGGAATATTAGATTCCAATTTCCCTTAAAGAAGGGCATGGAACACTTCCCTAGAAATAAAGTAAAATTACCATATGAATCTATCATGAGATCCACTTATGAATTGCCTACCAAAGATGGCAAAACCTAGATCTATCCTTGCTTTTATGCCTAGCTAGGGGCGTTAAACGATAGCGCTTGTTGGGAGGCAACCCAATTTTATTTTTGTTTTTTGTTTTTTGTTTCTGTTTAGGAATAAACAATTCATCTAGCCTCTGTTTGGATGTGGTTTTATGTTTTAATTAGTGTTTGTGCCAAGTAGAACCTATAGGATAACCTACGATGATAGTTGATGTGATTCTGCTGAAAAACAGAAACTTTGCGCGCACGAATATAATTTTGTTAAATCACAGGAACGTGATTTTGCGTTGATTCTTTTTTATGCTGTTCAATAGACAAATTGTCCAGGACTTCCTATTTTGGTAGAATTTTTAGAGTTCCAGAAGTTTGCGTTAGTTACAGATTGCTACAGACTGTTCTGTTTTTGACAGATTCTGTTTTGCGTGTGTTGTTTGCTTATTTTGATGAATCTATGGATAGTAAAATAGTGTATAATCCATAGGGAAGTTGGAATACAGTAGATTTAACACCAATATATATAAATAATGAGTTCATTACAGTACCTTGAAGTAGTCTTTTGTTTTCTTTCACTAACAGAGCTCACGAGATTTCTATTGAGTTTTGTGTTGTGAAGTTTTCAAGTTTTGGGTGAATTCTTTTGATGGATTATGGAACAAGGAGTGGCAAGAGCCTAAGCTTGGGGATGCCCATGGCACCCCCAAGATAATCCAAGGACACCAAAAAGTCAAAGCTTTGGGATGCCCCGGAAGGCATCCCCTCTTTCTTCTACTTCCATCGGTAATTTACTTGGAGCTATATTTTTATTCACCACATGTTATGTGTTTTGCTTGGAGTGTCTTGTATCATTTGCGTCTTTGCTTGTTAGTTTACCACAATCATCCTTGCTGTACACACCTTTTGAGAGAGCCATACATGAATTGCAATTTGCTAGAATACTCTATGTGCTTCACTTATATCTTTTGAGCTTGATAGTTTTGCTCATAGTGCTTCACTTATATCTTTTGAGCGTGATAATTTTTGCTCTAGTACTTCACTTAGATCTTTTAGAGCATGGTGGTGGATTTGTTTTAAAGAAACTATTGATCTCTCATGCTTCACTTAGATTATTTTGAGAGTCGTTATTAGCATGGTAATTTGCTTAATGATAGTATACTTTGTATTCAAGATATGTGAAACTTTCTTTTGAGTGCATTGAATACTAAGATAAGTTTGATGCTTGATAATTGTTTTGAGATATGGAGGTGATAATATCAAAGTAATGCTAGTTGGGTGATTATGAATTTAAAGAATGCTTGTGTTGAAGTTTGTGATTCCCGTAGCATGCACGTATGGTGAACCGCTTTGTGATGAAGTTGGAGCACAATTTTATTTATTGATTGTCTTCCTTATAAGTAGCAGTCGGGGACGAGCGATGGTCTTTTCCTACCAATCTATCCCCCTAGGAGCATGCGCGTAGTGCTTTGGTTTTTGATGACTTCTAAATTTTTGCAACAAGTGCATGAGTTCTTATGATTAATGTTGAGTCCATGGATTATACGCACTCTCACCTTTCCGCCTTTGCTAGCCTCTCTAATACCGTGCACTTTTCGCCGGTATCATACACCCACCATACACCTTCCTCAAAACAGCCACCATACCTACCTATTATGGCATTTCCATAGCCATTCCGAGATATATTGCCATGCAACTTTCCACCATTCCGTTTATTATGACACGCTCCATCATTGTCATATTGCTTTTTGCATGAACATGTAGTTGACATTGTATTTGTGGCAAGGCCATCTTCATAATTTTCATACATGTCGCTCTTGATTCATTGCATATCCCGGTACACCGCCGGAGGCATTCATATAGAGTCATATTTTGTTCTAAGTATCGAGTTGTAATTGTTGAGTTGTAAGAAAAATAAAAGTGTGATGATCATCATTATTAGAGCATTGTCCCAGTGAGGAAAGGATGATGGAGACTATGATTCCCCCATAAGTTGGGATGAGACTCCAGACGAAAAAAAAGAGTGGCCATAAAAAAAGAGAAAAGGCCCAAACAAAAAAATGAGAGAAAAAGAGAGAAGGGACAATGCTACTATCCTTTTGCCACACTTGTGCTTCAGAGTAGCACCATGATCTTCATAATAAGAGAGTCTCATATGTTGTCACTTTCATATACTAGTGGGAATTTTTCATTATAGAACTTGGCTTGTATATTCCAATGATGGGCTTCCTCAAAAGTGCCCTAGGTCTTCGTGAGCAAGCAAGTTGGATGCACACCCACTTAGTTTATTTTGTTGAGCTTTCATATACTTATAGCTCTAGTGCATCCATTGCATGGCAATCCCTACTCACTCACATTGATATCTATTGATGGGCATCTCCATAGCCCGTTGATACGCCTAGTTGATGTGAGACTATCTTCTCCTTTTTGTCTTCTCCACAACCACCATTCTATTCCACCTATAGTGCTATGTCCATGGCTCACGCTCATGTATTGCGTGAAAGTTGAAAGAGTTTGAGATTACTAAAGTATGAAACAATTGCTTGGCTCGTCATCGGGGTTGTGCATGATTAAATACTGTGTGTGATGAAGATAGAGCAACAGCCAGACTATATGATTTTGTAGGGATAACTTTCTTTAGCCATGTTATTTTGAGAAGACATGATTGCTTTGATTAGTATGCTTGAAGTATTATTATTCTTTATGTCAATATGAACTTTTGTCTTGAATCTTTCAGATTTGAATATTCATGCCACAATTAAGAAGATTTACATTGAAATTATGCCAAAGTATCACTCCGCATCAAAAATTCTTTTTTATCATTTACCTACTCGAGGACGAGCAGGAATTAAGCTTGGGGATGCTTGATACGTCTCCAATGTATCTATAATTTTTTATTGCTCCATGCTACTTTATCTACTGTTTTGGACTATATTGGGCTTTATTTTCCACTTTTATATTATTTTTGGGACTAACCTATTAACAAGAGGCCCAGCCCAGAATTGCTGCTTTTTGGGACTAACCTATTATCTACTGTTTTCGAAGAAACGGAATATCAAACGGAGTCCAAACAGAATGAAACCTTCGGAAACGTGATTTCACTACAAAAAAAAGCCACATCCATGACATATGACACTTCTATGACAATAATTGTGACAAAACCCGGTATCATCATAGATGTGGTGGGCTCCTACTTCTATGACAAAAAATCATGACCGAAAATGGGCTTTTCGTCCTGGGCGGGCCGGAGACGCAGCTGCATGACATTCTTTGGGCCGTCCATGACGGAAAAAACCGTGGTAGAAGCGAGGGGGAGGAAAATTTCGGGGAGTTGCCGGTTACGGTGGGAGGTCGGGGGCGGAGCGATGCGTGTTTCTCTCGTACGTACGCGCGTGTCTGTGAGGCGTTGGCTCTAACTGAACCCAAGCGAGGCGTTGGGCTCTAACTAAACCCGAGCGATTGCACTGCAGGCTACGCGTTACTGAACCCGAGCAATCGATCGATGGCTGTTAACTGAACCCGATGGAGCGATTCCTTCGCTACTACTGCTAACTGAAGCTGGTCGACGCTGCCTCTAGGATGAACAGTGAGCGTTGCGGGGGGGGTTGGATGAACAGTTAGCGGTGGCGTTGCCTCTGGATGAACAGGAACCCGTGGTGTGGAGGGCTGGATGAACAGTAGACGGTGGAGGCGTGGCCGTGGAGGGGTGGTTGAATAGGACCCCGTGGTGTGGAGGGCTGTATGAACAATAGACGGTGGAGGGGTGCCCATGGAGGGGTGGTTGAACAGTAGCCGGTGGAGTAGCGTGCGGTGGAGGCTGGATGTACAGGAGCCCGTGGAAGCTGGAGGAGGTCGACGGTGGAGATGAACATTATCCCGTGGAGTCCCGTCTTGCGGTGCGCCACACCCCTCCCCCCCCTTTCGACCGTAGAGCTCCAACACAAGTCTGTTTTGTCCGTTTTGCGGTACGCCACACCCCTCCCGATGAAAAGGACCCCCGTTTGGACCGTAGCGCTCCAACACAAGTCCGTTTCGTCCGTTTTGCGGTACGCCACATCCCTCCCGATCAACAGGACCCCCGTTTCGACAGTAGGAGGTCCGTTTCGTCCGTTTTGCGGTACGCCACACCCCTCCCGATCAACAGGACCCCCGTTTCAACCGTAGGAGGTCCATTTCCTCCGTTCTGCGGTACGCCAGGCCTCGTTTCCATCGCCTGTTCCGTCCAAGCCGGTTGGCTCCCACGCGTTCCGTTGCCTCCCGATGAACACGACGCATTCTGTTGCCTCCCCATGAACACGACGCATTCCGTTGCCTCCCCATGAACACGATGCATTCCATTTCCTCCCCATGAACACGAGCCCTCACCGTACGTATGCGCGACTAGGCGTTCGAGACCCTGCCCGTATGTACACATACATGGCCGTATTTTCTTTCTTGCACCCTGACCGTTGTACGTACGTGTACATGCTACATGTGCGCCTCTACTACGACACGTACGCGCCTCTACTATGACACGTGCGCGCCTCTACATCGACCAGTATATATGTACGTACAAGTTCGCAACCAGAATGACAACGCTACCTACGCTTCGACTAGGTGGGTCCCGACTGTCAGGCAGTTCCTTGCGTGCGAAAATGTAGCTGGTGGGTCCCAGCAGTCAGAGGGGCGAATCATTTTTTTTGCCCGGACGCACTTCCTTTGCGTGCGAAGATGTAGCTGGTGGGTCCCAGCAGTCAGGGGGTGAATCGTTTTTTTTTGCCTGGACGCACTTCCTTGCGTGCGAAGATGTAGCTGGTGGGTCCCAGCAGTCAGGGGGCGAATCGTTTTTTTTTTTGCCTGGACGCACTTCCTTACATGCGAAGGTGTAGCTGGTGGGTCCCAGCAGTCAGGGGGGAAACGTTTTTTCGCTAAATATGGTGGCCCGTCCGGTGGGTCCTTGCTGTCAGGTGGAGGAATAATTATTTTACGTGTAATAAGGAGGCACTTCCTTGCTGCGGCCGTGGACCCAGCTGTCAGCCTCTCCATGTACAGTCCATGTCCGATGGAAGCCGTTCCTTGACCACGTTGACCACGCCGCACCAGAGCACCAAGGCGGTGGACGACGACGAGGCCTACGAAGGGGACGACACGGAGCCGGGGAAGACGCGGCAGCGGATGCCCACGCGAAGAGGAGTATGAGGGTTCACTGGTTCGCTGCAGTGTGAGGCTGCCGTCGCCGCAAAATAACAGGGGGTGTGGGTGAGTAGAGGGATGGCCTGGCCAGCGATGGGAGTAATAGGAGGCGGTGATGCCTCCGCCGCATCGCAGCAGGCCACGGGAGGCAGGAGCATGAGGCACGATCGGCGCTGGTTTGGGCGGTTGGAGCAAGAAGACCAGAGGTTGAAGAAGCACTACGGCCGTTGGATGGACATCGTACGGTCACTGGAGCTAGAATCGTGCATATTGACTAAGTTGACAAAGCCCTCCGTCCCCGTCAACTTAGTAGGCCCGCAAGTCAGCCTGCCACTATACTGGGTCCCAGCTAACAGGGGGAGTATTCATTTTTTTGTGAGTAATAAGGAGGCACTTCCTTGCGTACGAAGATATAACTAGTGGGTCCGAGCTGTCAGAGCCGGCCGCGGGGAGGAGGGAGCAGGCACTCCCACCGACGCTTGTTTGAGCGGCTGGAGCAGGAAGAGCAGAGATTGAAGAAGCACGACGGCCGTTGGATGGCCATCCAATAGTCACTGCTTGTGCGTCAACCTTTTTTTAGGAAAGCCTCAAATCTATGGAAAACAGCATACAGCTCATCTGCCATTATTTTTAATAATTTACATCCCATTTGCTAATTCTTAAGGTTTTTTTTGGAGCCCATATTCTTTTTGTTAGCATTACAGCCCATATTGTGGCCACGGTTAAAAACTTATACGAAATTTTGCATATTTCGGTGCGGTCCAAACAGTTTTTAATCCCGAAATTTCGACTCAGATTCAAACTGATTTTAAAAATAAATGTATATTAATATAAAATCCAACAAATTCTCCACGCATAAAAATTAATGTAATTTAAATCTCGAAATGAAAAAAAAGATATTTGAAACTAACTGCCGGTTTGATGTGTTTTAAAAATGTACAGCCCATTTCTCATTACTGATGGGCCATTTTCTCGGCCAGCCGAATAAAAGCTCTCCTCGTCTTGAAAGATTTGCAGCCCAACAGGCCTGACAAAGCGACTTACTTGGCAAATCACAAAAAAACTGGGCTGTGGCCGTGGACCCAGCTGTCAACCTCTACACGTACAATACTCTCCCGATGGAATGTTATTGACCACATTGACCACGCCGCGCCGAGAGCACCAAGGAGGTGGACGACGGCGAGGCCTAGGAAGGGGACGACGCGGAGCCGGGGAAGACGCGGCAGTGGATGCCCACGCAGAGAGGAGTACCAGGGTTCACTGGTTCGGCTGCGGTGTGAGGCTGCCGTCGCCACAGGGCCTAGCTAGTGGTGGGAGTAGTAGGGGGCGATGAGGCCTCAACGGCAGCACAGCCGGTCACTGGAGGCAGGAGCAGGCGGTCTCCCCGGCACTGGTTTGGGCGGCTAGTGCAAGAAGAGCAGCGATTGAAGAA
This sequence comes from Triticum dicoccoides, assembly GCF_002162155.2. Classification (NCBI taxonomy): domain Eukaryota; kingdom Viridiplantae; phylum Streptophyta; class Magnoliopsida; order Poales; family Poaceae; genus Triticum; species Triticum dicoccoides. The sequence continues at coordinate 739,571,482 of NC_041393.1, read as the reverse complement.
GCGGCAGGACCATTTGATTCAAATCCAATGGTTACTGCTGCTAGAATCGTTTGTTGACTAAGTTGACAAGCCCTTCGTACGCGTCAACGTAGTGGCCCACAGGTCAGCCTCCCAACCCATGCACCCCAGATGTCGGTGGGAGGAATCATTTTTTCGCGTAATAAGGAGGCAGTTGATTGCGTGCGGCCAGGTCAGCGGAGGGAGTAGGGTGGGCCGAGGAAGCCTGTGCGGCATCACAGTGGGCCACAAGAGGAGGGAGCAGGCAGTCCCACTGGCGCTAGTTTAGGCGGCTGGAGCAGGAAAATCAGATATTGAAGAAGCACGGCGGCTAGAATCGTGTGTTCACTGACAAAGCCTTGTGTAAACAAGTCAGCCTCGAAATATGTGGCGTGTACAGCCCATTTGCTATTATTTTTATAATTTTTACTCATTTTCTAATTCATATGGAATTTATTGCAGCCCGTTTTCCATTTTTAGAATTGCCGGCCATTTTCTGGTCAGTACCAGGGTCAAAAAATTAACTAAATATGTGGGAAATTTTTGCTGGGGAACAAAATATTCTTAATCCAAGAATTAATAGCCATACTAAAACAAATTTAAAAATAAGTTAGTACTATGTCATGTTAAATCTAATGAAATACGTATAAGATATCAGTGAAGAACAAAATTCAAAAAAAACTAATATCCCATTTGCTCGTCTTGAAAGATTTGCAGCCCAGTAATTCGGAGAAAACAAATAGGCCTAGCTTGGGTATTCTTCAAAAAGAAATATTGGGCTACCTATTTTCCCAAAGAACTGGTGCATGAGCATTTAGCTTTATTTATTTATTTACTTATTTATGTTTAGGGGACCATGAGCATGTACCTGGCCGGATTCATGTGAGAGCGTCCCTTCCAGATAATTATGGGCTTCTCTATTGGGTCTTCATCAGTGGGCCGCATGTTATCAACAAGTGGAAAATGTGTTCCGTACGAAAAATAGTATGAGCTATGTACGGTACGGGGCACTAAAGGATCGAACCGTGCAACGACTTCCAAAACATTGTGTTTGTCGTTCTAACAACACATTTATATTGAACCAACAGACGAAATATACTACTAATTGTACATTGAAAACAGCAGCAGCAGCAACCAGGGCTGGGGGTGCAACAGAAGCAGTAAGCAGGCCAGAACAGTGAAGACGCAGCTCTCTCTTCCAAACCAAACATCAGCCATCATTACAAAAGGGCTACCAAAAAAGAACAAGTGTATGCATCAAACTAAATAAAGATCCTACTACACCAAGTGTACGCATCTAACTAATTGGCTCAGTTAGACATTACTATTTATTAAGCTGTGGAGATTGGTTGACAGCTTGAACCAGATGGGTGCCTGACGGGGGAAACTCTAGCCAGCAGGTCGAAGTCTGATACTTGCGACCCTCTCTCCTACTTTGGCCTGCAGAGCGTGACGGCACATATCAGGGTATGGTGCATGCAGAGACGCATGCACTACAGGAATCAGCTACTTTGCCGTCTGCCACAGCGGACGGCAAAGCCAGGGACAGCGGACGGCAAAATGCTTTGTCGTCAGCGGCGGACGGCAAACAGTGACGGCAAAGACTGGGTCGGCATACAGGCCCTTTGTCGTCTGCTTTTTATGGCGGACGGCAAAGAGTGCTTTGCCTACAGTGGCGGACGGCAAAGAGGAGTGACGGGAAAATACTGGACGTCCGCCAGCGTTAGTCCGTTAGGCGGCTAACAGCGGCCTTTGCCGTCAGCCAGCGGACGGCAAATTTGAACGCCTCTTTGTCGTCCGCCAGTTGACGTCAGCAATGCGTCAGTGCCCGCTGTGTTTTGCCGTCAGCCACGGCGGATGGCAAAGGCAAAGTCTTTGCCATCAGCTTAACTTTGCCGTCCGCCACGGTAGGCAAATTTGCCAAATGGCTCATCTCTGAGGAAGCACAGGTGGCCGCCACGTGTCCCCTTTGCCGTCTGCCACCGATGGCAAAGGGGTCTTTGCCGTCTGCCGCGGACGGCAAAGAGCCTGTACTGCCTCTTTTTTATTCTGTTTTTTCTTATATCCAACAATTATCACAGCAAAATATATCACATCACATATATATCCATCACATAAATATCCAGCACATATATATCCAACATAATAAATATCCAGCACATATATATCCATCCATACATACATAGTAGGTTGCACATAGTCCCATCAATCCATACATATTACAATATGCAAAGTTTCATCATAGCAATCTAGTTTCATCATAGCAAGCGAGCAGAATACAAGAAGTGCATCAAAGGAAAAAACAAGCAATCCATCATAGGATGCTGGCTTCCGTGAAGTGAATGAAACCTGCAAAATGACAAATAAGAAAGTTAGAAAAAGAATAGAAGAAGAAGAAGAAGACTAGAAGAAGAAGTATATGCCATTTATTAGCTAACTTAGGTGAACTGGATCATTTATGAGCTAAATTAGTTTAAATGGATCGTTTATGAGCTAAGTTAGGTGAAATGGATCGTTTATGAGCTAAGTTAGGTGAAATGGATCGTTTATGAGCTAACCTAGGTGAAATGGGTTGTTTATGAGCTAACCTAGGTGAAATAGGTCGTTTATGAGCTAACCTAGGTGAAATGGGTCGTTTATGAGCTAACCTAGGTGAAATAGGTCGTTTATGAGCTAACCTAGGTGAAATGGGTCATTTATGAGCTAAGTTAGGTCATTTTGGAGGAAACAAAGCTAAGTATAGATCGTTTTAGAGCTAACTTAGGTAAAATGGCTGGTTTTGGAGGTCAGTAAGCTTATTAAGTCATTTTGGAGGAAAAGAAGCTAACTCTAGGTCATTAAGGTAAGCATATTGGAGGAAATAAAGCTAAGTCTAGGTCTTTATGCATTTGTTAAGCAAAAAACTAGAGAAACTTACCTTGATCATGGAGGTGTAGGAGCAGGCTGGCTCGTGCCAGTAGCTGGAGAAGGATCGTGTGATGCTTGTGTGGAGTTACGCTGCACAAAAGATCATTTCCAATGTTTCGTTAGCATGATGACACTCAAATGTTAAGACTAGCAAGTAACGTCCATTAAAATTAAACTCACCGTGGTCTCAGGAGAAATCTCTGTATCAATGGCTATGGAGCCACGGGACCTACCGCCACTAGATATCATCACCTGCTCTGGATCAATGGGAATCTCGCTCGGGTTAAACTCCTCCCCTTTCCTCGCCTTCCCCTTGACTTGCTTGTAAGAGGCTGTGTGGGCCATGGCATACAGGTCATACCCCTCTGGCACCTTATCCGGCTTATTGTAGCATGCCTGAAAGAGAGAAACAAAGTAAATTAGTAATTAAAGGGCTCAAGATAGCATGATGAATGAATTGCATTAATCATGAAGCAAACCACATACCCAATTCCGCCCGAACTGATATAAGTTGGAGCTACCTTGATGGTGTGGCATACCTTCAATTTGGGCACGTTTGTCCTTGGCCTCAGTCGGCTCCCCTTCCATCTTTCAACACCTGCCATGACAAAGAATAAACGAAATTAGTACAACATAAAAAAGTACCGACATGAATAATAATATGTATATCACTTAAGTGTATCATCATCAAGTACAACATAAAAAAATTGAATACCTGACACTACTAATAATCTCGATCAGTATCATCAATAAATGCATAATCATCATCATCACTATAATCAATGATGGGCTCATAGGGTTCATTGGCATCAACATGTGCAAGGCCACCTTGAGGTAATCGGTCAAGCATTGACAGGTCATCCGCAGCAGTAACCTCTTCTTGTTCCGGCTCTTCTTGTTCCTCCTCTGGGGTGATGTTGGATTCACTGTTGCTGTCTACTTCAATGTTTTGGGGTGAAGCACAGCGGTTCTTGAAACGCTTTTTGGAAAGATGTGTCTCTTGGAAGAATTCTCCTTCATATGTGTCTGGGTTAATGTGAGGTTCATAATCCTCTTCCTTTGGGGAAGAAAGTCTAGCACGTGGCGGCACTTCATAAACGACATCCCAACCTTTCATATTTGGATTAGTTTGGCAGGCCCACGGTAGATAGAATACTTGGGTCACCTGTTGAGCCGTAATATAGACATCAGGAACATCTAAATGGGTGCTTTGGTTGATTTCAACTAGCCCTATATGTTCATGAGTCCTTCTAGTCTCCTTCGGCTGAAACCAATAACATTTGAAGACTACGACATTCGGTGGGTTTTCACCATAGAACAGAAGTTCATAAATTGCTTCAACTCTCCCGTAATACTCGGTACCTCCTTCACCGATAGCAGATACACAACAATTTGTAGACTTTCGGTCGGCCATAGTTTGCTCTTTGCCATAGGTACGAAAGCGATATCCGTTGATGTCGTACTTGTCAAATGAACGGACCTTATAGTCAAAACCATTAGCGACTTGTCTCAATTCGGCGTCCATAGACTCTGAATTAGCCTACAAGTTTAATATGAAAGGATTGTTGCATTACGCACAAATTAGCGAATGAAATGAAATTGTCTAATAGAAATTACCATTTGTTTGAACCAAGAGATGAAACCGGGATAGCCGCCTCCTTGCTTTGCGAGAAGCTCATACTCTTCGACGGAATCCTTTTGGATCTCCGCTCCATACGAGAATATGGCGACGTATCGACTGTATGACATATCCAGGAATAAGAGCAGTTCAAAGGAAATAGAAGTTGCGAAACAATGTACCGAGAACTTACTCGATGTACGGCCACACTTCTATCAGGTTGTTGAAGATATACAACGAAATGGTCTGCCATTCTTCATTATCCAAAGATACTGGATGTGAAACACTAGCTGGTGCGAGATTCCCTTTGAATAGGCTGAGGTTGGATCCACCCTTTTTAGGGTCTTCAGCATTGTACCGAGGCTTCGGATTATGCAAATGACGATTTTTGGCTTCGTAGTGTGCTGTTACGAAGTTTGCCGCCTCCTCTGTGATGAATGCCTCAGCCATCGATGCTTCAATTCTACGTTTATTTTTACATTTTTCTCGAAGCGTCTTCTGCATCCTCTCAGTTGGGTAGCACCAACGATTTTGCACGGGCCCCCCCAATCTTGCCTCGGTCGGGAGATGCAAAATCAAATGCTGCATTGGATTAAAGAAGCCCGGTGGAAAGATCTTCTCTAACTTGCAGATCAACTCCGGCGCCAACTCTTCCATTTCTTCTAGCACGCCAGGCGATAATTCTTTCGCACAAAGAACACGGAAGAAATAGCTGAGTTCTGCCAGTACTAGCCATTCATCCTCATGGATGAAGCCATGCAACATCACCGGCATTATCCGCTCAATCCATATGTGCCAATCATGACTCTTGAGGCCAAATATCTTCAATTTATCAAGATTCGCTCCCCTCTTTAGATTCGTTGCATACCCATCGGGGAACATCAACTGTTCTTGCACCCACAAGATAATTTCCCTCATAGCTGGCCTTCCAAGATTGAACCATGCCTTTGGCTTCGTCCAGTTCTGCTTTCCTTTCAGTTCTTTCATGTTTTGTAATGGCCTATCACATAGCGCCTCCAGATCGACTCTAGCCTTAGTATTATCCTTTGACTTCCCATCTATGCCGAACAATGTACCAAAAAGTGCCTCGGCGATATTCTTCTCAGTGTGCATCACGTCGATGTTGTGTGGGCAAAGGAGGTCTTTGAAGTAAGGCAGATCCCATAAGCATGTTTTGTGAGTCCACGCGTGCTTAGTATTATACCCCTTGAAGTACCCTGGACGCTGTGGATCTGGCTCGAGAGCGTTTAACTGATCCAGGGTTTGTTGGCCTGCCAATGTAGGTGGTGCAGAGTTTTTGACAACTCTACCTCTGATGAAGTTCTTCTTGTCTTTCCTGAACTTATGGCGAGGATCCAGGAACTGTCTATGCATGTCGAAGCAAGAAAACTTGCGACCATCCTGAAGCCAATGAAACTCAAGAGCTCCCTTGCATGTGGGGCACGGGAACCTTCCTTGCACACACCAGCCAACGAATAGCGCATACGCCGGCAAGTCATGCGTCGAGTACATGTACCAGACACGCATTATGAAGCTTCATTTGCTATAGGCGTCGTATGTCTTGAACCCATTATCCCAGGCTTCTTGCAATTTGTCCTTAAGTGGCTGCATGTACACATTCATATTTTTCCCCGGATAGTTGGGCCCTGGAATTATCAACGTCAGGAAAATGTTCTTTCTTTGCATAATCTGTCCGGGGGGGAGATTGAGTGGAAAGACAAATGCGGGCCAACAACTATATTGGGCTGCCGTCATAACAAACACACTCAACCCATCCGTGCTGATGCCGACTTGAGGATGCCTCGGATCTGCCGCTTTGTCAGCATGTAATTCATCAAACTTTTTCCACGCAACACCATCCGATGTGTGTACCATCATCAGATTCCCATCTGTATCTAGTTCGGTTCTTTTGCCTGTTTTGTGCCATGTCATCTGTCTGGCCGTCTCTTCGACCATGAAAAGACGTTGAAGTCTTGGTACGATTGGCATATACAGAAGAACACTAACGGGGATTTTGGTCTGTGTCTTCTCACCCATACCGTTATCTACCACAATATACCTGGAAGACTTGCAAATGGGAAAATAGTTCAAGTCCGCATAGTCAAGCCTAAATAAGGCACATCCTTTCTCACAGGCATGTATCTTCTCATAGGGCATCTTCAGTGCACGGAGGATTTTGTCTGACTGGTACAGGTTTGCAGGCATTACATGGCCTTTGGGTAGAAAGCGTCCAAATACTGTCATAATTGTGTCATAGCATTCTCTGCCCAAGTTGAACTGAGTCTTCAGAGCCATTACTTGTGAGATGGCACCCAACTGACAAAGCTCAGTGTGCTCATGGAGCGGACGTTTTGAAGACTCCAACATTTCATTGAAGGCCTTTGCAGATTCCTCCATCTCCTCATCCGAATCCCGAGCATCATCATAGTCTTGCACCATGTTTTCCATCCCGGTACCATGCTCGTCGGTGCGACGATGATCCACCTCAGCTCGGTCACGTTGGGCAGACTCACCATGAAATGTCCACACCGTATAATCGGGCGTAAAACCACTCTTCTGCAGGTGTTTGCCCATTTCAGCCTCTGTCCTCTTTTCCCAATTGCTGCACCGTAAACAGGGGCACCAGGTTTTCTTCTAGCCATTTGCAAATGCGGCTTGCACAAACCCCTTGGTTTTTGTGAACCATTCAGCGCTCCATTTGTTCTGACCAGTGTGACCGGTATACATCCACGCACGATCACTCATCTTGACTTTCAGAGCTACTGGACACACAACAGTTATATATGTAATTCACCATGTATATATTCATCAGTTGATCTACTTTGTCAATTTTATTACGTCCATGCAACCTACACTCTAATAGGTAATGTTAGGTCCTAATCCCACCCATGTATGTGTAGATTGGGTTCATTTTCCCATGCTATGCTCTGGATCCGACGCAAAATTTTGGCAGTACCTCCCCGTTGTTCTCCTGATACACGTCTCTGCAATAAACAGAGAGGATGTGTACCCGGAGAACAACAGGGGAGGCACTGACGAAATTTATGCATCAGATCCGGAGCAAAGCATATGGGAAAACGAACCCAATCTACACATACTCGGGCTGTCCATGGATAGCGTTGGACAAATCGAAAGAATCAAGGTTATAAAAATGCAAATGCATGCATATTTATAACTATGACGCTTTCGAATGGGAGACACATATTGGTTACGCATACTGATGATTCAAGACACATATATAGCTAGCTATCAAGTTTCATCGGAATAGATCAAATAATTAATGGGGGAGGAGGACATGTCATTTGTGCTCACCCACGAACGAAGGGGCAGAGCTCGTCAAACGCACGGCGAGGTCGTCGAACACCAAACCTCGCAGCGATGAAACAACTGCACATTTAAAACTACCCGATCAACACAATTATATATGATGTTTTTCATAACAAAATCGAAAAATATATGACCTAACTAATAATTCACAAATATATGACCCTGTCGGCCTCTGGAAGGCCAAAGAACACCTTTTCGGGAGGTGTCGGGGGTCGGGGTGTCGTGTCGGTGTCGGGGTGTCGGGTCAGGCTCGGGG
>NC_041393.1:739549632-739562194 GCF_002162155.2 Triticum dicoccoides | reverse complement strand
GATATGTTAAATGTTTGTCGTCCGCCCTCTTTGTCGTCCGCTTTTTTGCTATTTATCGTCTGCTAGCAGACGGCAAAGAGGGGGGGGCGTTAAGTATTTTTTAAGCAGCTCCTCAGTGGGGCCCCTCCCTCTTTGCCGTCTGCTAGCTGATGGCAAAGAACTGGCTGATGGCAAAGACTTTCTTTGCCATCAGCCAGTTCTTTGTTGTCTGCTTTTTGGTAGCTGATGGCAAAGAGCTTCTTTGCCATCTGCTAGCAGACGACAAAGAGCTGGCAGATGGCAAAGTAGTTGATTCCAGTAGTGATGGTGCGTTGTGTACACATAGTTTTGCCTGATGAATGAAACCGCGCTGCCATCATGATCCTTGCCGTCGATTATCTCCTGGTTAATTGGATAATTCAGTCTGACAAACAAAGAGCGTGTGCCAAGGCTACTTACCAGCCTCCAGTTAAAAATTCCTGAAGGCCCAGAGAAGCTGGGATTCTGCTCAAAGACCTTGTAGTGACTGTGATCGTATTCCGCGAAACAACATGTTCGGTACATGCGAACGATCATCAATCTTTCGCCGTCGTCTGATCAGCCAGGAACCACCTGCAACTGCCATGCCGCTTTTCTTTGAATGGTTCTGGGATTAGGAAGGGTAGGGACACCAGGCGGCCTACAACATCATATCAAGTTGGAGTCAAATAAAAAAGGGCTCTTGATTTAGTCAATCTTAAGAACAGCATGTTATGAGCATGAATATTTTTTCAGTAAATGCTGACAATAATATAAGCAAGCCATCATGATATCATAGGAAAGTAACATACTGCTGTAACAGCCGTTTGTAGCGATGACTGGAGTAGGTCAGCAATACGTCCAGCCATAGAAGGAGTCGACAGCGTAAATGAAGCCCTTGTGTTCAATGGCATCAGAGAACCATGGAGGATGTATGATCCTGTGATGGACGTGCAGATTTATCCACTTACCGCAGTGACCTGTCAGATAGGCGAGACCGCGGTTGAAGAAATCTTTATAATTCCCAGATCTTGTGGGCACTTGGCAGATTACAACCTTGAGCAAATCAAACTTGGTATCATGTTGGCTACTGTAAGATTCCGAGTATTCTGGGCCGCGGTGCCAAAGCAGTGCAGTGTTAATCGAAGGAAGGGGGATCAATCGCCGGGTGTAGACCTCCACGAGCATCCAGCTGCCGCGACCGTCGACGAGCACCATCCAAGATGTGTTCATGCCGACCCAGTACATACCGTTAATGTAGTTGAGGCTGACGGGGATCGGATCGCAATGAAGAGGGTTGATGCTCGCCACCCTATGATCGTTATGATGCATGACACGCCATTTCTGAAGATCAGGCGGCATCAGCAAGCAAGGAGTTGGCTTAAAAAGCTCCGGCCTGAGGGCTTTGAGTAAACGGTACAGCCCCGATGAGCACGCGGCGAGCGGCATGGTAAGGTGGTTCAATCCCACAATGCTCTTGGAACACCCTAGACATTTCCTCTCTGACATTAGCCAAAATATCACACGTATTGAGTGACATTGCGTGTGGTTGTGGCGCATGGTGAATATGATATCTAATAGTTGGTACAGTGCTAGTCGAGAGAGATGGTGGTGTGTATGTTGTACCATAGTTCGGCAGCAATCCACTTGGACTTGCCGAACCATAACCTAACAATGCAGTTGGATTCACTGAACCTGGTACGTTTATGGCAGGATTAAAGGGTGGAGAAACAAGTTGGTTTGTCTGACTGGGATAAAAATTCAACGGCACGGGCGGCGCCGATGAAATAGGTAAAGTTGGACTAAAGTTTTCCACACCAGCAGACATACTACCACTACCATTATATGATTGAGGAGTATTATTTCGAGCAGTATTATTGTCTATGATAGCTTGGTAAATAAGATCATTATTCTGAGCAATAAGAGTAGTAATTTCAGCTGACTGTTCAGGAGAGAAGATTTTGCTTACAGCTGGTTCTACCTGCTCATTGTGAAGAGGAGGAAACTTGATTTCTTCAATTGAAGTCATGTTGCCTTGGCGATCCTTTTTGAACTTAGCAAGGAACTCCTGCATCTCCTTCTCTTCACGCGCCTTCTTGTACTCCTCAAAAGCTCGGCGGTGCTCTGCCGATAATTCCTCAAAATTGGGCTTGATGATGTTATCGGCATCCACTTCAGATGGCTTGGGAAGATCAACCATGATGGATGATGATGATTGCTCTTTGTTCCCCAGCTGAGTCGTCAAAAAGTGTGTTTGCATTCAAACACGTCACCGTGTACCCTCGGTGTCGAGCGCGATACAAAGGACACGTAGCCGAAGGAGGCTCACCGGAAGCACGATACGCAAGACAATCCGGCGAGCTATTTTGAAGACCGGAAACCCCACGTGGCCGGGAGAGACCCCGTCTAGACGCACGGCGGTGATGGGCTACCCTAGGTCAGTCCACCCGCCCCTAGGGCTTCGTAGATCGAAGCTCTCCGAAGCGAAGAACACCGATGAACGAGAAGCAGAAAACTAGGGTAGGAGATGAAAGTTTGTAGATGGGTTTTGTGATTGTGTGTTGTTGTTCAATCGGCCGTCACGCCTTAGGTATATAAGAGGCGGCTAGACTTCCCGTGCAAGGAAAAGGCTTGGATTCACGTTCAAACCCTAGTTTGGGTCCAACTCGGAATCAAACTTTCCAAAACGGTTCGGTTTACAACCTGGCTGCACATTGCGGGCCATGTTTAAGGCAGTAAACGACCTCGGATGAAAACGAGTACAAAACTAATCTTGACCGTTTCGACGAGACGAAAAACTTTTGTGTTGAACATTTTTCGATCAGAGGTCATCTTGAAGGTCAAATTGCTTGCACAAAACGGACTGTCACACAAAACACCCGTTCCCTCGCGCTACCCATCAGACATAGGTCTGGTGGGGCGCGCCACAACACGCCTCATGACAGGGCTGCACTCCGATAGCTATAACTTTTGCATACGAACTCAGATTGGGACGATATTTATATGAAAATCGATCGTTTCAATGAGACGAAGGCAATCCATGTAGATCATTTTTTCCATACGAGGCGGTTTTGAGGGTGTAATGAGCCGAATAGTGTTCTGAATATAAAATCTTAGTATTTCGAACACAACTTCGGGCTTCGAGATGAGATCGGATGACGATGGCCCAAACTTCAAAGATGTTCATATCGATAATATGGAAATTTTTGTATGTAGATCACTTCTCCATTTGAGGCCATATTAATTAAGTTCTTGACCGTGTCAAAATATGGTGTCAACAGCATCTTCTCCGCGCACGGCCGCGACACCTTGCCACCGAGTGCATCGCCTTCGAGCCGTCCCCGGCCTCTCCGAGCGCGTCACCGAGCTCCGTGGTAAGCTGTGGTTCCCATCTCGCCCCATTCTTGTTTTGCCGCTGTAGATGTTTCATCCGCGCTCGCCACGACCACCAGAGCTCCGTGGTCACAGCCACGCTCGTGGGCGCCCGTCCATGTCTGCGCACGCGCTGCATGCTCCAGCTGCTCGCGCCCGCTAGCCTCTCCTGACCGCACGTAGGCGCCTAGCTGCGTCTTGGTCACCCCGGCCGTAGCCGCCGTCGCTTGCCGGTGCTGTCCGCGTGCGCGACGCCACCCCTGGCGCTGCTCCCTACTGCTCTGCTTGTTGTCGCGCCTGCTGCTCATTGTACTACTCTGCTCCTAGCGACTACTAGCTACTGCTACTCTGCTTCTGCTGCTCGCCTGCTACTGCTGCTGCCTATAGCGCCGCTGCCGCTGATCTTGCACTGCTGCTTCTCTTTGCTTGCTGCGCGGCTGCTGCTTTGCTAGTGCTACATGTTGCCCATAGATACTGCTGCTGCTTGGCCATGGTCACCATGTGCGCTACGTGCACATGTGTGTGAGGCACATCCTCACAGTATCGAATCCACTGCTGCATGTCCGTCCACCTCGTGTGGGAGGGATAGCGTGTAGCGAAAGCTTCTACTTACTGCTCCTGCATTTGCGTCCATGACAGGTGGGCCCAACAGGTGGTTGGCCCACCAGTCATGCAGCCAAAGGCAGGTGCAATTAAGGCACCGGCGCTCAGTCTGCGAGGGAGAGGGTGTCGTAGTAATCAAATTTCTTGGTCTTGTACGAGTTGACGCGACACATCAAAGCACTGCACTCGATAAAAGTCTTTTTACACATTTCAAATGGGCTACTTCGTATGTAGGAGTAGACATATTCTGCTTCGTATGCACTCCCTCCGTTTCAAAATATAAGTCTTTTTAGAGATTTCACTATGAACTACATACGAAACAAAATGAGTGAATCTACACTCTAAAATATGTCTATATACATCCGTATGTAGTTTGTAGTGGAATCCCTAGAAAGACTTACATTTAGGAACGGAGGGAGTAGTCACTTGTTGCAATCTCTAAAAAGACTTATATTTGGAAAACGGAGGGAGTACAATGCATGCATGCATGCCGTGACTTTCCTTTTGATACTTGCATATGTTGATTCGATGCACCTTGCCAAATTTTGACTATAAATTTAACTAACCAAATTTTCATGCATGTCAGAAAAAATCACGGGGCTGTTTGGATTGTGACTATGTTTGTCTTATGTTGGCACATTATTTTTCCCACACTTGCCTAACCTGAGTTGCTCAAATTGTTAGACACACTTTGGCTTGCCTAAGGGAATCTTGCCATAATTTTTGTGTCTATGACATGTGGGGTTCACTGCTAATAAAAAAATTCTTGTCTTAGGTGTGGCTAATAAAAAAGACTTATATTTAGGAACGGAAGGGGTAGAAAATATAAATAATAATGCATGTTGGGGAAACCCACGTTTCCGCTAATTTTAGCCGTGGGCTTGTTCACAATTTTTACGAGGGGTGGTTGTTCATTTAATGGAGGGACTTGTAGTACCAGACTTGAACGATACAAAGTGCGACCCGGCACACCGTAACACCACTTGGAACAAGCGGGTAGCTATCTCAAAAAACAATCAACAACTAAAAAAACCGCGACCTGGCATGTAGTAGTACACAATTTTAAACGATTGTTTTGATGGAGTGAAAATGGAAAACTACCCCACTACTTATATATAGGCCGGAGCCTCCGCACTTGCTTGCTAGGGCTGCTCTATTCACACACTCTCATCCTCTCCAGATCTAAACAAGATAGGGGTAGTAACACTATCTTTCTCCCTTCAAAAACACTGGCTTTCTATCCTCACCGCTGGTTACAGATCCGTACGTATCCCCCTCCGCCAGTGAAGGGGAGGAAGGGCAGCATTTAGGCCGTCGTCGATAGCGAGGGAGGAGACCCACTGCCGGCCGCACCATTATCTCTGGCCGAGCACCGGCGCGGGAGGTCCTCCGATCCCTTCGTCGTTGCCTGTGGGCGGATCTGGCCTCCCACCGCCCACCTATCCACATCCCGACGACCTTCAGGTATATCTTCGTTCAAAACCGCCTTAGCTCTACTTCCCCAGCTCGCTATGTCGCTGCATGTGCATCATTTTCTACCTCTCAGCCCCTCTTGATCGGATGGTCCAACGTCACCTTTTTTTCTTCTATTGTTAGAGGTAAAGCTACTTCATGGAGTCGAATCTTGTACTCCCTCCGTCCGAAAATACTTGTCATTGAAATAAAGTGGGGGTGGGGGAATTTAGTATGTACATCAGACTTGGTACAAACAGGAAGGAAAGGGGATGAAAGTAGTACAGACTGGTCATCCAACTGGTCTCTTGGTCGAAAAGGGAAATATAGGGGTAACGCTGTACATAGTGGTATGACCAGGACTAGATTTGCTATCCACACATAGGAGTGGGTGGCTAGAGTGAACAAAAATGGGACCAACCCAGATATGTTTCTTGGATGTTTGTTTCTCGGGGCAACAAACTATGAATCACCACTTTATGCCCATGTTTACGTACATGGTGTTGTACTGCTGGTGCACCCACTGTCCCATGCCCTTATACCAAATATTTAGGCTCCGGTCGGAGTAAAGGGGCAGAAAACATAGGTCTTGATGAAAATAGAGGAATAGGAAAGGAATGTAGGTATAAAACTATGGAACAGCGAATCGGAGGAAACTCTCAAGAGAATGTGTTCGGATGGACTATGAAATGTACAGATTTGTTTTTTTAGAGTAGCATGCTTGGCAGTATGACATGCTATTTGTTTATTCACCTGCATAGTGACTACTCTTGTCCTCACCTCACGTACCACATATAGGTTGATTTTTTTATTCCGGCAAACACAGCACAGCAACCTGTCTAACGCATGGCAGCGAGCACCTGCCTCGGGCTTCCGCCCAAAAAATGAGCAGCGTGTGGATGTTTCTAATCCGATGGAATCAGTACTACCAGACCAGCTTTCCTATGAAACACTATTCACCTTTCCCATGTTCCGAACGGTTGGAAGGGAAAGAATACCGTAGGAATCGTGTTCCTACGAAAATCCTGCACCAAACCTGTGAACCGAATGCATCCTTAGCTGTTCTTAATATAATGTCCCTGGTAAAAATGAAGCCATGCCACTGTTTTTGCCTGTAATTGTTTGAGACTCTGACAAGTTTAGCTAAATGTTTTTGCCTGTAATTTTTTGAGACTCTGACTGTTTCCTTTGTGCCTTTTTGCGCAAACAGGGATATCCAATTCACCTAGTTGATGTTGTGCCTTTTGGTGCACTGCACAAAACTCTTCTTAAAAGAAGTGACTTTTGTGCTGTTTAACTGGAATGTCAGATGGAACAGTTGGTTCATTTTGGTGGAACTGCATAAAGGGAGATCTGTGTTCCAATCCTCATCATCCATATTGGCGCCATAACCTTCCTTTAGGTAAGAATGATATTTAATGCATGTGTTCATCTCTATTTTCCGACTGCCATGAGAAAATAATGTTGTTTTTACTAGTACACTTGTACTCCCTCACTGACAAAACCAATTCTGAATTAGAAGTCCAATCATGTACTTGATTTCACCAACTGGTGAGAGAAAGAGAAACAAAGCATGAAGAGGAAGAAGAAGAATAAACAGTGCCAAGGCGATCTTGCTGAAGCCAGAGGCCTCAGTCGAGGCTATTCAAGGGCTCCAGCAACGACTACCTTACATGTGAGACGATCCTCCAGGGAGCCCTTCCACTTCTGCTGTCTCACTTAATTAATTAGGAGTACTTAAGTACCACTAATTTATTACTGCCTAATTTTCCTGTTGAGTTAAACAAATCTTTAGTAGGACCCTATGGTGAATCATGTACGTGTGAATGTTTGTCTATGGAGGTGAATCATGTGGTGGAGCAGGGAGGGAATATTATTAGTGTCATGACATAATAGTGCTATAGTTTTTCATGTCAATTTATTGCCATTGGTTCAATGAGGCAATGTTTTGCGTATTGTCCATCATGAATTTGATGCTACTGTTTGAGTAATATGCTAATGTCTTCCTATCCTTTCTCACTAAGCTAATGAAGGTTTCACCTTGTTCCTACTTGTGCAAACAGGGATCGTGTTGTGCCAATCATACATTTTAGTGGAACTACACAAGACAATACAATGAATTGTATCCCAGACAGTGCTTTAACTCTGCTGGAAGTTCTTGATAATCTTTCGATATAATCTCAGCACTGGTAAACAAGAGTGATTTCAACCATACATTTAAAGTGCACAAAAATATATACTATTGTGTGATTCCAGTGAGTGCTTTATCATCTCTTATGGGACTACATGAATAAGCTTTTTTTCTCAGGTTGGTACAGGCCTAAGGCCTTCATCCATATTAGTTAGTTGTCATCTCTATTTGTATCGTGCTACTGTCATGAGAAACTCCTTTATCTTTGCACTTTTAAGTTTTGCAACCTATGATAAATGGAAATGCTTTGAGTGTTGAGTTGAGCTAATTGGCACTGATTAAATAAACTAATACCTCTCTTTAAGCAAGACTACTATGTTGCTAACTTTACCCATTAAGATAATGAGGGTTCTTCTATTTGTTAGTGTATGTTTCATCAACTAGTCCCACTATTACAGTAATCTCACTCTCTCAATATATGTGCCAACAGGAATGCTCAATTCTGGTGGAACTGCACAAAAACTTCGGGTGCTTCATTGCCTCGACAGCTTCTGTCCTTTCCTGTCAGTCACTAATCTCCGCTTGCTTTCTTCCTTTGCTGTCAGTCGCTTGGCTTATCTCGGCTTCCAGTCAAAGGAAATAGTAATTGATATGCTACCTCACACAGGTTGGTGCTGGTCTTTATCCTGATTATTGTGCCTGTCATATGTATTGGTAATTTGGTATTGTGCTATTGTTTGCCGATTTCATAAAGGAGTAATTTGGAGCCTGAACTCGCAGGCAAATCATTACATCGGGTGATTTAAGTAGAACTGCAGAAAATGATCAGATGGACAGGTACTTATGCTGCTGCTATGTACTCCAAAGTTCACTCAGACAAGCATCGATGTTGACAAGAAGTGCCTATATTCATTCGAGTATCAACCGGCATCAACCAATTGTCAAACTCCAAGTATTAGGAGAGTGAACACCAAAAAATATTGCTTGGTGCATAGCCCAGAAAAATGCAGTCCAGTCTTTGGTCCCAACTTGTGCCTTCTGGTTATCGGCACATATGGTAGCGAACTATATGGCATGGAGTCTAAAGATTACAGACAAGTTGGTTGACGCGTATATTCATCTGGCACTTAATCAGTCTACACACCAAGGATGCTCCATTTCAGTTGAACTGCACAAAAAATTTGGGTGGTTCATTTTCTCAACCGCCTCCTTTCTCGTCTGCAATGTAGATTTTTGGCGAGATACAGGACCAAGATGAGCCAGTAAACTAGTTGGATGAAAGTAGTGGCCAAGTTGCTCAAACCTCCCTCGGCACGAGGCCACTATTTGAGGATAAACCTACAAGCAAAGTTCAGATTGTCTGTGTTGCCTCTTATGTACTCGAAAGTTTACTCGTACAAGAACTAATTTTAGCAAGAAGTACCTCTGATTGAACACCATTTACCAGTCTGTACCCTAGGTAATTAAAGTTCGTCCATGGATCATATTGGTTGTGATCTCAATCATTTGGATGCATAAACATACTAAAGATGTGTATATCTGAATCTTTTTGTGAATTATGTATGAATATTGTCGTGTGATCTATCAATCATTTCGATGCATAGATATGCTGAGCTTGTGTATATATGAATCTTTTGAGTTGTTGATAGTGAATGTTGGCTATGAATATGAACGTGTCTTGTGAACCTGAGTTTGATATGAATTGCAACAGAACCAGTTATAACCATTCTCCTCCTCTCAATCTGCGACTCCACTGCCGCGTTTTCCCATCTCCGAGCCGTTCCCGTCCGGGGCCTCGCTGTCGTCCACTGCCTCGCTGTGTTCGGTGCGGCGTGGTCAACAAACAAGAGTCATCGGAAGAGGACTGTACGTGGAGAGCCTGACGGCTGGGACCCACGAGGTCCATGGTCGCACGCAAGGAAAGTTCCTCCTTATTAAGCTGGAAAAAAATGTGTCCACCACCTGACAGCTGGGACCCGCCGACTGTATCTTCGCACAGAAGGAAGTGCCTCCTTGTTTTGCGAAAAAAAATGTTCATCCCGTTGACAGCTGGGACCTGTCAGATTTGGTGACTGACTTGTGGGCCTGCTAAGCGGACGTGTACGCACGGCTTTGTCAACTTAATCAACAAATGATTCTAGCAGCTAGACCGTTTGATGTTAATCCAATAGCCGTGCTCCTTCTTCAACCTCTGTTCTTGCTCCTGTCTCCCGTGGGCGGCACCGCGGCTGTGCTGCCGCGCACCCGAACTAGTGAAGTTTCCCACTCCTCTCCATCTGCGACTCCACTGCCCCGTCTTCCCCATCTCCGGGTCATTCTAGTCTGGGTGCGCTCGGCACGGTTTGGTCAACATGGTCAACAACCGAAAGTCATCGGAAGATGACTGTACGTGAGAGGATGACAGTGGGGACGCACCACGCCCATGGACGCATGCATGCAACGGAATGCGGCGAGGTCAACGTGGTCAAGGAACGACTTCCATCGGAAGTATACTGTAGGTGGAGAGTCTCAGCTGGGTCCACGGCTGCAGCAAGTAAGTGCCTCCTTATTACGCGGAAAATAATGATTCCTCCAACTAACATCAGGGACCCACTGGACGGGCCACCGTATTTTGCTAAAAAAAGATTTGCCCCCTGACTGCTAGGACCCACCTGACGGGCCACCTTATTTCGCGAAAAAAATGTCCCCCTCCCCCCGCTCTCAGCTTGGACCCACCGGAAGTGCCTCCTTATTACGCACAAAAAAATGAATACTCCCCCTGCTAGCTGGGACCCACCTTGGTGGGAGGCTAACTTGTGGGCCTACTAAGTTGACGGGGACGAAGGGCTTTGTCAACTTAGTCAATATGAATGATTCTAGCTCCAGTGACCGTACGATGTCCATCCAACGGCCGTAGTGCTTCTTCAACCTCTGGTCTTCTTGCTCCAGCCACCCAAACCAGCGCCAGTCGTGCCTCATGCTCCTGCCTCCCGTGGCCGGCTGTGCTACCGCGGAGGACTCACCGCCCCCTACTATTCCCACCGCTGGCCAGGCCCTGCGGCGACGGCAGCCTCACACCACAGCCGAACCAGTGAACCCTCGTACTCCTCTCCGTGCGGGCTTCCACTGCCGCATCTTCCCCGGCTTCGCGTCGTCCCCTTCCTAGGCCTCGCCGTCATCCACCGTCGTGGTGCTCTCCGCGCGGCGTGGTCAACGTGGTCAAGGAACGACTTCCATCGGAAGAGTATTGTACGTGGAGAGGCTGACAGCTAGGTCCACGGCCACAGCCCAGTTTTTTTGTGATTTGCCAAGTAAGTCGCTTTGTCAGGCCTGTTGGGCTGCAAATCTTTCAAGGCGAGGAGAGCTTTCATTCGGCTGGCCGAGAAAATGGCCCATCAGTAATGAGAAATGGGTTGTACATTTTTAAAACACATCAAACCGGCAATTAGTTTTAAATATCTTTTTTTCATTTTGAGATTTGAAATTACATTAATTTTTATGCGTGGAGAATTTGTTGGATTTTATATTGATATACATTTATTTTTAAAATCATTTTGAATGTGAGTCGAAATATCGGGATTAAAAACAGTTCGGACCGCACCAAAATATGCAAAATTTCGTATAATTTTTTAACCGTGGCCATAGTATGGGCTGTAATGCTAACAAAAAGAATATGGGCTCCAAAAAAACCTTAAGAATTAGAAAATGGGCTGTAAATTATTAGAAATAATGGCAGATGGGTTGTATGTTGTTCTCCACAGATTTGAGGCTTTCCTTAAAAAAAAGGTTGACGCACAAGCACTGACTGTTGGATTGCCATCCAACGGCCGTCGTGCTTCTTCAATCTTTGCTCTTCCTGCTCCAGCCGCTCAAACAAGCGCCGGCGGGACTGCCTGCTCCCTCCTCCCCGCTGTCGGCTCTGCTGCCGCGCAGGCCTCACCGCCCCACCGTACTCCCATCGCTGGCCTAGCCATCCCTCTACTCACCCACACCTGCTGTTATTCTCCGGCGACGGCAGACGAACCAGTAAACCCTCGTACAGTCATACTACCCTCCGCGTGGGAAACAACTGCCGAGTCTTCCCTGCCTCCGTGTCATTCCTTTCGTAGGCCTCACCGTCGTCCACCGCCCTGGTGCTCTCGGCGCGGCCTGGTCAACGTGGTCAACAACCGACATGCATCTGAAGTGGACTGTACGTGGAGAGGCCGACAGCTGGGTCCACGGCCGCATGCAAGGAAATGCCTCCTTATTACGTGCAAAATAATGATTCCTCCACCTGACATCAAGGACCCACCAAAAGGGCCTCTGTATTTTGCAAAAAAAAATGTTACCGCCGCTGACAGCTCGGACCCACCAGCTATATCTTCGCACGCAAGGAAGTGCCTCCTTATTACGCACAAAAAAATGAATACTCCGCCTGTTAGCTGGGACCCAGTATAGTGGCAAGCTGACTTGTGGGCCTACTAAGTTGACGGGGACGGAGGGCTTTGTCAACTTAGTCAATAATATGCATGATTCTAGCTCCCGTGACCGTATGATGTCCATCCAATGTCCGTAGTGCTTCTTCAACCTCTGGTCTTCTTGCTCCAGCCGCCCAAACCAGCGCCGGTCGTGCCTCGCGCTCCTGCCTCTCGTGGTCGGCTGTGATGCGGCGGAGGCCTCACCGCCCCCTACTACTCCCACCGCTGGCCAGGCCATCCCTCTACTCACCCACACCCCCTGTTATTCTGCGGCGATGGCAGCCTCACCCTCGTACTCCTCTTCGCGTGGGCATCCACTGCTGCGTCTTCCCCGGCTCCATGTCGTCCCCTTCCTAGGCCTCGCCGTCGTCCACTGCCGTGGTGCTCTCGGCGCGGCGTGGTCAATGTGGTCAACGACTGACTTCCATCGGAAGAGCACTGTGCGTGGAGAGGCTGACAGCTGGGTCCATGGAGGCCGCAAGGAAGTGCCTCCTTATTACACGCAAAATAATTATTCCTCCACCTGACAGCAGGGACCCACCGGACGGGCCACCAGTATTTCGCAAAA
>NC_041393.1:739548351-739549420 GCF_002162155.2 Triticum dicoccoides | reverse complement strand
AAGGAAGTGCGTCCGGGCAAAAAATAAAAAAACCCAAAATGATTCGCCCCCCTGACTGCTGGGACCCACCAGCTACATCTTCGCAGGCAAGGAAGTGCCTGAGAGTCGGGCCCACCTGGTTGAAGCGTACGTAGCGTTGTCATTCTGGTCGCAAAAGTGTACGTAAATACTGGTCGATGTAGAGGCACGCACGTGTCGTATTAGAGGCGTGCACGTGCTGATGTAGAGGCGCGCACGTAGCATGTACACGTACGTACATCGGCAAGGGTGCAAGAAATAAAATACGACCACGTACATACATACGGGCAGGGTCTCGAACGCCTAGTCGCGCATACGAACATGGCTGGGTCGGAACGGAGAAACAGCATCATCGTCATGTTCACGGGGAGGCAACGGAATGCATCGTGTTCATCGGGAGGCAACGGAACGCGTGGGAGCCAACCGGCTTGGACAGAATAGGCGATGGAAACGAGGCCTGGCGTACCGCACAACGGAGGAAACGGGCCTCCTATGTTCGGAACGGGGTCCTGTTGATCGGGAAGGGTGTGGCGTACTGCAAAACGGAGGAAACGGACCTCCTACGATCGAAACGGGGGTCCTGTTGATCGGGAGGGGTGTGGCGTACCGCAAACGGACGAAACGGACCTCCTACGGTCGAAACGGGGGTCCTGTTGATCGGGAGGGGTGTGGCGTACCGCAAAACGGACGAAACGGACCTCCTACGGTCAAAACGGGGGTCCTGTTCATCGGGAGGGGTGTGGCGTACCGCAAAACGGGACTCCACGGGATACTGTTCATCTCCACCGTCGACCTCCTCCAGCCTCCACGGGCTACCGTCGACCTCCTCCAGCCTTCACGGGCTCCTGTTCATCGAGCCTCCACCACGTGCTACTCCACCGGCTACTGTTCAACCACCCCTCCACCATCTACTGTTCATCCAGCCCTCCACCGTCTACTATTCATCCAGCCCTCCACACCACGGGGTCCTGTTGAACCATCCCTCCACGGCCACCCCTCCATCGTCTACTGTAAATCCAGCCCTCCACACCACGGGGTCCTGTTCATCCAG
>NC_041393.1:739526289-739548057 GCF_002162155.2 Triticum dicoccoides | reverse complement strand
ATCCAATCGATCGGCTTCAGTTAGCAGCAGTAGCAAAGGAATCGCTCCATCGGGTTCAGTTAACAGCCATCGATCGATCGCTCGGGTTCAGTAACGTGTAGCCTGCAGTGCAATCGTTCGGGTTCATTTAGAGCCCAATGCCTCGCTCGGGTTTAGTTAGAGCCAACGCCTCACACACACACGCGTACGTGTACGAGAGAAACGCGCATCGCTCGGCCCCCGACCTCCCACCGTAACCGGCAACTCCCCGAAATTTCCTCCCCCTCGCTTCTACCATGGTTTTTTCCGTCATGGACGGCCCAAAGAATGTCATGAAGCTGCGTCTCCGGCCCGCCCAGGACGAAAAGCCCATTTTCTATCATGATTTTTTGTCATAGAAGTAGGAGCCCACCACATCTATGATGATACCGGGTTTTGTCACAATTATCGTCATAGAAGTGTCATATGTATGACAGAAAAAAATTTGTTCGGCCCAAAATGCCACGGATGTGTCTTTTTTTGTAGTGCAAGAAAGTTTTAATGTTTATGTTGGTAGAGAATTAAAGAATAATGCTTTCGAAATAGGACGCTTGAGTGATTATATGGCTAGAGTTAAAGGTGAACTTAAACTCATTAGCAAATATGCTTCTATGGTTACCACTCAAGCTGAGCAAGTACTTAAAGCTCAAGGTGATTTGCTCGATGAATTGAATAACAAATATGACTTTGTTGTTAGAGTGGCTACTAGAACTGGTAGAATGACTCGGGAACCTTTGTATCCTGAAGGCCACCCTAAGAGAATCGAGAGGATTCTCAGAGAAATAATTTAGAGGCACCTAGTTCTTCTAAAAAGTAGAAAAAGAAAAATGATAGGACTTTGCATGCTTCTAGTGAACCTGTTGTAGACACACCTGAGAACCCCAATGATATTTCTATTTCTGATGCTGAAACACAATCAGGTGACGAACATGAACCTAGTAGTAATGTTAATGATAATGTTCATGTTGATGCTCAACCTAGCAATAACAATGATGTAGAGATTGAACCTGCTGTTGATCTTGATAACCCACAACCAAAGAATCAACATTATGATAAAAGAGACTTTGTTGCTAGGAAGCACGGTAAAGAAAGAGAGCCATGGGTTCAGAAACCCATGCCCTTTCCTCCTAAACCATCCAAGACAAAGGATGATGAGGATTTCGAGCGCTTTGCTGAAATGATTAGACCTATCTTCTTACGTATGCGCTTAACTGATATGCTTTAAGTAAATCCTTATGCTAAGTATATGAAGGATATCATCACAAATAAAAGAAAGATACCGGAAGCTGAAATTTCCACCATGCTTGCTAAGTATACTTTTAAGGGTGGAATACCAAAGAAACTTGGAGACCCGGGGGTACCAACTATACCATGCTCCATTAAAAGAAACTATGTTAAAACTGCCTTATGTGATCTTGGAGCCAGTGTTAGTGTTATGCCTCTCTCTTTATATCGTAGACTTGAATTGAGTAAGTTGACACAAACTGAAATATCTTTGCAAATGGCCGACGAATCAACCGCTATACCTGTCGGTATTTGTGAGGATGTGCCTGTTGTGGTTGCAAATGTCACTATCTTAATGGACTTTGTTATTCTTGATATTCCCGAGGACGATAGTATGTCAATTATCCTCGGTAGACCTTTTTTGAATACTGCAGGGGCTGTTATTGATTGCAACAAAGGCAATGTCAATTTTCATGTTAATGGTAATGAGCATATGGTACACTTTCCGAGGAAACAACCTCAAGTCCATAGCATCAATTCTATTGGAAAAATTCCAACTATCATTATTGGAGGTTTTGAATTTCCTATTCCTACTGTCAAGAAAAAGTATGATATTCTTATTATTGGGGATGTTCATATCCCCATTGAGGTAACTTAGTATTATTGGAAATTTCTCCGGTTCCGTGTTATTCGGAATGAGTTTGTTAACAAGACTTGATTAACCTTGTTAGTGGATTCATTTTGATGATCATGAGATGGATGAAATTAGAAGGCACAACCTTTTGTACCCTCTTTTACTTTCTGTTATTTAGAATAAATAAAGCAAAAATAGTATTATCTGTCTGTTTTATGAATTATCCGTGCAATAAAAAAATATCCCGAAAATAAAAGTGCTCCAAATGCCCTGCAAATTTAGTATGATTTTTTATGGAATATTTGAGGATTTTGGGCACTGAAAACACTACAGGGGGGCAAGCACCTGGCCACGAGGGTGGAGGGCGCGCCCACACCCCCTGGGCGCGCCCCCCTATCTCGTGGGCCCATGGTGGGCCCCTCCACTTATTCCTGCACCCAAACACTCCATCTTGTTCCCAAAAAATCCCCATCCAACTCAAGCACGAGTTCTAGCTCATTTTGCTGCGATTTTCGATCTCCTTGCTCAAAGCTCCATTCACAAAACTGCTTTGGGAGATTGTTGCTTGGTATGTGACTCCTCCATTGATCCAATTAGTTTTTGTTCTAGTGCTTTATTCATTGCAAATTTTTGCTACATAGGTGACCCTGTTCTTGAGCTTGCATGTCAAATTTATGAGGTGCCAAGTAATTCTAATGCATGATATAGGCTCTAGGCACTTGTAGGAGTAGTTGCTACCAATCTTGTTTAGTTTTATTCACTTTTATTTTGAAGGTACTAAAAAATTCAAAAAAAATTCAGAAAAATAAATATGTCTAGGAGAATGTACCAAGGTGGTTCCTCAACAAAGAGAGGACCCAGGCGTGCTATGTGTGAGCAAGATGATGAACCACCAAGGGATGCCGAAGTGCGATCTTGTGAGTGGCCATCAGACGAGTTTATGGTCAAAGCAGGCATTACGGATGAATTTGGCGCGTATGTGCATAATGCCGATCTTGAGGACTTCTTACAAGATAAGTGTCCTCAGTACTATCTATTGACTGGTTCATTCGTAAGAAGGTTGAAATATAAATCTTCACATAATTCTGAGAGTGTCTTGTTTGATATTTATGATAAATCTTACACCATGGACTTAGAAGATTTTACAACTGCTTGCAAACTCCCGCAGTGGGGCAATGTTAATGACCCCCATAGATCTGAATATAAAGACTATCTAGCTAGTATTACTGTGGGAGAATCTAGGGATATAGCACAAGCTACCATAGGGAGCATTCATTTTCCTGCTATACATTATTTTGCTCTCTTCATTGGTAGATGCGTTAACGGTAAAGATGAAGCATGTCACATGTGTGTCCCTGATCTTTGTGTCCTCAAGAGTGCTGTGTTAGGTAATAAAGATTACAACTTGGGGGCAATAGTTGCACGTAGGTTGCATAAAATGGTATATCTGGAGATTTATTTGGAGGGATTTATGTGACCCGTGTTGCTAATTATCTTGGTATAGCCCCACAAGAGGGGGATATGGAGTTGCTTCCTCCTTATTTAGATTATGACGCGATGGTCAAACATCGTTTTGTTTTGAGGAATGAACAATTCCTCCATCGACTAATCTTTGACAGACTAGCTCTGTCCATGTTACTCTCCCTACTCCTTTCCTTTTTGATTACCAGGCAAAACAAAGATATGTTGTTACCAGGGAGGAGGTAGCTGAACACGAGGGGAGAGCGGAGGCGGCTCGCCAACATGCCGCAGCTCAGGATGCATTTACTGCTACATCTTAGTATGACCCCAGTTATAACATCGGATATCAGCCAGGCTATCCTTGGCATTAGACCAACTTAGGCCAAAAGCCTAAGCTTGGGGGAGTACGTATTTCTCACCACTTTACATTCATGTTCACACACTATTCTAGTTGTCGGTGCTCATACTCTTTCATTGTATTATCCATGTTAGTTTAATTTTCTTTTTTATAGCTTTCTTCTTGTGTGTTTGTTAAATCTTAAGAAAAACCAAAAAAATAGTTTGTTCAATTTCCATGCTTGTAGTAGAAATTAAAATGAAAACCCAAAAAGATTTCTCGTTCTTCTTCTTGCTTGTTGGGAGCTTTCTCGTGTAAATAGTTTTATTTCTTTTCTTTCCTTTGGGGGTCAAGAGTAGAAGACCATATTGAAAATGTTTAGTGGCTCTCATATGCATGATTGTTTATTTAACTTAGAGCCCATATTACTTTGTCTTCTCTCTTGAGTTGAATGCTTGCAGATTCCATCTTAGTCCAATGCACGTGCACTATTATTATCATACACACCGTTCAATCGTGCAAGTGAAAGGCAATAATGACGATATATGATGGACTGATTGAGATGAGAAAAGCTTGTATGAACTCGACCTCTCTTGTTTTTGTAAATATGATGAGTTCATCATTCCTGATTCAGCTTATTATGAAGTAAACATATTTGCAATGACATTTAGAGATTACAGTTACTTGTGCCATGCTTAATTAGCTATGAGTTATAATGGTTTACCTTGCGTTTCAACATGCTATTAAAATGATTGTGATGTGGTATGATGGGATGGTATCCTCCTTTGAATGAATTGAGTGACTCGACTTGGCACATGTTCACACATGTAGTTGAAACAAATCAACATAGCCTTCACGATATTTATGTTCGTGGTGGATTATATCCTACTCATGCTTGTACTCAGTGTAAATTAATTTTAATGCATGTTCATGACTGTTGTCGCTCTCTCAGTTGGTCGCTTCCCAGTCTTTTGCTAGCCTTCACCTGTACTAAGCGGGAATACTACTTGTGCATCCAAACTCCATAAACCCCAAAGTTATTCCATATGAGTCCACCATACCTTCCTATATGCGATATCTACCTGTCGTTCCAAGTAAATTTGTATGTGCCAAACTCCAAACCTTCAAATGAAATTCTGTTTTGTATGCTCGAGCAGCTCATATTTCAACTAGGGATGTCTGTATCTTCCATGCTAGGTGGGTTATTCTCAAGAGGAGTGGACTCCGCTCCTCATTCACGAGAAAATGGCTGGTAACCGGGATGCCCAGTCCCATGATCAAAAAGATCAAAGAAAATCAAAATAATTAAACAAAACTCCCCCAGGGTTGTTGTTAGTTGGAGGCACTCGTTGTTTCGAGCAAGCCATGGACTGATGCTTGTTGGTGGTGGGGGAGTATAAACTTTTACCATTCTATTTTGGAACCGCCTATAATGCATGTAGTATGGAAGATATCGCCATCTCATAGTTGTTGCGTTGACAGTGAAACTATGCCGCTCAAAATGTTATTCATTTCTATTTTAAAATCGAGCTCTGGCACCTCTACAAATCCCTGCTTCCCTTTGTGAAGGGCCTATCTATTTACTTTTATGTTGAGTCATCACCTTCTTATTAAAAAGCACCCGCTGGAGAGCACACTGTCATTTGCATTCATTACTATTAGTTTATATTGGGTATGACTTGACTGGATCTCTTTTACCATGAATTACAATGTTTAGTCAGTCCTTGATCTTTAAAGGTACTCTGCATTTATGTTTTGCGGTCTCAGAAAGGGCTAGCGAGATACCATCTTGTTATATCATATTATGATTGTTTTGAAAAAGTGTTGTCATCCGAGTTTTATTATTATTGCTCGCTAGCTGATTATGCCATTGATATGAGTAAATGTGAGACCTAAGTGTTATCGTGAATATGGTTAGTTCATAATCTTTGCTGAAAACTTGAATGTTGGCTTTACATATTTACAACAAGAAGAGCAAACAGAGTTTGTAAAATTTTTTCTTTATCACTTTCAGTTTATCAACTGAATTGCTTGAGGACAAGCAAAGGTTTAAGCTTGGGGGAGTTGATACGTCTCCAACGTATCTACTTTTCCAAACACTTTTGCCCTTGTTTTGGACTCTAACTTGCATGATTTGAATGAAACTAACCCGGACTAACGCTGTTTTCAGCAGAACTGTCATGGTGTTGTTTATTGTGTAGAAAACATAAGTTCTCGGAATGACATGAAAATTCATGGAGATAACTTTTGGAAAATATGAAAAATACTGGCGAAAGAATCAAGGCCAGGGGGGGCACACCCTATCCACGAGGGTGGGGGCGCGCCCTCCCCCTGGGGCGCGCCCCCTGTCTCGTGGGCCCCTGATGCTCCACCAACCTCAACTCCAACTCTATATATTCCGTTTTGCGGAGAAAAAAATCAGAGAGAAAGTTTCATCGCGTTTTACGATACAGAGCCGCCGCCAAGCCCTAATCTCTCTTGGGAGGGCTGATCTAGAGTCTGTTTGGGGCTCCAGAGAGGGGGGTTCGTCGCCATCGTCATCATCAACCATCCTCCATCACCAATTTCATGATGCTGGCCGCCGTGCGTGAGTAATTCCATCGTAGGCTTGCTGGACGGTGATGGGTTGGATGAGATTTACCATGTAATCAAGTTAGTTTTGTTAGGGTTTGATCCCTAGTATCCACTATGTTCTGAGATTGATGTTGCTATGACTTTGTTATGCTTAATGCTTGTCACTAGGGCCCGAGTGCCATGATTTCAGATATGAACCTATTATGTTTTCATGAATATATGTGAGTTCTTGATCCTATCTTGCAATTCTATAGTCACCTATTATGTGTTATGATCCGACAACCCCGAAGTGACAATAATTAGGATACTTCTCGGTGATGACCATAGTTTGAGGAGTTCATGTATTCACTATGTGCTAATGCTTTGTTCCGGTTATCTATTAAAAGGAGGCCTTAATATCCCTTAGTTTCCACTAGGACCCCATTGTCACAGGAGGGTAGGACAAAAGATGTCATGCAAGTTCTTTTCCATAAGCATGTATGACTATATTCGGAATAGATGCCTACATTACATTGATGAACTGGAGCTAGTTCTGTGTCACCCTATGTTATAGCTATTACATGAGGAATCGCATCCGACATAATTATCCATCACTGATCCAATGCCTACGAGCTTTTCACATATTGTGCTTTGCTTATTTACTTTTCCGTTGCTACTGTTACAATTACTACAAAACTGCTATCTTTACTTTTGCCACTGTTACCATTACTATCATACTACTTTGCTACTAAATACTTTGTTGCAGATACTAAGTTATCCAGGTGTTGTTGAATTGACAACTCAACTGCTAATACTTAAGAATATTCTTTGGCTCCCCTTGTGTCGAATCAATAAATTTGGCTTGAATACTCTACCCTCGAAAGCTGTTGCAATCCCCTACACTTGTGGGTTATTAGTACTCATGCGAAGAACGAGTAATTGGCCCCGTATATGTATCGGTATGTCTTCTATGACTACTACGTTGTGCATATTGCGCCTTTGCTCAATGTTCAGGTTGCATCGTGAATGACTCCATATACTTGCTCCACCCCTTGCTATACTACCCCATGTTGGTTTTAAGCAAGATGGTTAGACCCGCTGATCGTGACCGCCCGAATACATGACCGGAATGATGGAGCAGTTGAGCTGAATCGCCAGTTCATGGAAGGAGTCGTGGCTTGGTTTCCACGCCCCAATATGAATCAGCAACCAACCCTAGTGACTCTGCAATACTTTGCGTGTCTCAATCCTGTCATCTACCGCAGCTCAACTCAGCCACTTGATGCTGATGATTGGCTTCGTGACATCACTTTCGAGCTAGAGTCTACTAATGTAGTCTCTGCAACTATGTCACCTCCACCGCTTATTACCTGAAAGATCCCGCTGCTCTATGGTGGGACAGCCACAGGTGTTCCTTACCTGTTGGAACCACCATCACTTGGCCAAAATTCCAAGTTGCATTCCGCGGGTCAATCTCGAACTACCATGGTTAGTCTCAACGTCCCCGTTGAAATTGAAGGGCTAGATTTCCATGTTCCCCCATTGAGGGAGTCATGGATTAGGGGGTGTCCGGATGGCCGGACTATGACCTTTGGCTGGACTCCCGGACTATGAAGATACAAGATTGAAGACTTCGTCCCGTGTCCGGATAGGGACTTTCCTTGGCATGGAAGGCAAGCTTGGCGATACGATATGAAGATCTCCTCCCATTGTAACCGATTCTGTGTAACCCTAGCCCTCTCCGTTGTCTATATAAACCGGAGAGTTTTAGTCCGTAGGACGAACAACAATCATACCATAGGCTAGATTCTAGGGTTTAGCCTCTCTGATCTCGTGCTAGATCAACTCTTGTACTACCCATATCATCAATATTAATCAAGCAGGAGTATGGTTTTACCTCCACCGAGAGGGCCCGAACCTGGGTAAAAACATCTTGTCCCTTGTCTCCTATTACCATCTACCTAGACGCACAGTTCGGGACCCCCTACCCGAGATCCGCCGGTTTTGACACCGACATTGGTGCTTTCATTGAGAGTTCCTCTGTGTCGTCACCTTTAGGCCCGATGGCTTCTTCGATCGTCAACCATGATGCGGTTCAGGGTGAGACTTTTCTCCCTGGACAGATCTTCGTATTCGGCAGCTTCGCACTGCGGGCCAACTCGCTTGGCCATCTGGAGCAGATCGGAAGCTACGCCCCTGGCCATCAGGTCGGGTTTGGAAGCCTAAACTACACGACCGACATCCACGGGGACTTGATCTTCGATGGATGCGAGCCACGGCCGAGCCAGCCGCACTGTCTCGATGGGCATGATCTAGCTCTGCCGCCGGACAGTGCCCAGAGTGCCGCTCAGGTGTCCACTCCGACCATTAGCTCGGAGCCGACTGCGCTGGTCAGGGACGGACGGTTGGACGCCGCCCCGGAAGCTGCAATCTCTACGGCGATAGAGCCGAATACCAGCCTAGTCCTTTGCAAGGCCCATGACTCCAAGGTGCCGGACTCCGTTCCGAACTCCGAATATTCTGCACCTCTCCCGATCGAACCTGATTGGGCTCCGATCATGGAGTTCACCGCCGCGGATGTCTTTCAACACTCGCCCTTTGGCGATATCCTGGATTCACTAAAGTCTCTCTCTTTGTCAGGAGAGCCCTGGTCGGACTATGGTCAGCAGGGTTGGGATGCAGACGATGAGGAAATTCGAAGCCCACCCACCACCCACTTTGTAGCCACTGTCGATGATCTAACCGACATGCTCGACTTCGACTCCGAAGACATCGACGGTATGGACGCCTATGCGGGAGACGACCAAGAACCAGCACCTATAGGGCACTGGAAGGCCACCTTGTCATATGACATATACATGGTGGACACCCCTAAAACAGGGGATGGCGATGAAAAAGCGGAGGATGACCCCTCCAAGAAGCAACCCAAGCGCCGACGTCAGCGGCGCCGCTCTAAATCCCGCTAAATTGCAAGAATGGCGAATCCGGCACCGGAGACGTCAACACCCCGAACAGTGCCGAAGACAAACCCCTCCAGCAGGATTCAGTGTGGGAGGACGAAGGAGCCAGCCCTCATGAGAGAGCGGCAGGCACAGAGGTCGAGGACAACAATTATATGCCTCCCTCCGAAGACGAGGCAAGCCTCGACGACGACGAATTCATCATGCCAGAGGATCCCGTCGAACAAGAGCGTTTCAAACGCAGGCTTAAGGCCACAGCAAGCAGCCTCAAGCAAAAACAGCAGCAACTTAGAGCTGACCAAGACCTGCTAGCCGACAGATGGACTGAAGTCCTGGCGGACGAACAGTATAAACTCGAACGCCCCTCCAAGAGTTACCCAAAGCGCAGGTTGCTACCCCAACTAGAGGAGGAAGCAACTAAACCTACATCACCAGCGTACGATGCGCCCGATCGGCCACCACGTGGCCACGACAGAGAGGCCTTTCGGCCCTCAATCCAAGCCGCACCCCGGCGCCACTCTAAAAATACCAGAGCATGGGGAAACGCAATAGACCTGCGAGATATATTGGAGGATAAGGCAAGGCAAACAAGATCGATCTACGGATCGCGTGGGCGCCCCACATCATGGGACGATAACCGTCACGCCGGATATGATAAATGCGGCCAGGCCGAATACAACAGACATAGCTCATCCGAGCTACGTCGCGATATAGCCCAGTACAGGGGCGCCGCACACCCACTATGCTTCACAGACAAAGTAATGGGTCATCAAATCCCAGAGGGTTTTAAACCCGTAAACATCGAATCATACGATGGCACAACAGATCCCGCGGTATGGATCGAGGATTATCTCCTTCATATCCACATGGCCCGTGGTGATGATCTACACGCCATCAAATACCTCCCGCTCAAGCTTAAAGGACCAGCTCGGCATTGGCTTAATAGCCTGCCAGCAGAGTCAATAAGTTGCTGGGAGGACCTGGAACCCGCATTCCTCGATAACTTCCATGGCACTTATGTGCGACCACCAGACACCGATACCTAAGCCACATAATCCAGCAGCCAGAGGAATCGGCCAGACAATTCTGGACACGGTTCCTAACCAAGAAAAATCAAATAGTCGACTGCCCGGACGCCGAGGCCCTTGCAGCCTTCAGGCACAACATCCGAGATGAATGGCTTGCCCGGCACCTAGGATAGGAAAAACCGAAATCTATGGCAGCCCCCACAACACTCACGACCTGCTTTTGCGCGGGCGAAGACAGCTGGCTAGCTCGTAGCAATAACATAACCAAGAGCCCTGGCAATTCGGATACCAAGGACAACAATGGCAGGTCACGTCACAACAAGCACAAGCACCGCATTAATGGCGACAATACTGAGGATACGGCAGTCAATGCCGGATTCAGAGGCTCTAAACCCG
Source organism: Triticum dicoccoides (assembly GCF_002162155.2). Classification (NCBI taxonomy): domain Eukaryota; kingdom Viridiplantae; phylum Streptophyta; class Magnoliopsida; order Poales; family Poaceae; genus Triticum; species Triticum dicoccoides. The sequence goes on along the minus strand of NC_041393.1, from coordinate 739,537,446 downwards.
GTCAGCGGAAGAAGCCATTCAAAAGAAACCCTCCGGGCCCATCCAACTTAGACCGGATACTCGGTCGCTTGTGCCAGATACACGGCACCCCCGAACAACCAGCCAACCACACCAACAGGGATTGTTGGGTGTTCAAACAGGCAGGCAAGTTAAGTGCCGAAATTAGAGACAGGGGGCTGCGTAGCAATGACGAGGAGGAGCCCCGGCCGCCGAACAACAAAGGACAGAAGGGATTCCCCCCGCAAGTGCGGACGGTGAACATGATATACGCAACCCACATCCCAAAAGGGAGCGGAAGCATGCTCTCAAAGATGTCTATGCGTTGGAGCCAGTCGCCCCAAAGTTCAACCCATGGTCCTCCTGCCCGATCACCTTTGATCGACGGGGCCACCCCACTAGCATCCATCACGGTGGATTCACCGCATTGGTCCTAGACCCAATCATTGACGGATTTCACCTCACTAGAGTCCTAATGGACGGCGGCAGCAGCCTAAACCTGCTTTATCAGGATACAGTGCGAAAAATGGGTATAGATCCCTCAAGGATTAAACCCACAAAGACAACCTTTAAAGGCGTCATACCAGGTGTGGAAACCAGCTGTACAGGCTCGGTTACACTCGAAGTGGTCTTTGGATCCCCGGATAATTTCCGAAGCGAAGAGTTAATCTTCGACATAGTCCCATTCCGCAGTGGCTATCACGCCCTGCTTGGACGAACCGAATTTGCAAAATTCAATGCGGTGCCGCACTACGCATATCTCAAGCTCAAGATGCCAGGCCCTCACGGAGTCATCGCGGTAAATGGAAACACCGAACGCTCTCTCCGAACGGAGGAGCACACAGCGGCCCTGGCGGCGGAAGTACAGAGCAGCCTCTCAAGGCATCTCCCCAATCCGGGTGTTAAACGTCCGGACAACGTCAAGCGCGCCCGAAGCAACCTCCAACAAAGCCGGCTGGCACGTTCCGAGCAAGCATAGAAGTGCGGCCCCAACCCCAGCCCTCGCCAGGCGGTGATATCGGTACCACGCGTACATAATTACGCTTTGAAAATACCATGGGCATAAGGGGGGCACGACTATGGCATGCCCAGAATGCGGCCCAACCGCACTTAGGGGCTCCCTATTTCGTTGTTTTCCTTTTTTTATATACTTTCAGGACCCAACTATTTGGAAGGCATGTCCGGCAATAAACTCGCCGAACACACGATGCAACAGCCAGGGCGCGAACAAGCTGCGTCATATGTCCAGGTGGTCTCTATAACGAGCTAAATACCCGTTTTGCTTAAATTTACGCAGCTTGCCCCTGGAGGGGGACATGTCAAATAATCCCATCCCTTGCTTATCGCACTATTTGTATCGTTCTGCTTTCATAGCAGCTCCTTTTTAATAAACAATACATAGCTCTTATCTATTATTGTATTCATATATTTTTATACAAATATGTTCAGTCATGACATTATGCAACCGTACACTTTGGTACGGCCAATACACCAGGGGCTTAAGCACCCCATAATATGGTGTGAGAAGACCGAACACTCACGAGTGAGGCACCCCGAACTTATAGCACTATATGCATCGGCTCCGAATCATGTCTTGGGTCAATAGTTGGGTTTGCCCGTCTCCCATGTCTTGGTACCTTATGTTCCGCAATGTTGGCTAAGGTAGCGCTGGGAGAACTACTGCGATTGTGCCCCAGTTGAGCTGGGTTAACACCTCAGTAGAGAAAGCTAAAACTGACCGTCATGATAGTGCGAGAGACCGGTCGCTGTTCGCGAGGTTTTTCGAGTCCTTAAAGACTTATGCCGCTTAGAGCAAGGAGCTGGATTTATCTGGCCAAGGCGTGGATAGCGCCCCGAACTCGGTCTTCCGAATACTAGGGGCTTCGCCGAAATTTAAAATTATAGAATTCTATGGCTAAGTGAGAGTGATAAAGCATTATAAGTCCGATGGACTGGTTCGTTGTGCTGAGCGCCTCCCTAGATGGACCCAAGAATGGGAACAAGAGTGCTCAGGTTTATCCCGAACACCCCAGCACTCGTGGCATGGGGGTAGAAGCTGACGACTTGCATCTCTCATATTTGATAAACAGCTGCACAGAAGGTAATATTTTAAATTAACAAGCGTTGCTTAGCGCATATGAACAAAGTTTTCAGCGCACAGGATAACAACATACGAGTCTACTCAAAAATTACATCTTTGGAGCACTCACCCGCTATAATGCGGGCACCCTTCAGGACGCCCTTATAATACATTTCGGGCGTGCGATACTCCTTGCCCGGCGGTGGCGGGTCCGTCACAAGCTTCTCAGCGTCCATCTTGCCCCACTGCACTTTAGCACGGGCAAGGGCCCGACGGGCACCCTCAATGCAGGCGGAGTGCTTGATGACTTCAATCCATGGACAGGCGTCCACCAGCCGTCGCACCAGACCGAAGTAGCTCCCAGGCATGGCCTCCTTAGGCCACAGCCGAATTATGAGGCCCTTCATGGCTTGTTCGGCCACCCTGTGAAGCTCGACCAGCTGCTTCAGCTGGTCGCTAAGGGGCACCAGATGTCCGGCCTCAGCATACTGAGACCAGAATACCTTCTCCGTCGAGCTTCCCTCCTCGGCCCGGTAGAATGCGGCAGCATCGGACACACTGCGGGGAAGATCTGCGAATGCTCCTGGAGAGCTCCGGATTCGGGTAAGTAACAAGTAATTCACTTTCACGTGCTTGCTTTGCATGAAGAAAGCCTTACCCGCCGCTATCTTCTTTATCGCCTCAATTTCCTGGAGGGCTCTTTGGGCTTCGGCCTTGGCGGCTTTGGCACTCTCAAGAGCCGAGGCGAGCTCGGACTCTCGAGTTTTCGAGTCACGCTCCAAACTCTCATGCTTTTCCACGAGAGCCTGGAACTCTTGCCGCACCTCCGCCGCCTGCGCCTCCTGCTTCTCTCGCTCGGTGCGCTCCAAGGCCGCACTACTTTCGGCCTTGCACATCGCCTCCTTCAGGGCCGCCACCTCGTTCGTGGCCCCTGTAATACCCACGTTATTCCTGTCATTTTTTGCAACCAAATCCTTTTCTATAAGGTACTACTTTAATAAGGTATTACTTACCTTCCTTGTCCTCGAGCTGCTTCTTGGCAAGGCCGAGCTCGTTCTCGGACCGCTCGAGGCTCTGCGTCAATGCATTGACCTCTGCAGTCAGTACGGCAGAGGTCAGCAGTGAAGCCTGCATTCCCATATTGACATATTTATGTTAGACTCCTGCGTATATCTTTTTAGATCCTCAGCTTGGCTTTTCTTTCCGAACACCAAACTGAGCATCAGGGGCTACTATCTATGTGGTACCATTTTTACATATCTTAAATTACTTACCTCAAAGCCTGTTAGAAGGCTGGTACAGGCTTCAGTTAGCCCGCTCTTGGCGGACTGAACTTTATGGATCACTGCACTCATGACAGTGCGGTGCTCCTCATCCATGGAGGCGTCGTTAAGCGCCTCCAGCAAATTCTCCGGTGCCTCCGGTTGGACGGAGGCTACCGGCGTCGCAGTCTCGCCCTTCTCACGAATGGGCCGCCCGCCGGACTTCGGAACCACTACAGGTTCCGGTACGGAGTCCGGAACAGGGCCGGACTTGGAACCCTCGGGAGTTCCTGTTGGGGAACGTAGTAATTTCAAAAAAATTCCTACGCACACGCAAGATCATGGTGATGGCATAGCAACGAGAGGGGAGAGTATTGTCCACGTACCCTCATAGACCGTAAGCAGAAGCGTTATGACAACGCGGTTAATGTAGTCGTACGTCTTCACGATCCGACCGATCCAAGTACCGAACATACGGCACCTCCAAGTTCAGCACACGTTCAGCTCGATGACGATTCCCGGGCTCCGATCCAGCAAAGCGTCGGGGATGAGTTCCGTCAGCATGACGGCGTGGTGACGATGATGATGCTCTACCGGCGCAGGGCTTCGCCTAAACTCCGCGACGATATGACCGAGGTGGAATATGGTGGAGGGGGGCACCGCACATGGCTAAGGAACGATCCGTAGATCAACTTGTGTGTCCTAGGGTGCCCCCCGCCCCGTATATAAAGGAGCCAAGGGGGAGGGGGCGGCCGGCCAAGGAGGGCGCGCCAAGGGGGAGTCCTACTCCCACCGGGAGTAGGACTACCTTCTTTCCTAGTTGGAGTAGGAGAAGGGGAAGGAGGAGGAAGAGGGGAAGGAAAGGGGGGCGCCGCCCCCCTCTCCTTGTCCTATTCGGACTAGGGAGGGGAGGGGGCGCAGCCCACCTCTTGCCTCCTCTCCTCTTCTCCCTTAGGACCCATGAAGGCCCAATAACCCCCGGGAGGGTTCCGGTAACCCCCCCGGTACTCCGGTAAAATGCCGATTTCACCCGGAACACTTCCGATGTCCAAACATAGGCTTCCAATATATCAATCTTTATGTCTCGACCATTTCGAGACTCCTCGTCATGTCCGTGATCACATCCGGGACTCCAAACAAACTTCGGTACATCAAAACTTATAAACTCATAATAAAACTGTCATCCGACCCTACGGGTTCGAGAACTATGTAGACATGACCTAGAACTATTCTCGGTCAATAACCAATAGCGGGACCTGGATGCCCATATTGGCTCCTACATATTCTACGAAGATCTTTATCGGTCAAACCGCATAACAACATACGTTGTTCCCTTTGTCATCAGTATGTTACTTGCCCGAGATTCGATCGTCGGTATCCAATACCTAGTTCAATCTCGTTACCGGCAAGTCTCTTTACTTGTTACGTAATGCATCATTCTGTAACTAACTCATTAGCTACATTGCTTGCAAGTCTTATAGTGATGTGCATTACCGAGAGGGCCCAGAGATACCTCTCCGACAATCGGAGTGACAAAACCTAATCTCGAAATACGCCAACCTAACATGTACCATTGGAGACACCTGTAGTACTCCTTTATAATCACCCAGTTACGTTGTGACATTTGGTAGCACCCAAAGTGTTCCTCCGGCAAACGGGAGTTGCATAATCTCATAGTTATAGGAACATGTATAAGTCATGAAGAAAGCAATAGCAACATACTAAACGATCAAGTGCTAGGCTAACGGAATGGGTCATGTCAATCACATCATTCTCCTAATGATGTGATCCCGTTAATCAAATGACAACTCATGTCTATGGCTAGGAAACTTAACCATCTTTGATTCACGAGCTAGTCAAGTAGAGGCATACTAGTGATGTTATGTTTGTCTATGTATTCACACATGTATTATGTTTCCGGTTAATACAATTCTAGCATGAATAATTACATTTATCATGAAATAAGGAAATAAATAATAACTTTATTATTGCCTCTAGGGCATATTTCCTTCAGTCTCCCACTTGCACTAGAGTCAATAATCTAGTTCACATGGCCATGTGATTTAATACCAATATTCATATCTGTATATGATTAACACCCATAGTTCACATCTTCATGTGACCAACACCCAAAGGGTTTACTAGAGTCAATAATCTAGTTCACATTGCTATGTGATTAACATCCAAAGAGTACAAAGGTATGATCATGTTTTGCTCGTGAGAGAAGCTTAGTCAACGGTTCTGTCACATTCAGAGCCGCATTTATTTTGCAAATATTCTATGTCTACAATGCTCTGCACGGAGCTATTCTAGCTAAATGCTCCCACTTTCAATATGTATCCAGATTGAGACTTAGAGTCATCTAGATCGGTGTGAAAGCTTGCACCGATGTAACTCTTTACAACGGGCTCTTTTATCACATCCATAATCGAGAAATATTTCCTTAGTCCTCACTAAGGATATTCTTGACCAATGTCCAGTGATCTACGCCTGGATCGCTATTGTACTCCCTTGCCAAATAAAGAGCAAGGTATACCATAGGTCTGGTACATAGCATAGCATACTTTATAGAACCTATGACTGAGGCATAGGGAATGACTGTTCATTCTTTTCTATTTTCTGCCATGCTCGGGTTTTGAGTCTTACTCAACTTCATACCTTTGCATCACAGGCAAGAACTCCTTTGACTGTTCCATTTTGAACTATTTCAAAAATTTATCAAGGTATGTACTCATTGAAAAATCTTATCAAGCGTCTTGATCTATCTATATAGATCTTGATGCTCAATGTGTGAGCAGCTTCACCGAGGTCTTGCTTTGAAAAACTCTTATTCAAGTATTCTTTCATGCTATCCAGAATTTCGATATCATTTCCAATCAACAATATGTCATCCACATATAATATTAGAAATGCTACAGAGCTCCCACTCACTTTCTTGTAAATACAGGCTTCACCGCAAGTCTGTATAATACTATATGCTTGATCAACTTATCAAAGCGTATATTCCAACTCTGAGATGCTTGCACCAGTCCATAGATGGATCACTGGAGCTTGCACATTTTGTTAGTACCTTTAGGATTGACAAAACCTTCTGGTTGCATCATATACAACTCTTCTTTAAGAAAACCATTAAGGAATGCAGTTTTGACATCCATTTGCCAGATTTCATAAAATGTGGCAATTGCTAACATGATTGGGACAGACTTAAGCATCGCTACAGTTGAGAAAATCTCATTGTAATCAACACCTTGAACTTGTCGAAAACCTTTTTGCGACAAGTCGAGCTTTGTAGATAGTAACACTACTATCAACGTCCGTCTTCCTCTTGAAGATCCATTTATACAATATGGCTTGCCGATCATCGGGCAACTCCACCAAAGTCCACACTTTGTTCTCATACATGGATCCTGTCTCAGATTTCATGGTCTCAAACCATTTCGCGGAATCTGGGCTCATCATCGCTTCCTCATAGTTCGTAGGTTCGTCATGGTCTAGTAACATAACTTCCAGAACAGGATTACCGTACCACTCTGGTGCGGATCTTACCCTGGAAGACCTACGAGGTTCTGTAGTAACTTAATCTGAAGTTTCATGATCATCATTATTAACTTCCTCACTAATTGGTGTAGGAATCACTGGAACTGATTTCTGTGATGAACTACTTTCCAATAAGGGAGAAGGTACAATTACCTCATCAAGTTCTACTTTCCTCCCACTCACTTCTTTCAAGAGAAACTTCTTCTCTAGAAAGGATCCATCTTAGCAACGAATAACTTGCCTTCGGATCTATGATAGAAGGTGTACCCAATAGTTACCTTTGGGTATTCTATGAAGACGCACTTCCCTGATTTGGGTTCGAGCTTATCAGGTTGAAACTTTTTCACATACATCGCAGCCCCAAACTTTTAAGAAACGACAACTTTGGTTTCTTGCTAAACCATAGTTCATACGGTGTCGTCTCAACGGATTTAGATGGTGCCCTATTAAACGTGAATGCAGCTGTCTCTAATGCATAACCCTAAACGATAGTGGTAAACCGATAAGAGACATCATAGATTGCACCATATCTAGTAAAGTACGATTATGACGTTCGGACACACCATTACATTGTGGTGTTCCAGGTGGCGTGAGTTGCGAAACTATTTCACATTGTTTCAAATGATGACCAAACTCGTAACTCAAATATTCGTCTCCATGATCAGATCGTAGAAACTTTATTTTTCTTGATACGGTGATTTTCCACTTCACTTTGAAATTCTTTGAACTTTTCAAATGTTTCAGACTTATGTTTCATCAAGTAGATATACCCATATCTGCTCAAATCATCTGTGAAGGTCAGAAAATAACAATACACGCCGCAAGCCTTAGCACTCATCGGATCGTATACATCGGTATGTATTATTTCCAATAAGTCAGTAGCTCGTTCCATTGTTCCGGAGAACGGAGTTTTAGTCATCTTGCCCAAAAGGCACGGTTTGCAAGAATCAAATGATTCATAACCAAAAAAATCCATCTTTATGGAGTTTCTTCATGCGTTTTACACCGATATGACCCAAACGGCAGTGCCACAAATAAGTTGCACTATCATTATTAACTTTGCATCTTTTGGCATCAATATTATGAATATGTGTATCACTACGATCGAGATCCAACAAACTATTTTCATTGGGTGTATGACCATCGAAGGTTTTATTCATGTAAACAGAACAACAATTATTCTTTGACTTTAAATGAATAACCGTATCGCAATAAACATGATCAAATCATATTCATGTTCAATGCAAACGCCAAATAACATTTATTTAGGTTTAACACTAATCCCGAAAGTATAGGGAGTGTGCGATGATGATCATATCAATCTTGGAACTACTTCCAACACTCATCGTCACTTCACCCTCAACTAGTCTCTGTTTATTCTGTAACTCCTGTTTCGAGTCACTAACTTTTAGCAACCGAACAAGTATCAAATACTCATGGGCTACTATAAACACTAGTAAGGTACACATCAATAACCTGTATATCAAATATACCCTTGTTCACTTTGCCATCCTTCTTATCCACCAAATATTTGGAGTAGTTCCACTTCCAGTGACCATTTCCTTTGCAGTAGAAGCACTCAGTTTCAGGCTTAGGTCCAGCTTTGGGCTTCTTCACAGGAGTGACAACTTGTTTGCCATTCTACTTGAAGTTTCCCTTTCTTTCCCTTTGCCCTTTTTTTGAAACTAGTGATCTTGTCAATCATCAACACTTGATGCTCTTTCTTGATTTCTACCTTCGTCGATTTCAACATCACGAAGAGCTTGGGAATCACTTTCGTCATCCCTTGCATATTATAGTTCATCACGAAGTTCTACTAACTTGGTGATGGTGACTAGAGAATTTTGTCAATCACTATTTTATCTAGAAGATTAACTCCCACTTGATTCAAGCGATTGTAGTACCCAGACAATCTGAGCACATGCTCACTAGTTGAGCGATTCTCCTCCATCTTTTAGCTATAGAACTTGTTGGAGACTTCATATCTCTCAACTCGGGTATTTGTTTGAAATATTAACTTCAATTCCTGGAACATCTCATATGGTCCATGACGTTCAAAACGTCTTTGAAGTCCCGATTCTAAGCCATAAAGCATGGTGCACAAAACTATCAAGTAGTCATCATATTGAGCTAGCCAAACGTTCATAACGTCTGCATCTGCTCCTGCAATAGGTCTGTCACCTAGCGGTGCATTAAGGACATAATTCTTCTGTGCAGCAATGAGGATAAACCTCAAATCACGGATCCAATCTGTATCATTGCTACTAACATCTTTCAATACAATTTTCTCTAGGAACATATTAAAATAAACATATGAAAGCAACAACGCAAGCTATTGATCTACAACATAATTTGCAAAATACTACCAGGACTAAGTTCATGATAAATTTAAGTTCAATTAATCATATTACTTAAGAACTCCCACTTAGACAGACATCTCTCTAGTCATCTAAGTGATTACGTGATCCAAATCAACTAAACCATGTCCGATCATCACGTGAGATGGAGTAGTTTCAATGGTGAACATCACTATGTTGATCATATCTACTATATGATTCACGTTCGACCTTTTGGTCTCCGTGTTCCGAGGCCATATCTGTATATGCTAGGCTCGTCAAGTTTAACCTGAGTATTCCGCGTGTGCAACTGTTTTGCACCCGTTGTATTTGAACGTAGAGCCTATCACACCCGATCATCACGTGGTGTCTCAGCACGAAGAACTTTCGCAATGGTGCATACTCAGGTAGAACACTTCTTGATAATTTAGTGAGAGATCATCTTAAAATGCTATCGTCAATCAAAGCAAAATAAGATGCATAAAGGATAAACATCACATGCAATCAATATAAGTGATATGATATGGCCATCATCATCTTGTGCTTGTGATCTCCATCTTCGAAGCACCGTCGTGATCACCATCGTCACCGGCGTGACACCTTGATCTCCATCGTAGCATCGTTGTCGTTACGCCATCTATTGCTTATACGACTATCGCTAACGCTTAGTGATAAAGTAAAGCAATTATAGGGCGTTTGCATTTCATACAATAAAGCGACAACCATATGGCTCCTGCCAGTTGTCGATAACTTCGGTTACAAAACATGATCATCTCATAAAATAAAATATAGCATCACGTCTTGACCATATCACATCACAACATGCCCTGCAAAAACAAGTTAGACGTCCTCTACTTTGTTGTTGCAAATTTTACGTGGCTGCTACGGGCTTAGCAAGAACCGTTCTTACCTACGCATCAAAACCACAATGATAGTTCGTCAAGTTAGTGCTGTTTTAACCTTCGCAAGGACCGGGCGTAGCCACACTCGGTTCAACTAAAGTTGGAGAAACAGACACCCGCTAGTCACCTGTGTGCAAAGCACGGCAGTAAAACCAGTCTCGCATAAGCGTACGTGTAATGTCGGTCCGGGCCGCTTCATCCAACAATACCGCTGAACCAAAGTATGACATGCTGGTAAGCAGTATGACTTGTATCGCGCACAACTCACTTGTGTTCTACTCGTGCATATGACATCTACGCATAAAACCTGTCTCTGATACCACTGTTGGGGAACGTAGTAATTTCAAAAAAAATCCTACGCACACGCAAGATCATGGTGATGGCATAGCAACGAGAGGGGAGAGTATTGTCCATGTACCCTCGTAGACCGTAAGCGGAAGCGTTATGACAACGCGGTTGATGTAGTCGTACGTCTTCACGATCCGACCGATCCAAGTACCGAACGTACGGCACCTCCGAGTTCAGCACACGTTCAGCTCGGTGACGATCCCCGGGCTCCGATCCAGCAAAGCGTCGGGGATGAGTTCCGTCAGCACGACGGTGTGGTGACGATGATGATGCTCTACCGGTGCAGGGCTTCGCCTAAACTCCGTGATGATATGACCGAGGTGGAATATGGTGGAGGGGGGCACCGCACACAGCTAAGGAACGATTCGTAGATCAACTTGTGTGTCCTAGGGTGGCCACCTGCCCCCGTATATAAAGGAGCCAAGGGGAAGGGGGCGGCCGGCCAAGGAGGGCGCGCCAAGGGGGAGTCCTACTCCCACCGGGAGTAGGACTCCCTTCTTTCCTAGTTGGAGTAGGAGAAGGGGGAAGGAGGAGGAAGAGGGGAAGGAAAGGGGGGGCGCCGCCCCCCTCTCCTTGTCCTATTCGGACTAGGGAGGGGAGGGGGCGCAGCCCACCTCTTGCCTCCTCTCCTCTTCTCCCTTAGGGCCCATGAAGGCCCAATAACCCCCAGGAGGGTTCCGGTAACCCCCCCCCCC
>NC_041393.1:739518540-739526003 GCF_002162155.2 Triticum dicoccoides | reverse complement strand
GTCATGTCCGTGATCACATCCGGGACTCCGAACAAACTTCGGTACATCAAAACTTATAAACTCATAATAAAACTGTCATCCGACCCTACGGGTTCGAGAACTATGTAGACATGACCTAGAACTATTCTTGGTCAATAACCAATAGCGGGACCTGGATGCCCATATTGGCTCCTACATATTCTACGAAGATCTTTATCGGTCAAACTGCATAACAACATACGTTGTTCCCTTTGTCATCAGTATGTTATTTGTCCGAGATTTGGTCGTCGGTATCCAATACCTAGTTCAATCTCGTTACCGGCAAGTCTCTTTACTCGTTACGTAATGCATCATTCCGTAACTAACTCATTAGCTACATTGCTTGCAAGGCTTATAGTGATGTGCATTACCGAGAGGGCCCAGAGATACCTCTCCGACAATCGGAGTGACAAAACCTAATCTCGAAATACGCCAACCCAACATGTACCATTGGAGACACCTTTAGTACTCCTTTATAATCACCCAGTTACGTTGTGACATTTGGTAGCACCCAAAGTGTTCCTCCGGCAAACGGGAGTTGCATAATCTCATAGTTATAGGAACATGTATAAGTCATGAAGAAAGCAATAGCAACATACTAAATGATCAAGTGCTAGGCTAACGGAATGGGTCATGTCAATCACATCATTATCCTAATGATGTGATCCCGTTAATCAAATGACAACTCATGTCTATGGCTAGGAAACTTAACCATCTTTGATTCACGAGCTAGTCAAGTAGAGGCATACTAGTGACGTTATGTTTGTCTATGTATTCACACATGTATTATGTTTCCGGTTAATACAATTCTAGCATGAATAATAAACATTTATCATGAAATAAGGAAATAAATAATAACTTTATTATTGCCTCTAGGGCATATTTCCTTCAGTTCCGCCCTCTTTTCGCCCAAAGTCCGGAAGGTCGCCTTGCGGCGCCTCCAGGACCACCTCTTCCTGGCTGGGCCCCTTCTGGGACCCCACCTCGGCGTCGTCTGCGTCACGAGGGGAGGAGGCAGTCGGAAGAGAAGTGCTATTCACATCCGACGAACCCAGGGACACGCTCGATGCAGCGGGGAGATCGTCCCTGGGCGGGCTACAGGGTTGTATTCGGCGTTAGAAGACACTATGCGACAAAAGAAAAATCATGAGTTATTATGGAATCCGGACACTTACGATCTCGCCAGGGGCTTGGCCCTCGAGGGCCACTCCCCTTCATCGTCATTGGCATTGGTGGAGTAGTCCGGAGGAAGGGTCCTTCGCTTTTTCGACCCTTCGGCCTCCCCAGTTGGGGAGGCCTTCCTTTTCTTCTCTCCCCCCGTTGGGGGAGAAGCCTCTTTCTTCTCCTCCTCGTCTTCACGGGAGGAGTCCGCCTAGGAGTCATCGGACGATGAGTCTGATAACACCTGACGACGGGAACTCTTTCGGGTTCCCGTGGCCGTTTTCTTGGCCTTCTTCTCCGGCACCACGTGAGGTGCCGGAACCAGCAGCCCCGTCAATCGGGCGCCCACTGGGTCTTCTGGTAAGGGAGCCGGACAGTTAACCTGCCCGGACTTCTTTAGCCGGTCCTGTCAAAGGTGAGGGAGTTTAGATCCCGCATGGTATCAAACTATGAAAAAGCGTCATGTAAAGGGCAAAGTAGCTTACCTCGTCGGCTTTACATCGCGAGTTGAATCCGTGATCTTCAGTAGCGGACGCGGGAGCCTCGGCGCCCTTGAAAAGCACCCTCCAGGCGGCTTCGTACGTAGTGTCAAAGAGCCTGCTCAAGGTCTGGTGTTGTGCCGGATCAAACTCCCACAAGTTGAACGCCCGCTGTTGGCACGGGAGGATCCGGCGTATGAGCATGACCTGGACTACATTGACAAGCTTGAGATTCTTGTTCACTAGCTTTTGAACGCAGGCTTGGAGTCCGGTCAGCTCCTCCGAATCGCCCCATGTCAGGCCGTCTCTTTCCAGGAGGTGAGCCTTGTGGGAAAGCCGGATCGAAATTCGGGGGCCGCCGCCCATTTGGGGTTGCGCGGATCGGTGATGTAGAACCACCCCGATTGCCACCCTTTAATTGTCTCCACAAAGGAGCCCTCGAGCCATAGGACGTTGGCCATCCGGCCCACCATGGCACCTCCGCACTCCGCTTGGCGGCCGCCCACTACTTTCGGCTTGACATTAAAAGTCTTGAGCCATAAGCCGAAGTGGGGCTGGATGCAGAGGAAGGCCTTGCACACAACGATAAACGTTGAGATGTTGAGGACGAAGTTCGGGGCCAGATCGTGGAAGTCCAGGCCGTAGTAAAACATGAGCCCCCGTACGAACGGGTGAAGAGGAAAGCCCAGTCCGCGGAGGAAATGGGGGAGAAAAACAACCCTCTCATGGGGCCTGGGGGTGGGGATGAGTTGCCCCGCATCTGGGAGCCGGTGCGCGATGTCGTCAGACAGGTATCCGGCCTCCCTCAGCTTTTTGATTTGCCCCTCCGTGACGGAGGAGGCCATCCATCTACCTCCCGCTCCGGACATGGTTGGAGAAGGTTGAGGTGGGAAGTGTGGGCTTGGGCGTTGGAGCTCGAGTGCGCAGGGAGGGATAAGCAAAGGAGGAAGAAGGCGTAAATGGAAAGGGTCGATCCTTATCCCCTTATATGGGCGGCCGAAACTACGAGCCCCCACCGGCCTAATAAAACTCGCTTATCCCCCAAGCGTCACGGTTAATGGCGCGGTTGGGTTACCCACGCCTGTATTGATGTGAATCCCGGAATAAAGGGACACGATCTCTGCTTCGACAAGACGTGCCAAGGAAACCGCCACGCTAAACGCGCTGAGGTGGAATAGTAAAACGATTCGAATGAAGGCTTGACTGCAGCGTGATGTCATGTTGCGGAATACGTCAGCAGATTAGATTTGTGCAGATATTATTCTCTCTACGGTGGTATGTGGAACTTATTTTTGCAGAGTCGGACACTATCCACGTGTTCAACATCTTCTATGAAGTATTCGGAGGAGGAACCCGCCTTGCAACACCGAAGGCAATTTGCGCGCCGGACTCGTCGTCATTGAAGCCAGGTTCAGGGGCTACTTAGGGAGTCATGGATTAGGGGGTGTCTGGATGGCCGGACTATGACCTTTGACCGGACTCCCGGACTATGAAGATACAAGATTGAAGACTTCGTCCCGTGTCCGGATAGGGACTTTCCTTGGCGTGGAAGGCAAGCTTGGCGATACGATATGAAGATCTCCTCCCATTGTAACCGATTCTGTGTAACCCTAGCCCTCTCCGTTGTCTATATAAACCGGAGAGTTTTAGTCCGTAGGACGAACAGCAATCATACCATAGGCTAGATTCTAGGGTTTAGCCTCTCTGATCTCGTGGTAGATCAACTCTTGTACTACCCATATCATCAATATTAATCAAGCAGGAGTAGGGTTTTACCTCCATCGAGAGGGCCCGAACCTGGGTAAAAACATCGTGTCCCTTGTCTACTGTTACCATCCGCTTAGACGCACAGTTCGGGACCCCCTACCCGAGATCCGTCGGTTTTGACACCGACACCCATTGTTTAAAGTCGTCCAATATCGACCTCATTCTGGGAATGGAATGATGAAACCACATACCGCTTCTATCATTTGCGCCACTAAAACCGCCCATCTACTACATCCTTCAAATGAGATTGTAAGCTACCATGCTCATCTTGTTCGAAATGCCGAAGCACAAATTTATTCCTTGAATACGTTCAACACTTCTCCTTTTGTGAGAATTGAAAATGCTCCAGTCGTTTGTGAATTCCAAGATTGTCTTTCCAAAAGAACTACCCAGCCAATGGCCTTGAACTTGCAGCAGTTAAATTTGCATTGAAGTTGTGACGACATTACCCTCTCGGTAATCGTTGCAAGATCTTCACCGATCATCAAAGTCTGAAGTAATCATTTACTCAGCTAGATCTGGGTCTCCGTTAACAGTGATGTATGACAATTTCAGACTATGACTACGGTATTTCTTATACCCATGGCAAGGCTAATGACATGGCCGCTGCCCTGAGTCGCAAGTCTTGTTGCAACAACCACATGGCTTATAAAGCTCAACCCCTGCAAGATGATCTGGCTTACAGGGAGCATCCGATTCGCGTTCTCATTCAAGCTGAACGTCGCACTCGTCTGAGAGCTATCAAATTTCTAAAAGTTCAGTGGTCAAATCATTCTGAAGATGAAGGCACTTGGGATCGCACGAATCGTCTTCATCATGAATACCCCGCTTTGTCCCCTTCTACCTCCTAAAATCTCGGGACGAGATTTCTTGTAGTGGAGGAGAATTGTGACGCCCGGATAATTAAGCTACAGTAATCACAAGCTAATGGTGCCACGTCACTACTCTTACTGTTGCTAATCGTTGGTTGATCCAAATCATAATTCAAATTCAAGTTCAAACT
This sequence comes from Triticum dicoccoides, assembly GCF_002162155.2. Taxonomy (NCBI): domain Eukaryota; kingdom Viridiplantae; phylum Streptophyta; class Magnoliopsida; order Poales; family Poaceae; genus Triticum; species Triticum dicoccoides. The sequence continues at coordinate 739,521,575 of NC_041393.1, read as the reverse complement.
AAAGTCCAAAATTCAAACTTTGTCAAACATGGAAACTAAAATGTTCGAAGTATGGCAAATAATCCCTGGATATTTTTCATGTTGAAACCACATTTTTATGATGTGTTTAAATGCCATTTTGTGAATATAACAGTGGCTAGAAACAATTACTAAATGATTTTTAAATTAAAACAATACTAAACTATTTTATTTGAACCTAAAAATATTTGTGTCAGTGGTATAATTGGTAGCACCAATTTAAGTGTTGTTCCTATATTTTATGGAACTAATTACCATAAAAAGGTAAAAGAAAACTAAAACTGTAAAAAGGAAAAGAAAATGCAAGGGAAAATAAGAGGAGAACTCACTCCCCTCCCCTGGGCCTTGGCCCAGCTGGCCAAGCCAGGCCAGCCCAACCCACACCCCCACTCATCCCCTCCTCTCGCTACAGAGAACAGGGGAGGGCGTGGCAGCCATCCCGCGGCCATGGCCGCTCCCCGGCCACGCGCCGGCCGTCCACACCCCTCCCCTGACTACAAGTCGACCCCGTGACCTCCCTTGACCCCGTACCCAACCCTAGCCCTCCAGTAACCCCTCCCTCACTCTCTTGTCCCAGATCGAGCCGTCGACCGAAGCTCCGTCGCCGCCGCCGCCTCATAGCCGTGTTCTGGGACCTCCCCGAGCCTCGCGGAGACTTCGAGGCAGTGGCGGAGCCAGTAAAATATTATCAGGGGGCCAAGGGCTGTTAGAACTGGCTGGGGAGGGCCAAATCACTAGAAAGTAGGTTTTTAGCAGCAACATACACACTAATTATGCACTGTTCATTAGATAATTAGCAGCAAATATGAGATGTTAGGACCGGCCCTGCCTCCCCGAGCGCGTCAGTGAGCTCCGTGGTAAGCTGCGGTTCCCACCTCGCCCCATTCTTGTTTTGCCGCTGTAGATGTTTCATCCGCGCTCGCCACGACCACCAGAGCTCCGTGGTCGCAGCCACGCTCGTGGGCGCCCAGCCACACATGGGCACCCCCCTGCCCGTCGCGCGCGCCGCATGCTCCAGCCGCTCGCGCCCGCTGGCCTCTCCTGACCGCACGTAGGCGCCTAGCTGCGTCCTGGTCGCCCCGGCCGTAGCCGCCGGCGCTTGCCGGCGCTGTCCGCGTGCGCGACGCCGCCCCTGGGGCTGCTCCCTGCTTCTCTGCTTGTTGTCGCGCCTGCTGCTCCTTGTACTACTCTGCTCCTAGCGACTACTAGCTGCTGCTACTCTGCTTCTGCTGCTCGCCTGCTACTGCTGCTGCCTATAGCGCCGCTGCCGCTGGTCTTGCACTGCTGCTTCTCTTTGCTGCGCTTCAACCCGGCAATCCGACTCATGGGCGGCTGCGCCCATGGGCACCCGACCCGAATGGATAAGGTATGGGTCGTCATATTCACCCATGAGTAAGCCCGATCGGTAACCCGGTTAGTCATGGATAGGATATGGGCATGATGTTCTGCCCATGGGTCGCCCGATGGGTCACCCGATTAAAAATATAACTTTTTTAATATTATGTGTGGACGTTTTGATGAAGATACTTGGTAATTAATTTCTTTAGAACAACCCAAGGCTGCTAGTAGCGATGCATGTATCTTTGCTCTACTTTTATTTATTTCCGGTTGCTCCTGGTAAGGCCCTTACATGTTAATAAGCAGCTAAGCAGCAGCCCAACATTACTGCTGAGTAGGCTAACTAGCAGCCTCAAGCCCTCTAACAGAATAACATTTCGGCCAGTTGGGCCTCCAAAGCAGCCCAACTCGTATCCTGCTTTACATGCACGATAGCACATGGAAATGAGAGTGTCAATGAGACAACGATGTTGGTTGCTAGCTTGTTTAGTACCACCTGGCCTAGCCGCACTGGTCAGAGGCGCAGCTTCGCCTATATAAGAGACCCATGGGCAGGCGCTATTGCATCGATTGGAAGTGGCTACTGCGAGAAGCGACTGCTGCGCACAATGGCTAGTGCTGCTAATAATAACAGAAAACTTGGCAGGACGCATGACGCACTATTTTTAGAGTAAAAAAATAAATATTACCTTCAGACCCAATGGGTGCCCTAATGGATTGGGTTACCCGTCGGGTTTGGGCATGGGTCTGACTCCAGACCCATGGGTAGGGTCATGGGTCTGCTTGTGTGCCCATTAACTATTCGGGCATGGGTTTGGTAGAGCTTGACCCCGTCAAACCTGACCCGACTGCCGGCTTGAGCTGCGCTGCTGCTGCTTTGCTAGTGCTACCTGTTGCCCATAGATACTGCTGCTGCTTGGCCATGGCCACCATGTGTGCCACGTGCACGTGTGTGTGAGGCACGGCTGTGCCTTGGCATGTGTGGCCGGCCCAATTTGATTAGGGGTAGGATTAGTTTAGGACTAATGTCAGTTTAGGTTTGTGGAATAATTAGGGACTAATTTAGTCTAAGCTAAGTGGCCCCATGTGTTTAATTAGACTAGTTAATAAAGTAGTTAGCCTAAGCCAATGACATGTGGACCCCATGCCGGTCAACCCAAGCCCTTGGCCCCACGGTCATACACACGGGCTAGGGTAGCACAAGGTGACAAAAAGACTATTCTCCTTTTATTTTCGAATTAATATTAAATTCAGAAATTTCAAAAAATACTTTAAACTTCGATAAATCTTATAAAATAATCTGTAACTCAGATAAAAGTACTTTGTACATGAAATTTGCTCAGAACGACGAGACGAATCTGAACATGCGGTCCGCTCGTCCGCCACACGTCCCTAGCATAGCGAACATGCAACCTTTCCCCTTCGGTTCATCTGCCTGATAGACGTCCGGAACCGGGAAGACTTTCCTGGATGTTTCCCCCTTCACCGGTATCGTGTAACACTGCGTTAGAGCACCCCTAGCGTTGCGTGTTTTCTTGTCGTGCATCTGTATTACCTCTATGTGTTTTATATTTACTATTTCTCACCCCTCTTCTCTCTGGTACACTCCGAGACCGCTGCTGATGTCCCTGTGATCTACTACGTCGACGACCACCCTTCTTCCCTTTCAGCGGAGCTTC
>NC_041393.1:739506999-739518325 GCF_002162155.2 Triticum dicoccoides | reverse complement strand
TCGCCAATTCTATACTCTCATGCTTGCATTAGATTTTGCTACTGTTATTGTTTGCTCCTATTCTGATGCATAGCCTGCTTTTGTACCTGCTATTATTACCTACCTGCTTAATATAGGTTGGCTAGTGATCCATCAGCGACCCCCGCCTTGTCCTCGTTGCCCCTGCTTCATCATCGACGACTCGATCAACGTGATCGACGACCAGAGCCCGACACCTCACATCACATCACGCCCCTTTTTGTTGCTCGACTCTGCAGAGTTATCATCGAGTGCCGAGGGTGGAACCTCATACATCACTTCTGATGAGATCTCTATAGTGTAGCTATTCGGTCGTGGTCATCGAGGGTGGTTCCTCCTTCACCATTCCTGATACGGCTCTGTCTTGCAACACCTCAAGTGTGAACCTCGAGGGTGGTTCCTCTTACGTTCACCTTGATGATTACATCGAGTGGAATCCGCCGGGGGTGATTCCTCGGGTTTTCCCCTTGATGTCTGGACACACAATTACCTTGACTTCACTTGAGACCGTTGTGAAAGCTGGGCGGGCCAGGAGAGCACCCGTGCGATGTGACGGTGGCGGCTGGCTATTTAGCGGTATCACCCGGGAGGGGGTGATAGCTCCGGACTTGTCCCGACAGCCGTCACTTCTTTTAATAATGCACTAACAGGTTTGGGTATTTTGTTCTGAGTTGGCATCTGGCCTTCACGCACTAACCACCACGCGAGAATAGATATGGGCCTCGACGTCGCAGTATCAGCCGAAGCTTTGTCAGACGTCCAGTTTAGCAGTGCGGCACGGTCGGATCGTGCTGGCCATCCGAGGCGGTGCTGGTATGTACCTTGCTCACAACGACCTAGAGTGCTATGGGCGATGGGCCCAAGACCCCGAAGTGCTTAGGATGTAGACCGGCGGGGACCTCTCTGTTGAGCCTAGGTAGGGCTGCGACGTGTTGATCTTCCGAGGCCGGGCATTCACCCCGGAAAGGTGTGTCCGACCAGAGTGATCGAGCATGTTGGGTAACGTGGTGCACCCCTGCAGGGAAGACATATATTCGAATACCGTGTCCACGGTAATGGACGTTCAGACTTGTATCCTGATCTTATACAACTAGAAATGGATACTTGATATGTGATGGATATGTGGCTCCGGGATTGCTTTCTCGCAGGGAGTCGAGGAAGGATCTCTGGGCGTTAATGCTACAACATGCTTGTTAATTATAAACTGCTATTCTTTACTCTCCTACATGCTGCAAGATGCTCGGAGCTGCTTGAAGATGCTAGTCTTTGATAGGCCAGGCCTTCCCCCTCTATTCTGGCATTCCGCAGTTCAGTCCACAGATACAAACCTTCCTTTTGATACCAATGCATACTTAGTATAGATCGCATGCTTGCGAGTACTTTGGATGAGTACTCACGGTTGCTGTGCTACCCCTTTTCCCCCTTCTTTCTTCTTTCCGGATGATGCAACCAGATGGTGGATCCCTGGAGCCAGATGCCACCGCCGACGGATACTGCTACATGGAGACCGCCGACGACCAGGAGTAGTTAGGAGGTCCCAGGCAGGAGGCCTTGCCTCTTCGATCGTGTTGCTTTTGTGTTAGCCTTCTTAAGGCAAAACTTGTCTAACTTATGTCTGTACTCAGATATTGTTGCTTCTGCTGACTCGCTTGTGCTTCGAGCTTTTGTATTCGAGCCCTCGAGGGCCCTGGCTTGTAATATGAAGCTTGTATGTCTTTCTTTTGTGTTTAGGGTTGTGTTGTGATATCTTCCCGTGAGTCCCTGATTTTGATCGTACATGTTTGCGTGTATGGTTAGTGTATGATTGAATCGGGGGCGTCACATCTATGGTAAACTACTCACGCGTAATTGGAAGGCAGCAAGAATGATGTAGAAGTCCTCAATGATCGATTCCCCCTCCGATAGAGTACCGAAAAAGGCCTTCAAATGGGATCATGAAAGAACAGAAGTTTGCGACAACGGAAAAAGTGTTTCGGGTAGTTCTTTGTTGGTTTGGGAATATTTGGGAATTTATAGGCCTAGATTAGGTCAAACGGAGCTAGGGGCACACAAACTCATGGGGCGCGCCCCTCGAGCTTGTGGCTCTCTTGTATCTTGTTTGGTCTCCTCCCGAAGCTTCTAGGGTCCCTTGTGGTCCAGAAAAAATAATCCAAAGATTTTTTTTTCTGTTTGAACTCCGTTTGATATTAATTTTCTAAAAAGGAAAAAGGAAAAAAATAGGAACTATCACTGGGCATTAGGTTATTAGGTTAGTCTCAAAAAATGATATAAAATAGCATATAAATGTATATAAACATTCATGATTGATAATATAATAGCATAGAATAATTAAAAATTATAGGTACCTTGGAGACATATCACCCCTCCCCCTGTCTATTCTCCATTGCTTAATTTTTCTACACATAGTTGCCACTATTTTGCCATTTACTTTTTTGCTATTATCTATCTGTATCACTTGTGTTTTACCTTGTAACTAGCAAGACAAGGGGCTTGACATCCCTCTTGCCATGTTCGGGACAAATTTTGATTGTGTCTTGTGTGCAGGTGTTGTTGACCTGTGTAGCTTAGAAGCTTCTACTGGTTCGACAAATCTTACTTCTTAACTGAGGGAAACCTTGGTACTTGCTACTTCACCTTTCTGCTTGGGGGAATCCCAACAACTTTTTTCGTAGATCCGTTTATTCAAAACGTTTTATCTCTTAAACCGTGCGTCCAAATCTTGAACTGTTTTCACCATTGGATTCCCCACGCCGAGATCTTCAAAACTAGATCCAATGTTGATAATTATTGATGCTTTTTTTTCATGAAAAAAACAAACAGAAAAACTGGACGAAAAACCGAACTGAGAGAACTTTTTTCCTTTTCCAAAAGAGGCACGAAGAAAATGCGTTTTTTCCTTTTCCAAAGAGGCACGACCATGCCTCTAGTGAAAAAAACACATATTTTTTTGTTTACGAGAGGCACGACCATGCCTCATACGAAAGCAAATCCATGCCTCCTGCCAAAAGTAAAAACTCAAAAATCGAAGAAGGGCCCAAAGCGCGACACGTGACGGCGACTGACAGCACGCCACCAAAGGACCATTGAGGAGGCTCACAAAACAAGCACTCTTTGATTAGTTCCTCTCGCGAGACGCAAGGGCGCGGGACCTCCTATGTGCCGCTTACTTCGGCAAAGAGGCGCAGTTTCGCACAGGAGACAGGTCAACTGGGCCGGCCCATTCGCTGTCTTTGGCGGATTGAAAAACCGCAAAAAGAAAAGGGCGAACTAACTAGAAATCGAATCCGCGACCTGTTAAAGTTGCCCACGATGCGCAACCACTACGACAAGAGAGCTACTCTGGAAGAATTATGGCGTGAGTATGAAAGCACTATAGACAGCCGCGAAAAAAATAAAACTAGTTCGCCAAATTTCTTTTAAAAATAAAATTTGTGGGCAAGGGGTCGAACTTTTGAATAAATTTCCAAAAACAGGAACAATTTTTGAAGTTCTAGAACATTTTTATATCTATGAACAAAATTTTGAAATAGGAACATTTGTTTTTTTAATTTATGAAGTAAGTTTAAACATGTGAACATTTTTTTGAATTTCTGGACAAATTTTTAATATATGGGAACTTTTTGTAAAACAAATAACTTTTGGTTTGTGAACAAAACTTAGAAAGGTGAACATTTTTTGAATTACCGAACATTTTTTGAAACAAAGCGAACAAATATTGAAATTTACGAACAAAATTTGAGAACAGGAACATTTTCCATAAGAACAAACGAAATTTGTAAAATGCGAACATTTTTGGAAAAAGAAAAAGAAATCTGAAAATGAAAAACGAAATTGAAAAGGAAAGATAAACAGAGAGAAAAAAGAAACAAAAAACAAAGAAACAAATTTTAAAATGGAGAATCTTGTTGAAAATCTGAAATAACTTTGGAAATACGACATTTTCTGAATACATGAACATTTGTTTTGGAAACAGGAACATTTTTTGAAAACTTTTAACATATTTTTCAAAATGCGAACAAATATTTTGCCGCAGCGAGCGGGAAATAGGATATTCCCAAGGGCGCCCATGAGTGAGAGTCTCGGAAAAGACAAGGACATTTTCGGGCCAACTTGAGTTTCAAACCAGCCCAAAGTGGAGAGATGTGTGCGGGCCGGGGCTGTCCATCCATCGTCCGTCTTTAGATTGGGCCCAACACAAACGACGACCACGCTCCAAACAAAGGAGAGACGACGAAGAAAAGGAAAAGGGGGGGAGAAAGGGCAGCAGTTCTCGAATTCCGTTTCAAAATTAAGGAGGGAAAGGGCGCCGCCGCCGCCGACGAACCCTCCCACTCCGGCTCCGGCGGCGGCGACCACCGTCGGCCGGCCATGTCGAACTTCGCCGGCCACATCAAGGAGCTCTGCGCGCTCATCGCGGGCTCCTCCTCCTCCGCTGCCACCCCGGCCTCCGCCCACTACGAGGCCAAGCTCCGCGAGGTCCTCCCCAGCCTCCTCCGCGACCACGTCCTCCCCGCCCCCACCGGTACGCCCGTCCCCTTCCCCCTCCTCCCTCCTCCCTCCTCCCGCGACCCCGTTCCGGTGGGGAAGGTACCGGCGGGGAAGGTACCGGCCCCGATGCCGCTATCGAAAAGAGGAAGCATAAGAAGCAGAGGATACGAAAACCTAACAAACTATGGATTGGACGACTTGTGATCACAAAGATGGCACCTGGCAAGTTTGAGCCGTTAGAGCCGGAAGAACCTCGCAAGTGCTATGGGAACCAAGTAGGATGCATCCTACAGGAATGCGCGAGCATCAACGATGATGACTTAAGGAGTAAAAAACATTTGACGCAGTTGCTCCTAACGAAGTTGCACAAGAGATTCAAGTTCCCCGACCGGGATGATAACATAGAACAACCGTGGGATGATCCGAAGATGAAAAAGATTAACAATCATGCTATGGGCATGTTCAGCAATGATTTAGCCTCCAGGAAAGGGAGGGTGAAACGAGCTATTGAGGCTGATGAACCCCTGTCCAAGATTCTGGAGGAAAATCCGACACTTACGGAAGAGGAGTTCGAAAAGTTCAAGGACACTTGCGCTACCGAGGCAGCCAAGGCTAAGGCTGCGAAATTCAAGAGCCTTCAGCAAAGGAACACGGGGAAGCATCGCCTCGAAAGCCGTGGCTACCTCGGTAAAAGGCCCATATGGGATAAGGAGGACGCGGAATGTGAAGCCGCGGGTCTCCCAGACCCCTTCGCGAAGTTCACCAACCCCTTGGAGCATGACTTCATCAGGGCCCGGTACAAGTGGGACCAGGAGAAAAAGGTTTTTTACACAGACAAGATCACGAGGAAATTGATTAGACTACTGGAGAAGCAACACCAGCTTGCAGCCGAAAGCCCTACTTCTCCGATGAGGCCCAAGTGGGACACCCCTCTCAACCGTGCCTTGAACAAACTTAAGGGACTCCCTTTGGACCAGCGGCCGCAATATGGTCATGTGCACGGCGCTGGAGACGGCGCCACGTGGAAGGTGTTTTACAACGAGGGACCGGAGGCCAAGAAGCAGAAAAAGAAGTTTAGTCGGGCGGACATCGACGCGAAGGTGAAGCTTGCGGTCGAGAAAAAAGCAGCTGAGGACGCGAAAAAAGCAGTCAAGGACAAATATGAGTTGCTACAGCAGGCAGTCAATGCAGCTGTAACTGCATGCAGAAATGATTTCGCTACTAACTTGGTTCTAGTTATCATCAACTAGGCGAAGGAAAATCCAGACAAGACGGTACATGATTTCCCGTTGCCCAGTTTCGTCGGGAGCAACTCCATGAACAACAACACCATCGCACCATCACTTGCTCACGCAACCGGGCCTCCTCTAGCAGGCGCTCCCGCTCATAGCAGCCCGTCCTCAGTCTTAGGCGCGCTAGGTAGGCCTTCGTCTTTGGCTGAGCTCGACGTCGTCATGGTAATTACATGTCGCACCAACATATATATATATATATATATATATATATATATATATATATATAATATTCCATTTTTGTTGCCTTTCGGTTGTTTTACGCCACAAACATATGTGTTTGCAGGCGAAAGAAACCCCGTGCACCATACTCTACTTGATCAAAGGCCAGAAGGTGGACGTGGGAAAGGGGATGATAATGGACCCCTCTCAACGCACGTTCCACAACCAGCCAATCCCCGCTGGGCACTTCAGGGTTAGCTTGACCAGTGTGAAATCGGGGCACGAGGATTTGCCTCCTCCAGTACAGCATGTGGGAGCAGACGACGAGACCCCGCCGCGGATTGGAAGCTGCAAGAATTGGGTGCTGCTATGGCCGAAGAATCTTATTCGTCTAGAGCCGGCCGAGAGCACACCAATAACTACCACACATCAACAAACATGTGCGGAGACCACCACCCCGCCTATGCAATTACCAGCTCCTGTAGTGCCGGGTGAGAGCGGCGGACGACATGATGAAGGGGGTCAATAGTATTGGCTGATGTAATTTCTCCTGTAGAACAGAGAATGGATGATGAGACGGAGGTCGACCCTATGGATTACCTCAATACAAACGCGTATGACTGTGACATAGATATAATGAGTCAACCATATGACGAATCGGGCTATCAGCTTGCTAATGAGGATATGGATGATATGCCCGGGCAGGGTCGTAGCATGGATTGCAAAAAGTCTCTCTTCATGAAATCCTCACAGGACACGCCTGAAGATGCCGCCTCAACACAGGCTCAACTAGCCGGACGTGAGGGTCGTACAGTACTTAGCCCGGGAACACTGGGGCAGGGGTTAAGGAAGGGTCTGGAAGGTGTGCCCAAGAAAAAGGAGAGGAAGAGATCGAGGAAGGTAACTGCCTCCAAACAAGCCAGAGCACATAGCAGCCAGACGATGCATTCTGAAGAGCGTGTACCCGTGAAAGGTGCGGTCATGTTCCATCTCACGGGTGAGCCGATGCTACCGCCGAAACCGCTGGAGGCACTATCAGGGGATCTGAGGAGACTGCACGACCATGTGCTGTCGACTAAGAAAAGCCTACTAGCCTCAAAGGATCCAGGATTCCGACATACGCGGCTCGAGTGCCTGAGGGGAAGTGCTACGTCGACACACGGCCCGCGGAGGTGTTCTTCCTGCGTTTTGACCATATCTTTGAGATGTTTCTAACAAGGCGGCTTGATTTTACTATGGTCCGCCTTTTTGCGCTACATATGATCTCCGTCATGAAGAGTGAAGAAGTCTCGCAAATCTGTGTGGCGGATCCGTACTACATGCACGAGTCTTTCTTGAGTCTCGGCGACTTTGAGCGTGAAACTGCTAGGGAGTACCTCCAAAACTTCATGGTACAGAATAAGGACCGGGAAATTGTCCTCGTGCCTTATCATCCAAAGTAAGTCAGTTCCGGACAACCCTTTCATACATTTCAATCATTCCTTCTCTCTCATATGGGGAATAATTTGAGGTGTCTTTTCCCCGCAGCAACGGGCGCGCCGTCCTTATCGTTCTTTACCCGCAAGTCTCACACGCCGTGTATTTTGACCCTTCTAGAGACTATGAGAAAAAAGACTACACCCACATAATGAATATTCTAGATGATGCTCTCCAAGGCTTCAGCTTTAGAGGTGGTCACGTGCAAATCAAGAAACAAAGGAACAAGAAGATGGGTTTCGCGCATAAAACTAACTTCTCCTGCATCCATGTCCCAAAACCAAGCAAGAAGGATGGATTCTACATCGTCCATCTCATGATTCAGTTCGACACGGATCACCAAAAGCTTCACATTAACAGCAAAAATGATGATCATATCCACAAGTGGCTAGAATCTCATGGAGAAGCGGATTATAAACTTAGAGATGACTTCTTTCGCATCCAAAGCGACATTGCGACGATCATCATGAAAGAAGTCGTCGATGAGAAGGGGATGTTCCACCACGGCCCTATATCGCGAGCTGACGTCCGAACTCGCATAGGCATGCAACGTCTAGACCTCACGCCGTTCAAGAAGCTAGGGTTCGTCCTCGATGATATGGAAGGATGGAACTTCTAGTGATTTATGATGCCGATGGTGATGATATGTGTCAGTTGAACTTGTATGCTTTTTGTAGCGATAAAACTTTGTGATGTCCACGGTCCCTGCCGAACTTGCGTAAGCTACTTTGTTAATTTGCGTACGATGACCTGCGTACCTCTAGTTAATTAATTTGCATACTGTATGTTGCATCTAGTTGCTAACCCTTTCTTTTTCGGTGTTGCTCTAGTATATTTTGTTGCATATATATGATTGTACATCCTCTTCATGAACATGCATCTCTAACAGGTACCTAGTTTCTTGATGGCGAGATGGAATTGCTATGTCGTGTACAAAGGGAAGATTCCGGGGGTGTACAACGAGTGGCATGAGTGTCAGGCGCAAGTGAATGGGTTCACGGGCGCCAGCCATAAAGGCTTCAAAAGCAGACAAGAAGGAGAAGCTAGTTACTTGAGGTTCACGCTAGCGCGAGAGAGGACTCGTAACCGCCACCTCATGTACTGCATAGTTCCGCTCTCACTCATAGTGATAGCACTTCTTGCGTATACCTTTGTTTAGATGGATGACGTTATTGTAGTTGCAAGTATTCGAGACTTGCATGTATCGCTATTTTCGAGATGATGACAAGATATCACTTTGTGTTGGATGATGATTATGATGAGACTATTTGTATGTACATGCTATGATTACATATGTGGTCTCGCAGGCATTTATATGTGTATCATGATGACATTTCTATGTGCTAAAGATTCTTCTATAAAGCCTGTTCAAATACAAAATAAATATGCCAAAAAAAACTACTTAAATTAGCAGTAGCGGGTGTATAAAAGTTAGCAGCAGCGCTGCGATAGCAGTAGTGCGTCCAGGCAAAGCGCGCTTAGAGATACTAGCAGTAGCGAGCTTCCGCTAACAGCGCTGCTGCTACACTTGTGTAGCAGTAGTGCCGGTGAGCACGCGCTACTGCTATGTGTTAGCTGTAGCGCCTTATTAGTAGCGCATATCCCCGCGCTACTGATACATCTAAAACCCACGCTGCTGCTAGCCTTTTCCCTAGTAATGTGCGGGGGGCACACAAACTCATGGGGCGCGCCCCTCGAGCTTGTGGCTCTCTTGTATCTTGTTTGGTCTCCTCCCGAAGCTTCTAGGGTCCCTTGTGGTCCAGAAAAAATAATCCAAAGATTTTTTTTTCTGTTTGAACTCCGTTTGATATTAATTTTCTAAAAAGGAAAAAGGAAAAAAATAGGAACTATCACTGGGCATTAGGTTATTAGGTTAGTCTCAAAAAATGATATAAAATAGCATATAAATGTATATAAAACATTCATGATTGATAATATAATAGCATAGAATAATTAAAAATTATAGGTACCTTGGAGACATTTCACCCCTCCCCCCGTCTATTCTCCATTGCTTAATTTTTCTACACACAGTTGCCACTATTTTGCCATTTACTTTTTTGCTATTATCTATCTGTATCACTTGTGTTTTACCTTGTAACTAGCAAGACAAGGGGCTTGACATCCCTCTTGCCATGTTCGGGACAAATTTTGATTGTGTCTTATGTGCAGGTGTTGTTGACCTGTGTAGCTTAGAAGCTTTTATCGACAAACCTTAGTTCTTAACTGAGGGAAACCTTGGTACTTGCTGCTTCACCTTTCTGCTTGGGGGAATCCCAACAACTTTTTTCGTAGATCCGTTTATTTAAAATGTTTTATCTCTTAAACCATGCATCCAAATCTCGAATTGTTTTCACCATTGGATTCCCCACGTCGAGATGTTCAAAACTAGATCCAATGTTGATAGTTATTGATGATTTTTTTCATGAAAAAAAAACAAACAGAAAAACCGGACGAAAAAGCCGAACCGAGAGCACTTTTTTCCTTTTACAAAAGAGGCACGAAGAAAATGCATTTTTTCCTTTTCCAAAGAGGCACGACCATGCCTCTAGTGAAAAAAACATTTTTTTTGTTTACGAGAGGCACGACCATGCCTCATACGAAAGCAAATCCATGCCTCCTGCCAAAAATAAAAACTCAAAAATCGAAGAAGGGCCCAAAGCGCGACACGTGACGGCCACTGAGAGCACGCCACCAAAGGACCATTGAGGAGGCTCACAAAACAAGCACTCTTTGATTAGTTCCTCCCGCGAGACACAAGGGTGTGGGACCTCCTATGTGCCGCTTAATGCGGCAAAGAGGCGCAATTTCGCACAGGAGACAGGTCAACTGGGGCCGGCCCATTCCCTGTCTTTGGCGGATTGAAAAACCGCAAAAAGAAAAAGGGTGAACTAACTAGAAATCAAATCTGCGACCTGCTAAAGTTGCCCGCGATGCGCAACCACTACGACAAGAGAGCTACTCTGGAAGAATTGTGGCGTGAGTATGAAAGCACTATAGACAACCGCGAAAAAGATAAAACAACTTCGCCAAATTTCTTTTAAAAATAAAATTTGTGGGCAAGGGATCGAACTTTTGAATAAATTTGCAAAAACGGGAACAATTTTTGAAGTTCTAGAACATTTTTATATCTGTGAACAAAATTTTGAAATAGGAACATTTGTTTTTTTGAAATTTCCATACATTTTTTTAATTTATGAAGTAAATTTAAACATGTGAACATTTTTTTGAATTTCCGGACAAATTTTTAAATATGGGAACTTTTTGTAAAACAAATAACTTTTGGTTTGTGAACAAAACTTAGAAAGGTGAACATTTTTTGAATTACCAAACATTTTTTAAAACGAAGCAAACAAATTTAGAAATTTATGAACAATATTTGAGAACAGGAACATTTTCCATAAGAACGAACAAAATTTGTAAAACGCGAACATTTTTGAAAAAGAAAAATAAATCTGAAAATGAAAAATGAAATTGAAAAGGAAAGATAAACAGAGAGAAAAAAGAAACAAAAAACAAAGAAACAAATTTTAAAATGGAGGCTGAAAATCAGAAATAACTTTGGAAATACGACAATTTTTGAATACATGAACATTTTTTTGGAACAGGAACATTTTTTTTGGAACAGGAACATTTTGGGACGGAGGGAGTAGTATATTTTTCAAAATGCGAACAAATATTTTGCCGCAGCGAGCGGCAAATAGGATATTCGCAAGGACGCCCATGAGTGAGTCTCGGAAAAGACAAGGACATTTTAGGCCCAACTTGAGTTTCAAACCAGCCCAAGGTGGGGAGCTGTGTGCGGGCCGAGGCTATCCATCCATCATCATCGTCCGTCTTCAGATTGGGCCCAACACAAACGACGACCACGCTCCAAACAAAGGAGAGACGAC